>NC_057825.1:81991036-82346036 GCF_910594005.1 Cervus elaphus
CCTAGAGAGGTTGCTCTGCAACAAGAGAAACCACTGCAATGAGAAGCCTGCATAATGGAGAGTAGCCCCCACTCCCTGCAACTAGGGAAAGATCTCTCACAGCAATGAAGACTCGGTGCAACCAAAATTAAATAAATAAATCTTAAAAAAAAAAAGATATTTAACTTCTTATACAATGGGTGCTTGACTGATGAGGTTATTTCCTCTAGACACAAATTATACAAGTTGTTTTAATAGATAATAAGTAACTTGCTTAAGGCAACAGAGAGCAATAAAGGACTTGAGTTGGCTGACCTGAGTTCAAACCAAAATGTATCTTTTATTCTTCAATTGTCTTTCCAACTGTTGGTATCTGAGACTAAGAAACCTTGGAGATGTAGCCTGTTGCTGCTGGGCAGAGGAGCAGAAAAGGGAAACTGGTAGTCAGTACAGACGCTTCATATGGTTTGTCTTTCAGTGTGATCTTGTGGAAAACTAGCCTTTTCCAACTCTGATCTATAATTAAGAGCAGGTAGATTTGGGCTTCCCTGATGGTCCTGTGGTTAGGATTTTGCCTTCCAAAGCAGTGGGGCGGGGGGTGGGGGTGGGGCGTTAGTCTCTGGTTGGGAAATTAGGATCTCACAGGCTGCAAGATGCGGCCAAAAAATTAAAACAAAAGCAAGTTGATTTTATTTCTTAAGTGCATTTCTGAGACTGTCAGTCAGTTCAGAATTGTCTATGAAGCCACTGTGCTCTCTCTCTATTGGCCTATTGTAGCCGTCAGTGCCTCCTCTGTGTGTAGTGTGTGTTTGTAACGTAACAACAAAGAGTGTATGTGTTTAAATTTTAAAATAATAAGATAAAGAGAGGTGTACCTACTACTCAGGTTCGAAATAGAACATTACCAGTATCTCATTAGAACCTTGTATGAAACCTCCCCAGCTGCAAATACTTTTTATTAATATTTTTCTCCTACAATTTACAATATATCCTAAAGATCTCTCCATATACATACATCCTTCACAACCACCATTAGGAGTTTATTATTATTTTAATATTTTGTTATAATTTTACCACTTGTTTATGAATCCATAAAATATTAATTTTCTAATGCTGCATAACCCATTAGCCCAAAAATTAGTGGCTTAAAACAACATGCATTTATTATCTCATAGTTCCTGAGAGTTAAGGACTTTGAAATGGGTTATCTCAGTGTTTCTGGCTCAGAATCTCTCAAATGATTGGAGTCAAGATATTAACGAGATTTCACTCATCTGAAGACTTTACTGGGAGTAAGAGATCTGTTTCCAAGATAGCCAAGCCTCCATCCTGAGTCTGATGGCAGGAGGCCTCAGTTTCTGTCAGTGAGAGCTTCTCCTAGAGGACTGCTTGAGAGTCTTCACAACATAGCAGTGATTTCTCCCAGGATGAGAGATCTGGGGGAGGGAGAGACACTCAAGTGATCATGTCTTCTAAGACTTAGCCTCAGAAGCCACACACATGATTTCTGCAAAATCCTATTTCTGCAGGTGGCTATTGCACACAGTTGTCTATTCAACATGGGAGTGGTGTCTATACTGGGGCATGAATAACAGGAAGTAAGGCTCATCAGTTCAGTTCAGTCACTCAGTCGTGTCTGACTCTTTGTGACCCCATGGACTGCAGCACGTCAAGCTTCCCTGTCCATCACCAACTCCCGGAGCCTATTCAAACTCATGTCCATCAAGTCTGTGATGCCATCCAACCATCTCATCCTATGTCGTCCGCTTCTCCTCCCATCTTCAATCTTTCCCAGCATCAGGGTCTTTTCAAATGAGTCGGTTCTTCCCATCAGGTGGCCAAAGTATTGGAGTTTCAGCTTCAGCATCAGTCCTTCCAATGAATAGTCAGGGTTGATTTCCTTTAGGATTGACTGGTTGGATCTCCTTGTAGTCTAGGGGACTCTCAAGAGTCTTCTCCAACACCACAGTTCAAAAGCATCAATTCTTCGATGCTCAGCTTTCTTTATAGTCCAACTCTCACATCCATATGTGACTACTGGGAAAATCATACATATGTGTGTGTATGTGTTTAGCCACTCAGTCATGTCCAACTCTTTGAGACTATAAGGACTGTAGCCCCTCAGGCTCCTCTGTCCATGGAATTCTCCAGGCAAGAATACTGGAGTAGGTTGCCATGCCCTCCTCCAGGTGATCTTCCTGACCAAGAGATTGAACCCAGGTCTCCTGCATTGCAGGTGGACTCTTTACTGAGCCACTCGGGAAGCCCACAAGTATTTGAGTGGGCAATGTGTCCCTTCTCCAGGGGATCTTCCCAACCCAGGAATCAAACCGGGGTTTCCTGCATTGTAGGCAGATTCTTTACCAGCTGAGCTACCAGGGAAGCCTACTAAGGCTCATAGGGCCATCTTAAAGGTTGGGTATATAACATACAATAAATTACATGCAAGGCAGTTCTACTTGTTGATTTTGTCATTGTTGTTGCACTTTATATAATGAATCATATAGAGGGAAGTTTCCTGTCTTGCTCAGGGTTTTTTTGGTCTGTTTTTCTTTTTTCCTTTGGAGGTTCATGGCGCAGTTATATATTATCAGTATTAGTTTTAAACAATTCACCTATATTGATGTGTGTCTTAGCTCTTTTGGGCTATTATAACAGAACATCATAGACTGGATGGCTTATAAGCAGCAAGAATTTATTTCTCACAGTTCTTGAGGCTGGAAGGACATCTTCAGATTCAGGGTCTGCTGAAAGCCCACTTCCTGGTTAGGAGAGAACTGTCTTCTCTCTTGTCCTCACATGGTGGGAGGGAAGAGAGCTTTCTCTGCGGTTTGTTGTATGGGCACTGACCTCATTTATGAGGGCTCCACCCTCATGTCCTAACCCTTTCCCCAAAACCCAATCTCCAAATACCTTCATACTGGAGATTGGGAGTCAATGAATTTTGGAGGGTTATAAACTGTGGTTCATTCATTTTTGCTGCCCTATAGTATTCTACAGTTTATCTGCCCATTCTACTGTTTGTTGTTGTGGCTGTTTAGTTGCTAAGTTGTATCTGAAACTTTTGTGACCCCATGGACTGTAGCCCGCCAGGCTCCTCTGTCCACGGGATTTCCCAAGTAAGAATACTGGAGTGTGTTGCCATTTCCTTCTCCAGGGAATCTTCCCGACTCAGGGATTGAAGTCATGTCTCCTGCCTTGCAGGCAGATTCTTTACCACTAAGCCACCAGGGAAGCCCCATTCTACTATTCATGCTATATGAAATGATACAGTGAGGAACTTTTCTGGGATACATATACCATGGGAATAAATCTATGCCAGAGTTTATATAGGTCATGCCCATATTCACATTTCAAGAAAAGAAATAGCTATATAAGTTGGTTGTAATCATTTATTTTTCACATGGGAGTGGATGACAATTTTAAGTTTTGCTAAACTTCTAAGTTTTTGCTAATTCAATGAGTGTGAAATAATATTTTATTGTGGTTTTAACTTGCTTTTCTCTGATTACTCATGAGGTGAACATCTAACCATCATTTCCTCTAAAGTAAATCACCTGTCTTAGATACTAATTATTTTTTGGTTATATGAGTTGCAACTATTTTCTCTTACTTAATGACTTGTCCTTTTAGTTTTTTTATGCCTTATTTTAATTTACAGAGGTTTTTAATTTTAATAAAATTAAATTTATCATTATTTTCCTTTGTGATTTGTGTTGTGTGTGTATTGAGAAATATTTTCCTACTTTGAGTTCATAAAGATATTCTTTATTTTCCTCTCATAATTTTATAATTTTGTTTTTCACATTTAAGTCTTTTATCCACATGGGGTTGTTTTGTGCAGGGTGTAAGTTAGGTATGTAATTTCATTTCCTTATATATATATATATTTATCAATTGTGCATATTTTATTTATTGAAAAGTATATCCTTTCCTCACTCATCTGCAAGGCTTGCTGTGTTATGAATTAAGTTTCAATATATTTGACCTTCTATGGATCCATTGGTTGCGTTGTCTGTTCATGTTCTGGTACCACATTGTTTTAATTACTCTGGCTATACAATGTCTTCCTATCTGGTAAGTCAGTTTCCCCTATTCTGCTCTTATACAGAGGAAAAATTTTTTTCTGTTCCATATATACTTTAAAACCAGATCAAGTTCCATGACAAACTGTTGGGAATTGGATTAAAGTTGTATTGGCTTGGAGTGCAATTGGCTTGAGGAGCCATTACAACTTGAATCAACTGGAAAGAGACCTTTGCCAAAAATTGGACTCTGAAAGAATCCTGGGGAAAAAAAAAAGTGCCAGGAGTAGCCCCATTTATCTTGGAGACCTTTGATCATTTATTCTAGTTGTACCTGCATTGTTCCCCACCATCTTTGCAAGAGAGAGGCAGGTAGGGAGGGAGACAGAGAATCAAAATATTTACTGAAAGTGATAGAGGATGGGTATCCAATGGCTTTATCAGCCACTACTTTCTCTGAGATATTTTCTCAAGACAGTATTTGGAAAAATGGAATTGAAAGTGGAGATTGGGAAGAAAGATGGAGGGGACACATGAAGATAGCATATACAGCTGGAAGAGAAGATCTTAACTCTATTGATGGATGAAACTGCTGTTTCTTATGTCTGTTGGACTCTGAAGTTTCAGGTGAGGAATCCTAAGTGGGGGCTGAAAGACTTCTGAGAGAAGGTAGCATATAAAGCTGGGGTCTGCAGCCTGGATAAGAGTTCCAAAGTGAATGTGTCTTGGGGAGGTGGGGTGATGCTGTGGTGGGGTTGGAGGAAAATGGTTAAGGGCAAGTTTCTGGCAGGTGGAACAGAATAGGCAAGAAACAAGAGATAGAATGGGTTTATACGAGGCATTAGTAGTTCATCTTTAGTGAGAGATACACCGGGAAAGATAAGTAGGCCTGATTGTGCAAGGCCATGAACACCAAACTAAGGACTTTGGACTTTATTCTGGGATGGCTGTGGAGGCTCTTGAATGGGAGAGGAACTGGATCTGAAGTTTTTTTCAGGAAGATCATTGTGGCTGCACCCAGGCGGGGAGCACTGTGGCTGCCTTGCGTTGGGCCGCCAGGCAAAGCGCGGAGTGCTGTACTCCCACCTGCAGGGGGCGCGCCGCTGGCCCCTTCCCCGCCCCTGTCCTGACTCAACGCTCTCAGAACTCGGCTAGCCTGCCTGGACCTCCGCCTTCGGGCCTCGGCTAGTCTGCCTGGATGCGCCCCCGTGCGTCACGTCCGCTCTGGCTCCTGGCTCTTTAGAGTCTCAGAGGGCCGCGAACTCACCTCTGCGCCTGCGCCGCGGGTCCTCTGTCAGAGGTTAACTCTAAGGGGTTTACGGGGCTTTAGCGTCTACACTAGCAAGTTTCTGAGTCCACCACGGTTGTCTTCTCTCACAGCATGCCCATAGACTTTGATTTGTCTCAAGAGATATAAGCAGACGATGTAGTGGGATTCGATTGTTCCTTGACCTTAGCAGCGCCGATCCCCACACCACTTCCCTTAGGTCTCTCAGCTGCGGAGGGCTGAGTCTCTTCTCTGCAGTTTCTCTCCAGCTGTCTACTGTCAGTCTGCAGCCAAAACGTCCCTGCTAGTGAAAACCTGCCCCGGACGCTAAACATGCCCACCGGGGCGGTAATCCATGTTTCTAGGCTTGTTTACCTCTTCAGTCAAATCTGAGACTCGCAGTTGAAGGGGACCTTGGAGGTTATCAAGGCCCACCTCTTATCCCTCCCCATAGTCCCGAGTGAGCGAATGTACGGTTTTTACTTGCACACTCCCGAAGATCACCCGTTTCCTGGGCCAACTCTCTGATCACATAGTCTTCCTAGAAGTTTCCCCCATTCAACTTTCATTCCCTCTTATTGAGAACCTACTATATGCCAACTACCGTAGTTCCTTGGGATACTATGATGAGCTAGAGTGAATTCGTAAGATTGCTGGTTTTGGAGTTTACATTTCAGATAGGGGAGAGGGGAAGACCAACACCGAAAAAATAACTAAAGGCCAGAATTTATACTAGTGAAGAAATATTAAATAAGCCAAGACTTACGGGAGAAAATATAGGTGGGAACTATTTAGTGTGATCACAGAAGGCCTTTTGGAGGTGATGACGTTTATAACCGGCCAGGTGAACAGTTACCTGGGGGGAACAGTTACAGGCTGAGGGAAATCAAAGCCCCTAAGGCAGGAAGGAGGTGGTGGTGTTTTCTAGGAATAGACAGCAGGCCAAAGTGACTGGAATGTGGTGAGCCAACGTTGAGAACGGTGAGAAAAGGTTGAGAATGTAAACAGGAGCCAGATGCAGGTTTTGTGGGTCATGGTAAGAAGTTTAAAAAGTATTCTAAGAGCAGTAGGAAGCCAAGGAATAATTTATGGCAGGGGCTTGATCTTAATTCATTCGTTTAGAATCACACTAAACCATATCACACATCATGTTTGTTTGTTTTTCCCCCATATCATTGGAGATTTTTTTTTTAATTTTTATTTTTTATTTTTATTTTATTTATTTATTTTTTTTTTGGAGATTTTTAAGTGGCTGTCCTGTTTTTTTCCCAAACCCTTTCTCCTGCCCCTAAACCCTCTCTCAGCTATGGGTACTTTACCTCTTCCTACCCAGTGGTCTTATGGATGATTTTCAAAATGTCATTCTGAACGTTTTGAAAGTGTGGAGAATGTTTAAATGTAAATCATGTGTACATTTTTAAAGGAAAAGACTCAAGACTTTTATGAGATTCTCAAAGAGGTTTGGTAGAGATTAAGAACCACTGCTTAAACGTTTCTCATCTATGTGATTCTGGTTATCATTCTCTGAAATAGCAGGGTACAATATCAAATTAAACTCAGCCTAGTTCCCTAAACTGTGAAGCAAAAACAATAGGACTGCTATGAGGATTAAATGAGATTATGCTAAAAAAGTGCTACTGGTAAACCATGCAGCGCCAGGCACGCCGTGCTTCTGTTAAAAGCAAACACCTGCATCCCTGGGATGGAGGAAGAGTTTATAGATAATGCTCTTTTAGCATGCCACAAACATTGAGTGCCTATTCTGTGTAGAGCCCCATACCTTCCAGGAGTTCCTTATCTAGTTGAAAGAGGGTGTAGCGATACAAAACACGATAAAACAAATACCCTTAGAGGGGCCTGAGTAAAGTGTTCTGGGATCTGGGAGCAGGAGAGGTGTCAATTTCCACTTGAGGTAAGTGGTGATTGGAGTTCATATTTGAAAAGGGGTTTGAAAGATGAACATGTTGAATTTAAAAACACACAAGATTACACGTAACACATTTTATTCTTGGTGAGGTGGAAATAACGACTGGAAACACTGCGATCCCTTCTATTAGAGTGTTAAGAGAATGTTAAGACGTAGGCTTCGTGAGAAAGTCCCCTATCTTTTGTCCAGTCTGTTTACTATACATTGCACGCTCTGGGCAGTCCTTATCTTCATGTTCGGGAACAAAGTACAAATACACACCCCTTTCCGAAACGAAAGGCCCAGGGACTCGAGGAGAGGGGTGGGATCCCTCTCGGTCCAACCACACAATGGGGGCAGCCACACCGTAGCTCACGCCCCACCCCGCAGGCCCCACTCGGCTCGGGGTTCGACTGCTCCGGGCCCTGTCGCTCCTCCCCCTGCAGCCCTCGGGGGCGCAGCCACAGGCCGGCGCTTCCCTCGTTGGCGCTTTCCCTCCTCGGCGCTTTCCCTCCTCCTTCGCTGGGGAGCCGGAAAACCCGGAGCGAACCGGCCCTGCCCGGCGGCGCATGCTCAGTAACGAGCAGGTTCAGTTCGCTAGTAGGAAGCTCGAGCGCTACACCGGCGTCGGCGGCGGCCGCGGCGGCATCTCAGGGCAGCCAGATTCCCCAACGACGACCTCGGGCCTTTCCCCTCCCCCGCTAGACCCCGCGCCCAGCTCCGCCCCGCCCCGGGTCGCCAGCGTTTCGGGGTCCCCGCCGCGGGGAGCGGGCGCGGCGGCTGGAGCGTCCCTCCACAGCCCTCCCCCAGCCGCCGGCTCCGCCGCGGGGCCAGGCCGGGCTCGGGAGCGCAGTCCCGGCGGGCGGGCGGGCGGCGACCGCGGCGGAGGGCAACCCGGGGCGGCGCCGGCGGGCCGGGGAGGGGTAGGGGGCCCGGCCCCGGGGCGGTGGTGCGGGATGCCGCCGCCGCCGCCTCCGGGCTGCGTTCGCTCTCCGCGGCTGGTGCCTGTGTCGGGTGGGTGGCCGGGCGCGGGCCTCGCCCCCCAGCTCCCTCTCCGGGGCTAGCCCGGCCGCTCGGCGCCCCAAGGGGGCCGGGCCGTCCGGTGGCACCGCGGCCCTGTTCCGCGCTGCGAGCTCACCCTCTCGCGGCTCCCGGCCCGGCCGCCGCCGCCCCTCTCCCCGCCCGGAGGCGCCCCGGGGGCACCATGCAGGCGCAGCAGCTGCCGTACGAGTTTTTCAGCGAGGAGAACGCGCCCAAGTGGCGGGGGTTGCTGGTGCCTGCGCTGAAAAAGGTGAGGCGCGCACGAGACCCCGCTCCCCGGCTGCAGCCTGGGCGAGAGCACCGGGCCCGGGTCGGGGAAGGGCTGGGGAGGCGGGGCGCGCGGGGCCGTCTTTCTTCCCGGTCTCACCGCCTCCCAGAAGGGACGGCACACCCCGAGAGGTTCCCCCGCACTCGTTGGCTCTCGGCGTTGACAGTCACCCCGTGTGGCGTGTGGGAAGGCCGCAGGGACCCAGGGAGAGTTTGTCCGAAGAATCCAACCTCTGAGAGCTTGCCCTGCCCCTGATTCAAAGACGAGAGTTGGAGGAGCCTCAGTTTTCATTGGAGGTCAAAGCAGGCCGCTTCTTTGCCTTCTCTGTGCTTTCTCGGAGCTGCTGTCAGCGTCCGGTTTTAGGTGTCCAATGTGTTCGTCCTAGTGGGTTCACGAATGCTCTGGCCGTAACGCTTGCCCTAAGTAATTGCAGAGCTCGCCTGCCAGCAGGAACATGGATGGCCTGCTTTGCTTGTCCTCCGTAATCACTTTTCATTCCCCTGAATTCCCCCATTCCTCCGATTTACAGGGGCGGGTGCACATGCCACTGTTTTCTTTCCTCCTTTCTTTCTCCCTTCCTCCCTCCCTCCCGTTCTTTCCCCCTCCCCACCTCTCCCCACCCCCACTCCCACGTCTTTCTCTCTCTTTCAAAACCTTGGTCCTGTCATTCGGTTTGTTGATTAGAAATTTTAGCAGTTCTGTTTCTTCGAGCTTGCCACATTGTTACCGAAAGTTCTATACCCCGTGATCTGTACTTTTACACGTTTTAGTATAATTACGAAATGTTACATTTTCAAAGCTTCTAAAGCAATGTTGTGACTTAATAGATACATTAAAACGTCAGCAACTGATGTCTGTGTGAATATATTAATAAAGCCTGTCAGTATTTTTGTTTTCCTTTTACCTTATAAATACAGGGGTAGCTTTACTCTTTTAATAGGTATCTAAATCGTCATTTCTCAAAAAATGTTTCATGGGATCTGGTTAAAAAATAATTTCGCTCTTCACTCAGATTTGATATTATAGGGTACCCTTTCTCCTAAACATTTATGCTTTTAAAAAGTGTTTGATATTTCTCAGAGGCCAGCAGCTTTTACTTTCCCTTTTGTCCTGTTCTCCCTCTCTTGATATCTTACAGTGGAAGCTGTTTGGTTTGTTAGCAGAATCTGCTGGTATATTTCACATGCAGCTTACTGACTTTTTTGTTCAGGTGTCTGATTAGTCACAGACATCTCTGATACTGTTTTCTAAGAAAAGTAATGGTGTGCCATATGCCTTACGGACTTTATTCATTAGAAATCCTGTCGGCTCTCACTCTGTTTACTTTCGCTTTACCTGCGAGCTTGCCATCTTAGCTTGTAGTAGTTGAGGAGTAGGAAGTCTCCGTGACTCCAGAAGCAGGTATCCTGACCAAGGTGGGGGTGGGGTGGGGAGGAGACAAAAATTATGGAAAATATATAAAAGAACTCATAAAACACTATCAGTTTGGGACTGTTTTGCTTGGAAGCAAGCAACTCTTATCCCAGGGGAATCACCATGAAACCCTATCAGCTGAGGGTCCTATGAAGCAGTGAGATGAACATCGTAGGAGTTAGCAGACCAGGCCTACCTCTGCCACACTGGTGGCCCTTGCTGAAATCTGTCCACAGGAACATTTTTTTTTGGCTGGCATAGTGTTGTTTTGTTTTTAATGGAATTGCCAGTGTTTTTAAATGGGTGTTACTACATAAAATCTGAATCTTGAACTTTACTTGGAGAATGGGAAGATCTCTCCACAGTGGGCCAGCATTCAAGCAGGGCAGTGAGCTGCTGGAGCTGAGTAAATGGCTGCCCATCTGTCTCTGATTGACCACAGTCCCCACCAGTTCTCTTTGCTTATTTACTTAACCCTGCTTTGACTTTAAGCAGAGATACCCTTGCATGGCAGTAGAAGTGATGGGAGGGGGTGAAAATGTACACAATCTAGTTGATGTGTGAGATTTCTTCCAATTCCCACTTAAGATACCCAGTAAAGATGATTTTAAGCCACCAAAGACAAGTTAGATATTTCATGTGGATACCTCCATATCTTCTTTTAGGCTTATTGTAGTTTGCAAATGCATCAATTTGTGTTATCTAGCCTGGGGCTCTTTGGATATGTTCTTTTTTTCACCTGGACTGCGTTTGGCCTGGCCTAACACTGCTCATCCTCTGGGCTTACTGGACCTCAGATCTGTTCTCAGATCCTCAGGCCTGAATTGGATAGATAGTCTTTCTTTTAGTCTGACTGTTCTTTTTAGCAGGGCTTCCCTGGTGGCTCAGAGGTTAAAGCATCTGTCTGCAATTCAGGAGACCTGGGTTCGATCCCTGAGTCGGGAAGATCCCCTGGAGAAGGAAATGGTAACCCACTCCAGTATTCTTGCCTGGAGAATCCCATGGACGGAGGAGCCTCATGGGCTACAGTCCACAGGGTCGCAAAGAGTCAGACACGACCCTAGCCAGGCACTTAACAATTCCTATTTTTTTCCTATTTAAGTTCACCACCCAAATTAGATTGGATGGTCCTTGGGAACGGGGATGCTATTTTACCCTCATTTCACCCTCCATGTATACAGTGTCTGACACCTTAGTTGGCACTTAAATTTGAATGAGTGGGTAGGGAATAGCCAAGCAAAACCATCAGCTTCCTCCCTTCCACTTACTATTTAAAAATTTTTTTTCTCTTCATAGCTGTATTATTTCATTTGACTGGCTCAAGACTTTGATGTCATCTCTGACTGTCCACACCCAGGAAGAGCTTGTAGGTTCATTTCTCTTGACATGTTCATTTAATCAATTCCCTCCTACCCCAACTACGCTTGGGTCCACTTTCCCAGGCTACTGCTATAGCCTCTTAACTGAGTTCACTGCCCCCACTTCGCCTGTTTTTCAGATTTCAGAAGTTATAGCACACTTCTGAATATGTCACACATTTGTTCAGAACCATCAATGTCTTTTGAGGGCACAGAATGAAGTGTGTATTCTTTGAAATAGACTTGATATCAATCAGTGATCTGGCTTCATCCTGCTTTTCTGAATGGATTGCCTACTATAGTCTTTCGTATACTTTATGCTTCAGCCAGACAGGACTACCTCTTTTCCTGAAGATTCCCAGAATGTCTCAATGCATCCCATCTGCTAAAGTCCTATCTTATCTATTGCATAAGTCTGTCGTGCCTACTGCAGACCAAGTATTGCCCTCAGCAGTAAGGATGAAAAGGGAATGACACTATCCAGAAATGACTAAGTTCTAACATGATGAGAAGTGGCAGAGGATGAGTTTGGAGGGAAAAGTAGTTTATAGAGAATTTTTTAATGTTAAGCTAAGGAGAATGATTTTTATTTTGAGGGGATAGATGTCATTGAGAAACCTTAAATAGGGGAATAACATCAGATTTTGGTTTTAGAAAATCCACTTTGGCCATGGAATAGAAAATGGATTGCAGAAGAATGAGACCAAAGGTAAGGAGAAAAGTTAGAAAGCTAGTTTAATAGTCCAGCCAGGAGATGATATATATTTGAATTAAGGGTGCATTTGAATTAGGATGAAAGTGTGGAGATGGATTTTATATAGTTGAGAGATGTTTAAAAGGCAGAATTGACGGGATCTAGTAACTCACAGTGATTGGGGTAAGTGGTAAGCGTAGGAGGACTCTTAAGTTTCTGGTTTGAGTGCCTTTAGTCAGGATAGAGAATGTAGGAGGATACCTATTGGGGTGGAAGGAGTAGCATTATAAGATGAGTTTTGAACTTGTTAGAGTCCCTTCTGGTTATCCAGGTGGACTTGTAGGACTTGCAATTGGTTGTTGGTATCTGGTGAAACAGATTTGGGACTTCTAGGTGTGTGGGTGGGGCCATGAGATAGAGGAAGCTATCCATTCAAGAGTTACAGATGAATGCTCATCGCAGTTCTGTTCAGCAAAAAGTGGAAACAAGCCAGATGTCCATCAGCAGGTGAATGTATAAACAAATTGTGATATAGCCATGCATTGGAATACTTCTCAGCAGTAAAAAGGAATGAACTATTGATATATGAGACAACGTTGCTCAAAATAATAAAGCTGGTAACACCCCCTACTGCCCCAAACATCATAGTATATACTGTAAAATTATAGAAAAATGCATCTACAGTGACAGAAAACAAGTCAGTAGTTGTTTGGGAGAGAGGCATTTATGTTCATTTGTGTTTTTGATTGTACTAACAGTTTCAGGAGCATATGCATGTATTCTTGCGTGTGCTCAGTCATGTCTTTTTGACCCGGTGGACTGTACCCCACCAGACTTCTCTGTCCATGAACTTTTCCAGGCAAAGAATACTGAAGTGGGTTGCTATTTTTTCCTTCAGGGGATTTCCTGACCCAGGGATCAAACCTGTGTCTCCTGCGACTTCTGCATTGGAAGGCAGATTCTTTACCAGTGAGCCTCCTCAGGAGCGTATTAAAATTTAACGCATTATACAGCTCAGATATTTGCAATTTATTGTGTGTTAATTGTATCTCAAAGAAGGTGTTTTTCAAAAAGTGAATGAGGCCACCCACTGAAAATATTAGAAGTAAGAATGAAATTAAGCTGGCATCAGAACTGGAGGAATAAAATGAACAATAGGGTGTAGGGAAAGAGCAAAGGGCAAAGAGTGAGTGAAGGAGATTAAGAAGGAAAGAGTCAGGTAGAAGGAATAAGACCCTAGTGTCCAAGAAGCTGAGAATGGATGAGTTTCAAGGAAAGTGTCATTAACTGTGTCAGGCTATAGAAAAGTCAAATAAAGTACCTGAAAAATAGTAGTAAATCTAACTATGACAGGAAGAAAAAGACTGAATTCTTCATTAAACACAACCTCAAAAGCCTCACCAAAAATATATAAAATGGGTTTGTAGGTTGAGGAGCAGGGAGTTCATGCTAGGTAGCCTCAATTTTCATGATGGAAGAGAAGATCCTTTACATAGAACGAGGAAAGAGAAATGAGTAAGGAGCTTAAGTTTTGGAATTGCTGCTGTGGAGTCGGGAGAAGGAGCCAACCAGTGAATTAGAAAGGATTGCTGAGCAGTGCAGAGTGTGGAGAGCATTGTAGGTTTGAAGAGCATTCACTGGCCTGCTGGTTGTGAGGTTTTCTTCCGGCAGCACCCATCAGTCAGGTAAAGGGGTAAAGAAGGATTACTGGTTGCTTGTGGCTGCAGTAGAGATGAAGAAAACAGGGATATTTCAGAAGATTGAAAGTTAAGCTATAAGAGAGATAATGGAGGTGTAAATGAGAGCTCCACGGATTAGAAATCTTAATGAGTTGTAAGAGGAGGGTAAAGGGAGCAGATAAGGAATTATGGTTAGAGATGGTGATAATTACATTTGGGAGTTTTAAGATTCTAGAAATGAGGAAGATGAGACAGGGGCTCTGAACTGGTGTGTTGAATGGTGGATTGCATGCATGGATGAGGATGGATTCACAAGGATTATGATGTGTGTTGTAGTGGAGAGGAAGAAGGCAGTGACAGAGAGGTCCAGACATCACAGCAGTGACGATGCTCCAACCAAATAATAAGTGGCAACTACTCTCTTTATTTTTTTATTACAACTATAGCTGGAATAGAAAAAAACTTTGCCCTTCATTTTAGGATATATTTATTTGTCTTGTAATCAAGTTTTGTATCCAACATTTTATTATGAAAAATTTCAGATATACAGAAAAGTTCAAAGAGTTGCATAGTAAATACTCATATACCCACATGGATTCTATAATTTACAACTATTTTACTGTTTGCCTTATCACATGCCTATTCATCTACCAATCCATCTTAACATTTTGAAGGATTTCAAAGTAAGTTGTAGACATCAGTACACTTTACCCTTAAACACGTCAACTTGCATATCGTTAACTTAGAGTTCACTCTTTGTTTACAGTTCTTTTTGTTTTTCAGGTAAAATTTATGTACAGTGAAATACACAAATGTTAATTGTACGATTTAATGAGTTTTGGCAAATGAATACAACCCCAGCCTCTGCCAGGATATGGGGCCTTACCAGCACTCCTGAAGTGTTCCTCATGTGCCTTCTCAGTCATTTCTTGCCCCCAGCCTCCAGAAGCAACTGCTCTTCAGATCTTTTATCACCATAGATGAATCTTATGTGTTGTAGATCCCATATAAATGGAATTGTACAGTATATATTTTTGGTGAGGCTTTTGAGGTTGTGTTTAATGAAGAATTCAGTCTTTTTTTCCCATCATATGAATATGTCGAAGTTTATTAAATGGATGGACACCTGAGAGGTTTCCAGTGTGGGGCTGTTGAGAATAAAGCTGCCATGAATGTTCTTATTTATAGCTCGTGTTGTAGAAATGTTTTCATTTCTCTTGGGTAAATACCAGGAGAAATGGCTCATAGAGTAAATGTCTGTTAGGTTTATAAGAAACTTCCAGACCCTTTCTCAGAATGGTTGTACCATTTCATGTTCCCACCAACAGTGTATGAGAGTTGCAGTTGCTCTACATTCTTACCAATATTTGATGTTATTAGTCTTTAATTTTAGTAATTTCGATGGGTGTGTAGTGGTATCTCATTATGGTTTTAATTTGTATTATTCTGGTGACTAATGATATTGAGCACTCATGTTCTTATAGGTTATTCGTGTGTCTTCTCTTGTGTAACGTCTGTGTGAATCTTTTGCCCATTTAAAAATTTGGGCTGTTTTTCTTTATAGTATTGAGTTTAAGAGTTATTTGTATATCATGGTTAACTGTCCTTTATCAGATATACGTTTCATGAATATTTTCTTCTGGTCTGTGGCTTGTCTAGTCATTTTCCTAATGGTGTTTTTTGATAAACAAAAGTTTTTAATATTGATGGAGTCGAGTTTATCAGATTTTTTTCTTTTAAGGTCACTGTGTTCTGTCTCAGAATCTCTTGCCTGCCACCAAGTCATGAACACATGGTCCCAAGGCTATTTTCTAAAAGCTTTATAGTTTTAGCTTTTACATGACCTGTGATCCATTTCAAATTAATTCTATATGATATGAGGTAGGAATTGAGATTTCTTTTTTTATGCTCATATCTAGTTATTTCAGAACTGTTTGTTGACGATACTTTCCTCTCCCTGTTGGATTGTGTTGTTTCTGTGAAAATTAAATGAATATATATTATATATTTATGTAAATGTATATTTAAATATGTAGTATATAAAATAAATTTGTATGTATTTTAGACTGTTTTAGTCCATTGATGTCTTGTTTATCTTTCCCCCAATTCCACACTATTGATTACTGTAGATTTATAGTAAGTCTTAAAGTTAGGTAGTGCAAGTCCTCCTTCTTTTATTGTTTCTAGATTTTGTATTTCAGTACAAATTTTGAACCATTCTGTCAATTTCTACCAAAAATCTTGGTGAGATTTTAATTGTAATTTCATTTATTCTGTAGGTAACAGGATAGAATTGGCACCTTAACTATAGCAAGTCTTTGGATTCATGAAGGTGGTATATGTCTCCATTTATTTAGACTTTTAAATTTGTCTCAGAAACACTTTGAGTGTAGAAGTCTTACATGTCTTTGGTTAAGTTTAATCTGAAATATTTTGTTTTTTGATGTTATTGTAAATTGTTTTAAAAGTTTTTATTTTCCAGTTATTTGTTAATGGGTATATAAACAATAGGTGAAAATTTGGAGAGCAATAAAGAGAAACTGCAGGGTGACAGATGTGCTCAGGCCTAGAGAGAATTTAGTCCAAATGGAAGATGAAAAGAAGAGACTTCTAAGGGAAAAGAGAGGGAATTTCAGAAATTTTATATTGTTATCAATTGGAAGTCCTTAAATAAGCATCAGTGAGTCCTTTGATATGCTAAAAATGCATGAAAAAGTAAGGCATTATGAAACTCAAAAAGTTGTTTAATAAAGATCATATATTTGAATTAAATAGAAACATGTAGCTGATTTTTGTATATTGATCCTGTATCCTTTGACCTTGCTCATAGTTGTTTTAAACATTTCATAGAATTTTGACTTTTTGGGCCACTCCCTGGAGCATGTGGGATTTTAGTTCCCTGACCAGGGATCCAACCCACACCACTGCGTTGGAAACATAGAGTCTTAACCCTGAACTGCCAGGAAGGCCCCTCCATAGAATTTTCTACATAATTAAGTCATCTGCAAATAGAGACAATCTGATATTTTATTTATTTCTTTTTCTTATTTTATTGACCAGGACTTCCATTACAGTGTTGAATCAAAGTAGTGAAAGTGGTCATCCCTGCCATCTTAAGGGGAAAAGTATGTCTTATTTCACCATTAAGGGTGATGTTATTTGCTAGTTTCCATTGATACTGTTTATCAGATTGAGGTTTTCCCTTTCCACTTTTAGTTTTCTGAGTTTTGGGGTTTTCTGAAGTTAAAGTGGATATTGAATTTTGTCAAATTGTTTTTCTATGTCTTTTAAAATAATCATAAGCTTTTCCTCCTTTATTCTGTAAATAGTATGGTAAATCACATTGACTGACTTTGAATGTAAACCTACATTCCTGGATAAGCCATAGCAGATGGTTTGTTTTTTTTTTGAGTTTCTTCTTTGTGCTAGTGTTCTAGGCACTATGCTTGGTACTTTACATATTTATCTCTGTTCCACCCATTGACTTTTCAAGGTAGTAATTTTTACAGCTGAGTTTTTTAGCTGAGGAAATGGATCCTCAGAGAGGCAAATTGCTCAAAATCTTGTAATAGAACCAAGATTTGAACTTAAGTCTGTTTAGCTTCAGACACAAGTCTTCCCACTGTACTGTGTTGCTTCCTTTGAGTAGGCAGCATGATACAAAACAATGTGGTGTTCTAATTGTCTCCTGCACCTTAGATTTTAGGGAATAACTATCTTAGGGGAGAAGGAGGCGAAATGAAGAGGGCTTTGAAACCCTTTGTGTTAGACTGAGAAACTTAGCTCTTTTACATATTGGGGTTCTGCATAGACTTGCATTTGACAAAACTACACTGCTGCATGAAACAGTAATGCTTTTAAAGGTAATGCTGGTGGGGGTTTAGTCGCTAAGTTGTGTCTGACTCTTGCGACCCCATGGACTGTAGCCTGCCAGGCTCCTCTGCCCATGGGGTTCTCCAAACAAGAATACTGGAGTGGATTGCCATTTCCTTCTCCATCTTGAAGGTAATAGTTAATGGAAAGACGGCATAGATCATAAAGGAGAAGGCTGAGAAGAAGTGATCTTGGGATGGCAATAGGAAGCTAGGAGACTATTCCAGTATGCTTATGTTTGGGAGTGAAGGAAGTGACATTTTAGTGGAAGTGAGCGTTGACTAGGTGAGGATGAGGAGGATGTGTCTTCCCAGGGTTGGTGTTGCAGAGAGCCACTGGAGTCCAAGAGGAACTCAGCATCTTAGGAATTCTGAGTAGCTGGAGTCTATTCAGCCTGAAGTGTGGGGTCAGCTCTTGTGAATGAAATTACTGCATTTTATCTTGTGAGCAGTGAGGGACTATTGAAGAGTTTTAAACCAGGTATTAATAATTAGATATGAATTTTAAAGGATCTCTGCTCTGTGGATCATGGATTAAATGACTGTAGAACTGTAGGCAGGAAGGCAGGTTAGGGGACTTTTGCCGCAATTCTTAGAAGGGATAGTGCTGTTCTTGACTAGAGCAGTAGCTGTGAGGTAAAGAAGAGTGGACAGATTTTAGCTTTAAAAGTAGATTGGTGGTTGAACGATGGGGTAGTGAGAGAGGATTCAAAGTTGATTCCCAGGATTCTGGCTTAGGAGTCTTAGTGGCAATAGTGATGAAAGGGGGAATACTGGGAGGAGGAGCACCTTTGGAGGGGAACTAAGAAACCATCAGTATTCTGGGAGTAACATGGTGTGAGAGAATTGTGATGGGAGGAATTTACACATTGAGGGTAGCCAAGTATGTAAGCATGGAAGGCATCTTTATTGGACTGTCCTTATTAATTATAGGCAGGTACAACCTGAAGATTCTTTCAGTGTACGTTTCAAATGCTGTCTCCTCTACACAGGCTTTCTACTACAATTCTATCCCCTAAGTAGAATGAATCTATTAATTTCTTTAATACATTGGAGAAGGAAATGGCAACCCACCCCAGTATTCTTGCCTGGAAAATCCCATGGACAGAGGAACCTGGAAGGCTATAACCATGGGGTCGCAAGAGTTGGACACGACTTAGCAACTAAACCACCACCATTAATTTCTTTAGTATTTTATGTGTCAATTTTAGTACTTAATGAAAATCTGCCCTTTAAATTTTGTATATGTGGCTTCTCTCTTCTATATTCGGAGTTATTTGAGAGCAAGATAGGAACCAACTCACCTTTGTATTCCCTCCAATGCTTAGCATGTTTCGCATGTATAGCAGGTGCTCAGTACACATGTTGAATTGTATGTAGCTCTGATCTTGTCCTTTTAAGAATATACTTACTAATGAGTTAGGTGGGTCTTAGTTGAGATCTTTAGCAGACAAAGGCATTGGAATTGTCATGTTTGGTGTATCCTATTTAGCAAATAGGGAAGCAAACGTAATGCTTTAGAAATAATTTTTTAAATGGCTAAATTTAAAAAAAAACAACCATGTAATGCTTCAAGGGAGAAGCAGATGCCAGGATGGGGTTAAGCATGCAAGAAGTTTATTAGAAGAAGTGCTTGTGAGAGAAAATGAGGAAGGAGGCAAGGAGAGTCATCAGTCATCATACTGATGCAAGTCTGACTCTAAGTGAAGGAGAAAGGTAAGGAAGGAAGGAACTTTGGATGAAAGTATCATAGTTCTAAGGAAATTTAACTGAGACCTCAGAAGTTCTTGAGCAAAAGTTGCCTATCACAGAAATTTCTCTTCTTCCAAGATCAGGGCCACCTTAGTGTATGCCTGTGGTGCTCTTTACTGGGAGCAGTCAGTGAGAAGCACGGCCTCTGTACAAAGTGATGGATTTCAGAGTGCAGCAGCTGGGGCTGAGTCAGTTATTTTTCCCTGGAGTCAGAGATCTGAGAGGCTGATTCTCATAGCCAGCCATGGTCATCTCTGTGGCTGTAATTTGCCTGATTCAGGACAATTGAACTGCAGTATTCTCTCCCCACTTAAAGTGGTAATTTGTTCCCCCTGAGCTCCTTATGCTTTTTCTTTTTTTAAAAGATACCTTAGGATGAGTTCCAAAAGTCATAACTTAATTGTCATTAATAGTGCACAGTTTGCTTTGTTGTTGTTTAGTTGCTAAGTTGTGTCTGATTCTTCTGCGACTCTGTAAACAGTAGCCCACCATGCTTCTCTATCCATGTGATTTCCCAGGTGAGAATACTGGTCTGTGTTGCCATTTCCTTCTCCAAGGGATCTTCCTGACCCAGGGATCAAACCCACATCTTCTTCATTGGCAGGCGAATTCTTACCACTGAGCCACCAGGGAAACCCGTGGTTTGCTTTAGTAGTTATCAAATAAAATTTGCATTTCCTATTCAAGTTGATTTCATATTCAGCCTTAATGTACCAAATGAGAAAGCAATAAAGATGAAAGAAAGCATGCAAATGATACCTACAATATGAACTAGTGAATCAGGAGTATTTCGAGCACTTCAGGAGTACCTTGAGTAGGCCAGCCACCCAGTTATGAAGATGAGTGCTGTGGACTTTCCTTTCTAGGCTGGGCTACTTCAGGTAGACAAGCACAGATCAGTAAAAGAAGTCACATATAAAGTCAGATTCTGGCAATCACCTGTTGGAGTTGGGGATGGAGGCATATACCAGAGAAAAGAAATAATTTTAAGTTTTAGTTTTATGGACCCTGAATTACTCAGATGTTATTTTTAAGGTAGATATTTTAAATTTATAATGGGAAGATGATTTTGAAAAGAGATTCCGTAATGCTGCTTCCCTGCTGATTTTGACTGCTGGTGGTGGTTTAGTCGCTAAGTCATGTCCGACTCTTGCAACCCCGTGGACTGTAGCTCACCAGGCTCCTCTGTCCATGGGATTTTCCAGGCAAGAATACTGGAGTGGGTTGCCATTTCCTTCTCCAGGGGATCTTCCCGACCCAGGAAAAGAACCCATGTTTCCTGCATTACAGGCAGATTCTTTACCGACTGAGCTATGAGGGAAGCTGATTTTGACTGGTTAGGTTTTATTCACCAGATTTGTTGAGTATTATATGACAGACATTCTAGACAATTGAAAACTAATACCTCAATTGTTGCTTTTATGAAACTTGTATCTGGTGATAAAAAGAAATCTGTTATCTTTCCATATGTGTTAAAACACTCTGATTCTCGTTTATAGAAAGTTTGATTCAGGGTTAAAAATAAAAATATAAATTCTAAAATTTTAAAAATAAAACCAGGTCTTCGAATTAAAAAAAAAGTTGTTTTAAATTAACAGAGACTTTTTGGAATAAGCTGACTTAAATTCTAGTTATTCTTTTATAATTCCTGAAAGAAAATTTTCCCTTTTTATATAGACAAGTCCCATCTTCTATTTTATTACAATCTAAGCCATTTGCAAGTGAACTGATTTCTATGTATGGCTCAGTAGCTTGTAATGGAAGGCACTTATGCTAATTGCATTCACAGCTGTTTTAAGGACTGATAGGATTCTGACTTCTTCACATATAATTAATAACTTCTTTCTTACTGTGCTAGAATATTTTTTATATATATCCACATGTATATATATAAAACACAAAATTAGCCATTTTAGCCATTTCTAAGTGTATAGTTCAGGGCCGGTAGCTACATTCACAAGATTGTGCAACTGTCACCACTTGTCTATTTCCAAAACTTTTCATCACCTCAAACAGAAACTCTGTACATGTTAAGCAATAACTCCTAACTTCCTCCTCCCTCAGCCCCCATAACCTCTAATCTACTTTCTGTCTCTATGAATTTGCCTGTTCAAGGTATTTAATGTAAGTTGAGTCATATATTTGTCCTTTTGTATCTGATTTATTTTAGTTAATACAATGTTTTAAGATTCATCCATGGTGTAGCATGTATCAGAATTTAATTCCTTTTTAAGGCTTACTAATACTCCATTACATATTAATATATTTATTAATATAAATATAATAATATTATAAATAGATAATATATAATTTGTGTATATACCCCATTTAGTTTATTCATTCATCTGTTGATGGACACTTGAGTTGTTTCTGTCTTTTGGCTACTATAAGGAATGCTTCAGTGAACATTGGTATACAAGTATTTGTTTGAGTTCCTGTTTTCAGTTCTTTTGGGTATACACCTAGAAGTGGAATCGCTGGGTCATTTGGTTTATATGTTTAACTTATTTAACGTTTATAAGTTTAACATTTGGTTTGTATGTTTAACTATGTTTAACTTTTTGAGGAATTATACTGCTTTCTGCAGCAATCACACCATTTTTACATTCCTACTAGCAGTGCACAAAGGTTCCGATTTTTCCATAGCCTCTCTTACCCTTGTTATTTTCTGTTGTGTTTTTTTTTAATTACTATCCTACTTTATGTGAAATGATACCTCTTTGTATTTTGGCTTACATTTCCCTAATGATTAATAATATTGGCCATCTTTTCATGTGCTTGTTGGCCACTTGTATATTTTCTTTGGCAAATGTCTGTTCAAGTCCATTGCCATTTTTAAAACCTATGTGGTTTGAGTTTTTGTTGTTAAATTTTAGGGCATCATTGTAATCTTCTTGATGTTAGCTCCTTATTGGCTATATGACTTGTAAATATTTTCTTTTATTCAGATACAACCAAAACTCTACTTTCAGTTTCTTGATAATGTCCTTTGCACAAAAGCTTTAAACTTTAATGAAGTTCAGTTTATCTTGAAACCCAACTGCTTTTTGTGTGTTGGTTTTATTCTGCAACTTTGCTGAATTAATCCACTAGCTCTGGTATCTTTCTTGTGCATTCTTTGGAATTTTTCTGTATATAGGATTGTCATCTGCAAATAAAAATAGTTTTACTCTATGTATGTATGTGTGTGTCTACATATGGCTTCTCTGGTGGCTCAGATGGTAAAGAATCTGCCTACAATGCAGGAGACCCAGGTTCTGTCCCTGGGTCAGGAAGATCCATCCCATGGAGAGGGGGATAGCAACCCACTCCAGTATTCTTACCTGGAGAATTCCATGGACAGAGGAGCCTGGCAGACTACAGTCCATGGGATCAGTTTTCATTCCAATCCCAAAGAAGGGCAATGCCAAAGAATGTTCAAACTGCTGTACAGTTGCACTCATTTCACATGCTAGCAAGGGTATGCTCAAAATCCTTCAAGCTAGGCTTCAGCATTACATTAACCGAGAACTTCCAGATGTCCAAGCTGGGTTTAGAAAAGGCAGAGGAACCAGAGTTCAAATTGCCAACATTCATTGGCTCATAAAGAAAGCAAAAAATTTCCAGAAAAACATCTGTTTCGTTGACTGTGCTAAAGCCTTTGACTATGTGGATCACAACAAACTGTGGAAAATTCTTAGAGAGGAAAGTGGACCACCTTGCCTGTCTCCGGAGAAACCTGTATGCTGGTCAAGAAGCAACACTTAGAACCTTACATGGAACAACTGACTGGTTCAAAATTGGGAAAGGAATATGACATGCCTGTGTATTGTCACCCTGTTTGTTTAACTTCTGTGCACAGTACATCATGCAAAATGATGGGCTGGATGAATCACAAGCTGGAATCAAGATTGCCAGGAGAAATATCAGCAACCTCAGATACGCTGATGATACCACTCTAATGGCAGAAGGTGAAGTGGAATTAAGAGCTTCTTGATGAGAGTGAAGGAAGAGAGTGAAGAAGCTCACACACACACACATGTTCTTTTTCAGATTCTTTTCCCTTATAGGTTATTACAGGTTATTGAGCATAGTTCTGAGTGCTATGCAGCAGGTTCTTGTTAGTTATCTATTTTATATATAGACTAACATATGCTTTGTCTTTGTTTTATCTTCTTGATGAATTGACCCTTTTTTCAATATACAGTGTCCATCTTTGTCTCTTATAACAGTTTTTGACCTAATGCCTATTTTTTCTGATATTAGATTAGCCACACTAACACTCTTACTTTCTGTTTTCATGGAATATCTTTTCCCATCTTTTCATTTTGAAACTATGGTTTTGTGTATAAATTGATCATTATAGTCAGCATATAATTTAATCATGTTTTTAAATCAGTCCTGCCAATCTCTGGCTTTGATTAGAAAGTTTAACCCAATTAAATTTAAAGTAGTGAGAAGAGCCTGGCAGGCTACAGTCCATGGGGTCTCTGAGTCAGACACGACTTAGCAACTAAATAGCAACAAGTGACTGAGAAGGAAGGACCTCTGCCATCATTTTGCTTCTGTGTTGTTGTGAAATCCTATACCTTTTTTGTTGCTCATTTCCTCCATTACATACTGGTTTCTTCTTCTCCCCCACCCCCATTTTATTATAGTGAACCATTTTGATTTTCTTTTGTGTGTATTTTTTTAGAAATTTTCTTTGTGGTAATCCTTGTGAATTACATTTAACTCCCTAAGTTTATAGCAATATAGTTTGCACTGATACGAACTTAACTTCAGTAGCATATAAAAGCTCTGCTCCTATAACAGCTCAGTCTTACCCCCTTATATTGTTGTTGTCACAGATTATATCTTTATAAGTTGTATATCCAGTCTCATGGGTTTATAATTATTTTTTATGTATTTGTCTTTTGAAATTCTATAGGAAATACAAAATGGAGTTAGAAATATATATATATATATAGTAATATATATAGTAATGCCCGTTTTTTTATTTGCTGGTGTTATTTACCTATACTAGAGACCTTTATTTCATCATATGACTTTGAGTTGCTGTTTAGTGTCCTTTAATTTCAACTTGAAGGACTATCTTTAGCATTTCTTGTAGGGCAGGTCTTATGATATTGAACTCCCTTAGCTTTTGTTTATCTGACAACATCTTAAATTGTACCTAATTTTGAAGGACAGTTTTGTCAGATGCAAAATTCTTGGTTGACAATTTTTTTCTCTCAGCACTTAAATATGCATCCTGCTGTATTTGGGCATCCATGGTTTCTAGTAAGAAATAAGTTGCTGACCTTATTAAGGACTCCTTGTATGGGAAGGGAATTCCAGTTGAACTATTTCAAATCCTAAAAGATGATGCTGTGAAAGTCCTGCACTCAATATGCCAGCAGATTTGGAAAACTCAGCAGTGGCCGCAGGACTGGAAAAGGTCAGTTTTCATTCCAGTCCCAAAGAAAGGCAATGCCAAAGAATGTTCAAAAGTGAGTGAAGTCGCTCAGTCGTGTCCGAGTCTTTGCAACGCCATGGACTGTAGACTACCAGGCTTCTTTGTCCATGGGATTTTCCAGGCAAGAATACTGGAGTGGGTTGCCATTTCCTTCTCCAGGGGATCTTCCCAACCCAGAGATCGAACCCAGGTCTCCTGCGTTGCAGGCAGACACTTTACCCTCTGAACCACCAGGGAAGCCCTGGTGGGCTTCAAACTACTGCACAGTTGCACTCATTTCACACGCTAGCCAAGTAATGCTCAAAGTTCTCCAAGCCAGGCTTCAACTATACGTGAACCGTAAACTTCCAGATGTTCAAGCTGGATTTAGAAAAGGCAGAGGAACCAGAAATCAAATTGCCAACATCTGCTGGATCATAGAAAAAGCGAGAGAGTTCCAGAAAAACATCCACTTTTGCTTTATTGACTACGCCAGAGCCTTTGACTGTGGATCACAATAAACTGGGGTGAATTCTTAAAGAGATGGAATACCAGACCACCTGACCTGCCTTTTGAGAAATCTGTATGCAGGTCAGGAAGCAGCAGTTAGAACTGGACATGGAACAATCAACTGGTTCCAAATCAGGAAAGGAGTACATCAAGGCTGTATATTCTCATCCTGCTTATGTAACTTCTATGCAGAGTACATCATGTGAAATGGTGGTCTGGATGAAGCACAAGCTGGAATCAAGATTGCTGGGAGAAATAACAATAATCTCAGATACACAGATGACACCACCTTTATGGCAGAAAGTGAAGAAAAACTAAAGAGAGTCTTGATGAAAGTGAAAGAGGAGAGTGAAAAAGTTGACTTAAATTCAACATTGAGAAAACTAAGATCATGGCATCTGGTTCCATCACTTCATGGCAAATAGATGGGGACACAATGGAAACAGTGACAGACTTTATTTTTTTGGTCTCCAAAATCATTGCAGATGATGACTGCAGCCATGAAATTAAAAGATGCTTGCTCCTTGGAAGAAAAACTATGACCAACCTAGACAGCTTATTAAAAACCAGAGACATTACTTTACCAACAAAGGTCCGTCTAGTCAAAGCTGTTTTTTCCAGTAGTCATGTATGGATGTGAGAGTTGGACTATAAAGAAAGCTGAGCACCGAAGAATTGATGCATTTGAACTGTGGTGTTGGAGGAGACTGTTGAGAGTCCCTTGGACTGCAAGGAGATCCAACCAGTCAATCCTAAAGGAAATCAACCCTGACTATTCATTGGAAGGACTGATGCTGAAGCCGAAACTCCAATACTTTGGCCACCTGATGGGAAGAACCGACTCATTGGAAAAGACCCTGATTTTGGAAAAGATTGAAGGCAGGAGGAGAAGGGGGTGACATAGGATGAGATGGTTGGATGGCATCACAGACTTGATGGACATGAGTTTGAGTAGGCTCCGCAAGTTGATGATGGACAAGGAAGCCTGTGAGCTGCAGTCCATGGGGTCACAAAGAGCCAGACATGACTGAGCGACTGAACTGAACAGTATGGGAAGAATTGCTTCTCCTGCTGCTTTAATGGTTTTGGTTTTGTTTTTGTTTTTAGACAGTTGGTGTATAATATGCCTTGGTGCAGGTATCCTCAAATTTATCCTTTGTAGATTTTATTGAACTTTTTGAATTTGTAGATTAATGTATTTCATCGATTTTGGGGTATTTTCAGCCATTATTTCTTTACTTATTCTTTCTGTCCCTTTCTCTCTCTTCCCCTTCTGAGATTCCCACAATGCATGTTTTGGTCTGCTTGTTATCCTGCAGGTTCCTTAGGCCCTGTTTACTTTTTTAAAAAAGCATTTTGAGCATATTCAAGTCAGTTTTTAAAGTTTTTATCAAGTTAGTCTCATGTCTGGGCTTCTTTAGCCAGTTTCTTTCAGTTAATTTTGTTCCCTTGAATGTGCCATTCTGTTGGTTTTTTTTTGTATGCTATGTGATTTTTTTTTTTCTTAAACTGGGCATTTGAATAGTATGTAACTATTGAAAGTAAATTCTTCCCTTTTCCCAGGGCTTACTGTTCTGTTGTTTGTTTTTATTTGGTTTTGTTTTTGATTGTTGAAGGCTATATTAGTATGTTTGTTGAATGACTTTCCAAAGCTGTTGTTTTTTTCAAACAAAGTATTCCTTGGTGTGTGTAATCACTGAAGTCTCTTTGACTTAACTTGTGTTTCCACAGTGTTTTGACAGAGATTTCCTTGAGCTTCAGGAGCTAAAAAACAGCCAAACAAATAACAACAAAACCTCTCTCAGTCTGTACAGCTTGGCTCTGTACTGGTATACTCTTGTAACAATTTGTGAAAATTGCCAGTGTGACATAGCAGTAATAGAGTAAGATTCAGATTTATATCCTGATATTTGTCCATTGTTCTATGTAAAATCGAGTTTTCTTCTTTCTACAAAAAATAATTTGTTTTGTTGTTGTTCAGTTGCTAAAGTCATGTTTGACTCTTTGCGACCCCATGGACTGCAGTGTGCGAGGCTTCCCTATCCTTTACTATTATCTAACATCTATCTCATCCTCTGTTGCCCTCTTCTCCTTTTGCCTTCAATCTTTCCCAGCATCAGCATCTTTTCCAATGAGTCGGCCCTCCCCATCAGGTAGCCCTAGTATTGGAGCTTCAGCTTCAGCATCAGTCCTTCCAATGAATATCTCAGGATTGATTTCCTTTAAGATTGACTGGTTTGATCTCCTTATAGTCCAGGGGACTCTCAAAAGTTTTCTCCAGCACCATAGTTCAAGAGCATTAATTCTTTGCTGCTCAGCCTTCTTTATGGTCCATCTCTCATACTGTATATGTATGTATATGACTACTGGAAAAACCATAGCTTTGACTTTATGGACCTTTGTCGGCAAAGTGATGTCTTTGCTTTTTAATATGCTGCTTAGGTTTGTTATAGTTTCCTTCCGAGGAGCAAGCGTCTGTTAGTTTCATGACTGCAGTCACTGTCAGCAGTGGTTTTTGAGCTCAAGTAAACAAAATCTGTCACTGTTTCCACTTTTTCCTCTTCTAATTGTCAGGAAGTGATGGGACCAGTTGCCATGATCTTAGTTTTTTGAATGTTGAGTTTCAAGCCATCTTTTTCACTGTTCTCTTTCACCCTCATCAAGAGGCTCTTTAGTTCCTCTTCATTTTCTGCCATTAGAGTGGTATTATCTGCATATCTGAGGTTGTTAATATTTCTCCTGCAGTCTTCATTCCAGCTTGTGATTCATCCAGCACAGCATTTTGCATGATACACACTGCATATAAGTTAAATAAGCAGGGTGGCAACATACAGCCATGTCATACTCCTTTCCCAATTTTGAACCAGTCGGTTATTCCATGTAAGGTTCTAAGTGTTGCTTCTTGACCAGCATACAGGTTTCTCAGGAGATGGTTAAGATGGTCTGGTATTCCCATCTCTTTAAGAATTTTTCACAGTTTGTTGTAATCCACACAGTCAAAGGCTTTAGCATAGTCAATGAAGCAGAAGTAGATGTTTTTCTGGAATTCCCTTGCTTTCTTTATGATCCAACAATTGATCAATTATGATCAGTTGTTGGTAATTTGATCTCTGGTGTGTCTGCCTTTTCTAAGCCCAGTTTATACATCTGGAAGTTCTTGGTTCACATACTGTTGAAGCCTAGCCTGAAGGATTTTGAGCATACCCTTGCTAGCATGTGAAGTAAGCAGTTGTACATTTGAACATTCTTTGGTAGTTTGAACATTCTTTGGTCTTGTCCTTCTTTACAATTGGAATGAAAATGGACCTTTTCCAGTCCTGTGACACTACTGTTTTTTCCCAATTTGCTGACATACTGAGTGCAGCACTTTAACAGCATCATTTTTTAGGATTTTAAATAGCTCAGCTGGAATTCCATCACCTCCATTAGCTTTGTTTATAATAATGCTTCCTAAGGCCCACTTGACTTCATAATACAGATAATTTGTACTTGGTTTAAATTGTGTTCTAATATTTGGTTTTTAAAATTCGTAAGTAAAAAGTAGTTCTTGTAGCTCAGCTGGTAAAGAATCTACTTGCAATGTGGGAGACCTGGGTTCAATCTCTCTCAATTCATGAGAGATTGAGAGTCTTAGAGGGTGGCAGCTGGGACAGTGGGTTAAGTACATGTAGTGTATTTTGGAGGGGGGCAAGGCTTTGTGGGAAGGTGTTGCATTGGGATATATGTAGGACCGCATAACAAGGAATAGTGAGAGGAAGGTGAGACACTGATATCAAAGATGACATTTACATAGTTGAACATTTTGACTGAGGTCACTTTATATATGAGAAAGGGAAGTAATATGCTCTTATTCCTTCCTCCTTCCTCCTGCTTTCCTTTCTTTCTTCCTTCAAAAACCACAGAATTTTCTGTTCTCATCTTCTAGAATTCAAAGTTCTACTTTAGAACTTTCATTTTATAATTTAAGTAGACTTTTCTGAGATTCTTAAGATTTAATCTTCTTTTTTTAATTTTTTTAATTTTTGGCAGCAGTGGGTCTTTGCTGCACGCAGACTTTCTGTGTTTGCAGTGAGTGGTGGCTTCTCTAGTTGCAGGGCTCGGGCGTCTCACTGCCGTGACTTCTCTTGCAGAGCACAGGCTTCAGTAGTTGTCGCACGTGGGCTCAGTAGTTGCAGCTTGTGGGCTCTGGAGTGTTGACTCATAGTTGTGGCACGTGGGGTTAGTTACCTCACAGCATGTGGGATCTTCTGAACCCATGTCCCCTCCACTGGCAGGCAGACTCTTAACCACTGGACCACCAGGGACGCCCTAATCTCCATTTATTTGTCAGAAAATGTGTCCTCAGCATCAAATAGTCTCTAGCATCAAACAAATAATCTCTAGGAATAGCAGTGAGTTTATAAGTTTGAAATACTTTTGAAAAGGTAACTTCCATTAAAAAGTCTTTTCTGCCTTAACATTTCAACTGGTGGCTCAGACAGTAAAGAATCTGTCTGCAAAGCAGGAGACCAGGGTTTGATCCCTTGGTCGGGAAAAATCCCCTGGAGAAGGAAATAGCAACCCACTCCAGTATTCTTGCCTGGAGAATTCCATGGACAGAGGGAGCCTGGCAGGACTACAGTTGCGGGGATTGCAGAGAGTCGAACACAGCTTAGGGGCTGAGCACAAGCACGGTTAGTATTCTTGCCTGGAGAATTCCACGGACAGAGGCGCCTGGGGGGCTCAGAGTTGGACAGGCCTGAGCGACTAACGCACAAGAGCATTCCAACAGTTAATAACAAATTTACATAACACTCTTGTTTTATATTGTATACTAAAGTGTTCTTAATTTTGTTGCTACTTTACGTTCTTACACTTACGTTTGCCATTAAACTCATCAAGATTCAGTAATCTCTAGTAGCAAATTCTTGAAAATACAATTAATTTAAAAACTCATTTCAGTCTTTGTTAATTTTTAAAAATGTTCTTTGTATTTACATTTTTGATAGTTAATGTATTTTTCAGTATTAATATAACAAATATGAAAATTTTTAAATTTTTAAATTTTTTCTATTTCTGTTTCTATTTCATTTTTTAAATAAAAAAACTGAACACTTTATAAAAGTTATTTTAACTTTTAGAACACAGTCACAAAATTTAAAGCTCAAAAGACTATATAGTAAAAATCTTCCATCTCATTAATCTGCTCTACTGTTCTTGCAACCTACCTAGGGGCAGACAATTTACAAGTTTCTTGTGTAGAGATTTTTTCTTTTGGGGAGCACACCCTTTTTTTAGTACCCTTGTCCCTGCTCCCCCCGCCCCAGCCCCCTGGACAAATATATTTTGGAGACCATAGCAGTTAAGGTTATCACCTTTACTTTCTGCGGCTGTATACTACTATTTAGTTGTACTATAATTTATCAAACTAGTGTCTCTGTCTTTCATTAACCAATATGGAATTACTTGCCTTCTGGTTTGTTGAAACAATAGGTCAGACAACATTTGCCACAATATTGCCTGTGTAAGTGGCTTGCCATAAAAACTCCGGCGCCACAATCTTCAGAAGGGCACTCCTGAGGAAGGTGACTGATTTCTGCCATTGTCATCCACGATATAGTATTTCAGAACAGCCAGCTTAAACTTTCTTTCTCTTATGCTTGCTCTTCTTGGGAGTAATATGACTTCTTCCTTTTCTTTTCTTAGCACCACCACAAAGTTTAAACATTAAGGTAAAGAGTGGACTCCTTTTGCATGTTGTAGCCAAAGTACATCCATCGTCCAGTTGCTTGCCAGCAAAGGTCAGTCTTTGCTGATTGGGAGGAATTCCTTTGTTATCTTGGATCTTGGCCTTTACATTTTCTATTGCATCTGAGGGTTTGACTTCGGGAGTGATGGACTTCCTTGTCAGGGTCTTCATGAAAATCTGCATCTTGGTGATGGTTCCACTGCACATGGCGGGTCTAAAAGCTAACTTGTCCCTTACTGAGAACCATTGAGGTCATTTTCTGTCTTTTTGTTTTGTAAACACTTGTAGCAAAAACTGGTGTATATGTCATATCATATATGAGTGCAGTGTTTCTTCCTGTCTCTTACCCATTTTCTAATTGGATTGTTTACTCTTTTACTGTTGAGTTTTGAGAGTTCTTTATATATATTTTGGATAATAATCCTTTGTTGGGCCTGTGGCTTGGAAATATTTTGCCCACTTATTATTACATTACCTTCTTATCCACTTTCTAGGCTCTTTCCTAGAGCAGAAGTTTTTAAGTTTTGATGTTCAATTTATCAGTATTTTCCTTTAGTGGGTTGGTGTCAGGTCTTAAGTAATCTTTGCATATCAATAGATCCTCAAATTTTTCTTGTGTATTTTTTCATAGAAGCTCTATAGTTTTACATTTTACCTTTAAGTCTGAGATACATTTTGAGTTATTTTTGCATAAGGTATGAGACTTAAGTTGAAGTTCATTTTTTTTTTTTGCCTACACATGTCCATTTGCTTCAGCACCATTTGTTGGAAAAGCAGTCCCTCCACTGAATTGCTTTTGTACTTTTGCTAAAAATTGTGCATATTTTTGTGGATGTATTTCTGGGTTCTCTCTTTTAGTCCATGTGTTTCTCTCTCTCTGCCAGTACTACACAGTTTTTACTACTATAGCTGTAAAATAAGTCTTGAAATTGGGTAGGATATTTCCTTCCATTTTATTCTTTTCCAAAATTGTTTTAGTAATTCTAGTTCCTTTTCCTTTTCATATAAATTTTACAATAATCTTGTCATGATCTACAGAAAAGTCCTGCTTGGGATATTGGTAGGAACTATGTTAAACCCCTGTATTAATATTAAGGAGTAGAAGAATTGACATTCTTATTGATTGTTGAATCTCCCATTCATTAACATAGAATGTCTCTCTACTTGTTTTTAGATCTTTGGTTTCCTTCATCAGTATTGTGCCATTTTTAGGATACAAGTCTTGTGCTTGTTTTGTTAGATTTGCACCTAATGTTTCGGGTGTTTGGGTTATTTTATTTTTTATATTCATTGAAAGTACCATGGATTTTTTCTATGTGTTTGTCTTGTATCCTCTGAACTTAATGAACTCACTATCTGTTGTCTTTTTGTTTTGTTTTGTAGATTCTTTGCAATTTTCTACCTCGATAATCATTTAACTGACAATAGAGACAGTTTTATTTTCTCCTTTCAAATTTATGTTTTTTATATCTCCTCTTCTTATTTTATTGCATTGGCAAAAACTTTCAGCATTATGTTTAATGAATATGTTGATTGGACATTTTGTCTTTTCCCCCCAGTTTTAGGGGGAAAGTATTCAGTCTTCGTGCTTCCCTAGTTGTCACAGCAGTAGAGGATCTGCCTGCAGTGCAGGAGAGACAGGTTGATCCCTGGGTCGGGAAGATCCCCTGGAGAAGGAAATGGCAACCTACTCCAGTATTCTTGCCTGGAGAGTTCCATGGACAGAGGAGCCTGGCGGGCTGCAGCCCATGGGGTCACAAAGGTTGGACACACTGAGTGCCTCCTACATCCGCACTTCCCAGTGCTCTTGCCTGGGAGATCCCACGGACAGAGGAGCCTGGCGGGCTGCAGCCCATGGGCTTGCAAAGAATTGATGTGACTTAGCTACCAACAGCAGCAACAGTTCAGTCTCTCTCTCTCAAGTTTGTGTTACCTGTAGGTTTTTGCAGATGCTGTTTATCCAGTTGAAGAAGTTCCATTCTGTTTCTCTTTCTCTGAGAGATACTTTTTCCCCATGAATGGGCGAAGAGTTTTGTCAAATACTATTTTTTTTTTTTACCTCAATTGAGTTGAATTATGTGGTTTTTTTCTTTAGCTTTTTAGTGTGATGGATTATATTGGTTAGTTTTATGATATTGGTCTAGACCTGAATCCCTGGAATAAACTCTGCTTGATCATAATGAATGATTCTTGCTGTATATTTCCAAATTTGACTTGCTAATATTTTGTTAAAGATCTGTACTTATGAAGAATGTTGATCTGTAGTTTTTCTTTTTTATACTGTGTACCGTGTTTATGTTTGTTTTTTAAATCAGAGTGATACTAGCTTAATAGAATGAATTTGAAAATGTTCCCTTCAGTTCTGTTTCTAGAAAAGATTGTGGAAAATTGATGTTAATTCTTCTTTAAAAGTTTGCTACAATTTTCAGTGAAACCATCTGTATCTGGAGAGTTTTTTGAATGTTTTGAATTTACAGATTCATTTTATTTAGTAGGTGTAAGACTATCCAAATTATTAACTTCATAAGTAAAGTTGGGTAAGTTGTAGTTTTTGTTGTTTTATGAGAAATTGGTTCGTTCCTTCTAAATTGTCAATTGTTTGTGAAGAGTTATTCGTAGTGTTCCCTTATTTTTTCTTTTCTTTTTTTTGGTAATTGCAGGGTGTGTAGACAGACACATTCACATTTCATTCCTTATTTATTCACTATGTTGGTAATTTGTATCTTCTCTCTCTCTCTCTTTTTTTTCCTTTGTCTTGCTATGTGCTTCAATTTTTAATCTCTTAAAAGAACCAGCTGTTTCATTGAGCCTCCCCTGTTTTTCCCTTTTCAGTTTTATTGATTTCTGCTCATATTTTTATAATTTTTTCCTTTTTCTTTCTTTCCTTTGGTTTTTTTGCAGAGGGATTCTAGAGGTTGAGAGGTTATTGATTTGAGTTTTTCCTTTTTTTTAAATTGCTGTAAATTTCTTTCTCAGCACTATTTTACCTATGCCTCACAGATTTTAATATATTTTACCTATGCCTCACAGTATTTTCATTTTCCTGTAGTTCTTTTTTTAAAAAATTTGTTTGTAGCTTTTATTTGTTCTTTTAGTGGAGCATAATTGCTATACAGTGGTAGTTTCTGCTGCACAACAAAGTGAATCAGCTGTGTGTATGCATATATCCCCTCCCTCCTGACCCTCCCTCCCCCATCCCACCCCTCATCACAGAGCACTTAGCCGAGCTCCCTGTGTTATCACAGCAGCTTCCCACTACTCTTTGTTTACACACGGTAGTGTATATGTACATCAGTCTTCCTCACCCGCTTCATCTCACCCTTCCTTCCCCCTACTGTCCACATGTCTTTTCCCTACACCAGTGTGTCTACTTTGCCCCGCAAACAAGCTCATCTGCACTGTCTTTCTAGATTCCATACATAGACATTAATACATGATACTTGTTTTTCTTTTTCTGACTCACTTCACCGTGTGTGACAGACTCTAGGCCCATCCATAGCACTATAAATTACCTAATTTCATGCCTTTTTATGGCTCAGTAATATTCCATTGTATATATGTACCATAGCTGCTTTATTCTTTCATCTGCCGATGGATGTTTAGGTTGCTTCCATCTCCTGGCTATTGTAAACATTGCTGCAGTAAACATTGGGGTACCCGAGTCTTTTTGAGTTACAGTTTTCTCAGGGTATGTGCACTTTTGTGGGATTGCTGGGTCATGGTAGTTCTAGTTTTAATTTTTTTAAGGAGCCTCTGTACTGTTCTCCATAGTGGGTGTATCAGTTTACATTCCCACCCGTAGTGCATCTGGGTTCCCTTTTCTCCATACCTCCTCCAGCAATTATTATTTGTGGATTTTTTGATGATGACCATTCTGACGATATAAGGTAATACCTCATTGTAGTTTTGATTTTCATTTCTGTAATAATGAGTAATGTTAAGCATCTTTCTTTGTGTTTGTAGGTTATCTGTATGTCTTCTTAGGGGTAATGTCTATTTAGGTCTTCCACCCATTTTTTGAATTTATTTGGCTGTGCCAGTTCTTAGTTGCAGCATGTGGGATTTAGTTCTCTGACCAGGGATCAAACCCAGGCCTCATGCATTGGGAATCAGAGTCTTAGCCATGGGACCACCAGGGAAGTCCCTCCTTCAGTTCTATTATATATGTTTTTAAATTTCTTTTGAGAATTCCTCTTTGATCCATAGATTATTTACATAAAAGTGTATTGTTAAAGTTTCCAAGTGTTTGAAGATTTTCCTGTTAACTTTCTGTTACTCATTTCTAGTTTGTTTCTATTGTGGTTAGAGAACATATTCTTAATGATTTCAATTCTTTTCAGTTTGTTCAGATTTGATTTGTCATCCAAGATATATCCTATCTTATTTTGTGTTGCTTAGGCACTGGATAAGAATCTATATTCCTCTCTTCTTGTATGGAGTGTTTTATAAATGTTGATTAATTCTTGTTGACTGATGGTATTGTTGAGTTCTTTTAAATTCTTTGCGATTTTCTATATAGTTGTACTGATTGTTTAGAGAGAGGTGTTGAATTGTTCAGCTATAACTGTGGGTTTGTATATTCTCCTTTCAGTTCTATCAGTTTTTGCTTACATTTTAGAACTGTGTTGTTTGGTGGCTACGCATTTGGGATTGCTATGTCTTCTTGATGGATTGACCTTTTTAACATTGTGTAATGTCCCTCTGTCCAGTGATTTCCTTGCTTTGAAATCTACTTTCAGTTCAGTTCAGTCAGTTCAGTTCAGTTGCTCAGTCATGTCTGACTCTTGGCGACCCGATGAACTGCAGCATGCAGGCTTTCCTGTCCATCACCAACTCCTGGAACTTGCTTAGACTCGTGTCCATTGAGTTGGTGATGCCATCCAACCATCTTATCCTCTGTTGCCCCCTTCTTCTCCTGCCTCCAATCTTTCCCAGCATGAGGGTCTTTTCCAGTGAGTCACTTCTTTGCATCAGGTGGCCAAAGTATTGAAGCTTCAGCATCAGTCTTTCCAGTGAATATTCAGGACTGATTTCCTTTAGGATTGACTAGTTGGATCTCCTTGCAGTCCAAGGGACTCTCAAGAGTCTTCTCCAACACCACAGTTCAAAAGCATTGATTCTTCAGCACTCAGCTTTCTTTATGGTCCAACTCTCACATCCATACAAGACTATCAGAAAAACCATAGCTTTGACTCTACAGACCTTTGTCAGCAAAGTAATGTCTCTGCTTTTTACTATGCTGTCTAGGTTTGTCATAGCTTTTCTTCAAAGGAGCAGGCATCTTTTAATTTCATGGCTGCAGTCACCCTCTGCAGTGATTTTGGAGCCCAAGAAAATAAAGTCTCTCACTGTCTCCATTGTTTCCCCATCTGTTTGCCATGAAGTGATGGGACCAGATGCTGTGGTCTTAGTTTTTTGAATGTTGAGTTTCAAGCTAACTTTTTCACTCTTCTCTTTCACTTTCATCAAGAGGATCTTTAGTTCCTCTTCGCTTTCAGCCTTAAGGGTAGTGTTATCTGCATATCTGAGGTTACTGATATTTCTCCCAGAAATCTTGATTCCAGTTTGTGCTTCATCCAGCCCACTATTTCACATGATGTACACTGAATAGAAGTTAAATAAGTAGGGTGAGAATATACATACAGCCTTGACTTACTCCTTTCCCAATTTGGAACCAGTCGATTGTTCCATGTCCGATTCTAACTGTTGTTTCTTAACCTGCATACAGATTTCTCAGGAAGCAAGTAGGGTGGTCTGATATTCCCATCTCTTGAAGAATTTTCCACAGTTTATTGTGATCCACACTATCAAAGGCTTTAGCATAGAAAATGAAGCAGAAGTAGATGTTTTTCTGGAATTCTCTTGCTTTTTCTGTGATCCAACAGATGTTGGCAATTTGATCTCTGGTTCCTCTGCTTTTTCTAAATCCAGCTTGAACATCTGGAAGTTCTCGGTTCACATACTGTTGAAGCCTAGCTTGGAGAATTTTGAGCACTACGCTATTGTGTGAGATAAGTGCAATTGTGCAATAGTTTGAACATTCTTTGACATTGCCTTTCTTTGGGATTGGAATGCAATCCTTTTCCAGTCCTGTGGCCACTGCTGAGTTTTCCAAATTTGCTGGCATGTTGAGTGTAGCACTTTCACAGCATCATCTTTTAGAGTTTGAAATCGCTCAACTGGAATTCCATCACTTCCACTAGCTTTGTTCCAAGTCTACTTTATCTGATATTAATGTTGCCACTTCTGCTTTCCTTTGATTAATGCTTCTTTCTCTGTTCTTTTACTTTTTATCTACTTATATTATTATATTGGAAGTGACTATCATTAGATAGTATCTGGTTAGGTCACTTTTTTTTAAATCCACTCTGCAAATCTCCGCTTTTAATTGCTGTGACCATCTTCATGCAGTATAATTATTGCTGTGTTATTAGCCTGCCATTTTAGATACTGTTTTCTGTTTGTTCAGCTTTTCATTTCTGTTTTCTTTTTCCTGGGTTTACTTGAGCATTTATTAGAATTCCATTTTTATTTATTTACTGTGTTTTTGTGTATCTCTTTGTATAACTTTTTGTATGGTGGCGCTGAGTATTGCATGATGTATACAGTCAACCCTTGAACAAGGTGGGGGGTTAACCTGTGCATGACTTACAGTTAGCCCACAGTCTTCACTGTTGTGCTGAATCTCCAGCTTCAGTCAGCCATGAACTATGTAGTACTATGGTATTTACTTTTTTTTTTTTAAGTTTATTTTTAAAAATTGCTTTTTGACTCTCTGGGTCTTTGTTGCTGTGTGAAGTCTTTGTCTAGTTATGTATGGCCAGCCAGGGCTACTTTTTGTGGCATGGTGCAGGCTTCTCATTCCAGTAGCTTTTCTTGTCGTGGAGCACAGGCTCTACGCATGCATGTTCAGTAGTTGTAGCTTGCAGGCTGTAGAGCTCGGGCTCAGTAGTTGTGGCTCATGGGCTTATTTAGTTCCCCATGGCATGTGGGATCCTCCCAGACCAGGGAATGAACCAGTGTGTCCTGCCTTGGCAGGCTGATTCTTAACCACTGGACCACCAGGGAAGCTCCCAATATTTACTATTGAAAGATAGCCCCCTATAAGTGGAACCAGGCAGATCAGACTCACATCGTTCAAGGGTTAATTGTGTATAACTTATCACAGCTTATTGGTATTATTTTATCTGTTTGACTGAAGCATAGAGAAACTTATCTCCCTTCCTTTATGTGGTTCTGTATAAGGTGATTGCCTTAATATATTCTCTACCTACATTTAGAACCACATGAGACATTGTTATAGTTTTGCTTCAGCCATCAAACATAATTGGAAAAATGAAGAAGAGAAGGAAAGCCTGTTGTACTTACCCAATAATTTCTTCATCATGTTCTTCCTTCCTTCCTGATGTTCTGAAATTCCTCCTTCATTGTTTGCCTTCTGATTAGACAACTTCTTTAAGCCACTCTTTTAGGGTGGGTCTATTGGCAACAAATTTTCTTAATTTTGTTTCATTTGAGAATGTTTTGATTTCCTCTTCATTCCGGAACAGTATTTTCACCAATATAGGATTCTGGGTTAGTAGCTCTTTTCATCTAGCACCTAAAGAATATTATTGTGACTTCCTCTGACCTCGTGGTTTTTGATGAGAAATTTTCTGTCATTTTAATTGTTTTTCTAATCTAGGTAAGGTGGTGTTTTTCTCTGACTGCATTCAAGCCAGTCTATTTAGAAAATCTTCTCTTCCATTTGTGTATGATTTTTTGTGTGTGAAAAAAAATTTCCCCCAGCAATATTGTACTGTTAGCCTTAAATAGGAATTACTAGGAAGTTTTAGTAAAATTATTTCATAATGAAACTACTACTTTTTAGATGGTGATGACAGCTTTACTTAATTCTCCATAGCAGCTATAGCTAAACTAATTCTTAAAAAGAAGGTCTTTTTAAGTAAAGACCTTTAAAGTGAAGTAAAAAAAAAATTTTTTTTTACATTTATCTAATACCCACCTCTAAGCCAGGGTACTTTATATTTTCAGATTCTATTATCCAAAGTAATTTTTCATTCCATTGACCCTGTTTGAAATTTTGAGTGAAATATTTCAGTCTTTAATGTATATGCTGGAAAACTACCAAGACTTGAATGCAGTGAAATCTCTTTATGACTGTATTTTAAGTTATCTGTGTTACATTAGCGTTTTACCTGAGAAAGTTCAAAACTTTGCAGGGTAGGAAAAGTTTAAGTACCCAGAAGTATGTTCAGATCTGTGTAATAAACCAATTCTAGTTTGCTTTTGCTTTTTTAGATTTTTGTCTTCTATTAGGATTTAGGTTGAATGATTATTAAGTTGATAAAAGCATAACAATACTCTTATTGATACCTTATTAATAGTTATAGTATATGGAGTGAATTCTACCTTTTAGAATGATTAAAGTATTAAAGGACCCAGCTTTTTACAGAATGTATCTTGTTGTTCTACCGTTAAGTAACTCCTAATTTTTTCATCTAGTCACCACTTAGGAACAAAAATATCTTGCATAAGCCAAAACATTTCTTCTGTGGTTTCTTTTTCAGAGTTTGAGTATGTTATGCTTTTTAGCAACTCATAATACTAAGCTCTTTTAGTCTGGATAGTTTGGTTACAGCAAAAGTACAGGTTTAAAAATAAAATTATTTTAAAATACAAGTTTTTTTTAAGTTTTTTAATGGTTAACATTTAATAATGAATATACTGGTAACTATGGCCATCTTCATATTGATTTTATAGCCTTCTTAAAAATAAGAAAAGAACTTAAAAGATTGAGACTTTCCTTGTGAATCGCTTTGTGGGATTTTCCCTTTTAAATAGTAATAATCATTCACTATTCAAGTTAAAATAATACAGATGCATGTGAAATAAAAGGAAAAATCTCTTTTTTTCTCTTCCTCCATCACACCAGTCTCAACTCACCAGAATCTACATAGCCTAATCTTTTGGCTTAATAATGAACTCTTCTTCCTTTTTAAAAATAGAAGCAGTACTTAAAAAAAAAAGTCTTAAACAGAAATTCGATATATTGACAGATCACTAAGTTTTTTTTCCAAAGGCAGTGAATAGAATTATGGTGGTACTTGTGTACCTTCTGGGAAAACTCTTGAGTTCTGTGCTCATAATTTGAGAACTCCTGTTTCTTTTGTGCTTCTGCTGGTTAAAAGTAAGAAATTAGTTGAACATTTTATGAAGGAGACATACTCTGGTTTTTAAAAGCATATATTTAAAAAATAGCCTTATATCCCTAATATAAATGTTGCTTTGTCAGAAGTTTCAACATTTGGAACAGATTTTTTTAATAATTTCTAAATAAATAAAGTATAATTCAAATCAGGTTAGTTAGGATTAGTGTCCAGAAAGCTGTTAGAATTCACATAATGCTACATGTAAAGTTGTTTTCTGTATTATGTAATTGTTCAGTTGTTTTAGCCATACTACTGAAATTAACTCCTGCAATGAAAATATATGTTTTTGTTTATATTTTCCTGATTTTATTCATTTTCTATTTTTTTTTTTTTGATAGGAACTCTGAGGTGTAATTTGTGTATTATACAGTCTGCCATTTAAAGTGTATAATTTAGTGGGTTTTGGTATATTCACAGAATTGTGCAACCATCACTACATTTAATTATTAATCCTTTTCATCACCTCAAAAAGAAACCTTGATTCCTTCTGTCATACCCCTCCCCAGCCCCAGGCAACCATTGATCTACTTTGTCTCTATAAATCTGCATATTCTGGCATTTCATATACATGGAATCATATAATGTGTTTCACTTAGCAGAATGTTTTAGGTTCATCTGTGTTATAGTATGTATCAGTATTTCATTCCTTTTTATAGCCAGTTATTAGCCCATTGTATGGATATTTGTATCTGTGTATGTTAGTCACTTAGTTGCGTCTGACTCTTTGCAACCCCATGGACCCCTCCGTCCATAAGATTCTCAAGGCAAGAATACTGGAGTGGGTTGCCATTTCCTTCTCCAGGCGACCTTCCCAACTCAGGGATCAAACCTGGGTCTTCTGCATTGCAGGTGGATTCTTTACCATCTGAGCCACCAGGGAAGCTTATATGGATAGTGTTAACATTTTATGTGTCAGTACATGGGTGGGCTTTCCTGGTGAACTCAGTGGTAAAGAATCTGTGTACCAGTGCAGGAGGCATGGGTTTGATCCCTCGGTCGGGAAGATACCCTGGAGAAGGAAATGGCTCCCCACTCCAGTATTCTTGCCTGGGAAATTCCATGGACAGAAGGGTTACTGTCCATGGGGTCACAGAAGAGTTTGACACAACTTAGTGACTAACAGCAAGACAGGACATGGACGTTCAGGTTATTTTACATCTTTTGGCTATTAAGAATAATGTTGCTATAAACACTTGTTTAAGTGTTTCTTGTGTAGATGTAGTCTTTTCATTTCTCTCAGAGTGGAATTGCTGGGGCATGTGGTAAAGTTCATGTTTAATTGTTTGAGGAGCCTCAGACTGCTTTCCTAAGTGGCAGCACCATGGTATATTCCCACCCGCAGTGTGTGAGGGGTCCATTTCCTTTACAGCCACACCAGTACTTAATTATCTTTTTGATTCTAGCCATACTAGTGGAAATGAAGTGGTATCTCATTGTGGTTTTTATTTGCATTTTCCTAAAGTAATAATGTTAGACCTCCTTTCTTGTGCATACTGGTCATTTGTATATCTTTTTTTTTTTTTTCGTTTGTATATCTTTTTTGGAGAAATGTCTATTCAGATTCGTTTCCCATTTGTTAATTGGGTTCTTTGTTTTTGTTGTTAATTTGTGAGAAATCTTTATATATTCTGAATACAGATTCCTTATCAGATAAATGAACTGCAGATATTCCTCCCACTTTATGAACCAGAGCCTTCTTACAATATTGTGATTAATATAAAGTAGTTAAAGCTTATATAAACTTTTAATTTTCAGAAAGTGAAAATGTTTAGCACTTGAACTTTTCTAATCATGGGTTCATCATTAATGTTTCAGGGGTTTACTTCAGGCTTGTGCCTTAGATCAGTTCTCATATATTATTAGGCATTAACAAGTGATGCGGATGATGTTGGTTCCTGACCCTCTGCCTTAATGATCCCTGTTAACTACCACGGAATATTAGAGAAATGCTGATAAGTAGCAGTTTCTACTTGTCTACTAGATAAAATTTAGATTTACCCTCTCTTGTTTGCACATACAATTTGCGTATACAAAGTTTCTTATACTATTTAGCCATGGTTAGTGCCTCAATTATTTGGTTCCTTTTAAAATTAACGCATACATATACTTTTCTTCCTAGGGCTGTCTTCCTTCAGATCCTCACAGTTATTTGGACTTAAGAAAATAATCTTACAATCAAAGAATGTTAGAACTTAAAAGGAGCTTTACAGATCATCCAATTAATTCCTCTTCTCTTTGCCCAGATAGAAATTAATTAAAACACTTAATCCAAGATTACATAGTTAATTAATGGTAGGTATAGATAGTTCTTTGGAGAAGGAAATGGCAACCCACTCCAGTATCCTTGCCTGGAAAATCTCATGGACAGAGGAGCCTGGTGGACTGCAGTCCATGGGGTCGCAAAGAGTTGGGCACGGCTGAACACGCTTCTAGGTAGTTCTTAGTAAATTTATTTCTGATAATTCTTTTTTGAAGGAAAGTAAAAATTTATTTCAGCTGATATATTTTTAGTGATTTTCAAATACAGATCTCCTTGGCAACAGTTCTTTAGATAATAAAAAGCGTAATATTTTTGGAATGACTTAAAAATTGATTCTGTGCTAGCCTGGCAGATAATTTGGCTTTAAAAAGTATGATTTACACAGCAGGATCCTCTATGACCCACCTCCCAGAATATTGGAAATAAAAGCAAAACTAAACAAATGGGACCTAATGAAACTTAAAAGCTTTTGCACTACAAAGGAAACTATAAGTAAGGTGAAAAGACAGCCCTCAGATTGGGAGAAAATAATAGCAAATGAAGAAACAGACAAAGGATTAATCTCAAAAATATACAAGCAACTCCTGAAGCTCAATTCCAGAAAAATAAAAGACCCAATCAAAAAATGGGCCAAAGAACTAAATAGACATTTCTCCAAAGAAGACATACAGATGGCTAACAAACACATGAAAAGATGCTCAACATCACTCATTATTAGAGAAATGCAAATCAAAACCACAATGAGGTACCATTACACTCCAGTCAGGATGGCTGCTATCCAAAAGTCTACAAGCAATAAATGCTGGAGAGGGTGTGGAGAAAAGGGAACCCTCTTACACTGTTGGTGGGAATGCAAACTAGTACAACCACTATGGAAAACAGTGTGGAGATTTCTTAAAAAACTGGAAATAGAACTGCCATATGACCCAGCAATTCCACTTCTGGGCATACACACTGAGGAAACCAGATCTGAAAGAGACACGTGCACCCCAATGTTCATCGCAGCACTGTTTATAATAGCCAGGACATGGAAGCAACCTAGATGCCCATCAGCAGACGAATGGATAAGGAAGCTGTGGTACATATACACCATGGAATATTACTCAGCCGTTAAAAAGAATTCATTTGAATCAGTTCTAATGAGATGGATGAAACTGGAGCCCATTATACAGAGTGAAGTAAGCCAGAAAGATAAAGAACATTACAGCATACTAACACATATATATGGAATTTAGAAAGATGGTAATGATAACCCTATATGCAAAACAGAAAAAGAGACACAGAAGTACAGAACAGACTTTTGAACTCTGTGGGAGAAGGTGAGGGTGGGATGTTTTGAAAGAACAGCATGTATATTATCTATGGTGAAACAGATCACCAGCCCAGGTGGGATGCATGAGACAAGTGCTCAGGCCTGGTGCACTGGGAAGACCCAGAGGAATCGGGTGGAGAGGGAGGTGGGAGGGGGGATCGGGATGGGGAATGCGTGTAACTCTATGGCTGATTCATATCAATGTATGACAAAACCCACTGAAATGTTGTGAAGTAATTAGCCTCCAACTAATAAAAAAAAAAAAATAAAAAAAAATAAAAAGGAACACTTCAAAAAAAAAAAAAGTATGATTTATAGGTGGTTTTGTTTTTTATTTTTCTCTCAGCTTTATTAAGGTATAACTTAGAAAACTTGTATATACTTTTAAGGTATACAGTGTGATATTTTGATATATATTTACATTGTAAATGATTACCACAATCAAGCTAATTAACATTTCCACCAGCTCACATAGTTATCCTCTTTTTGTGTTGTGAGAACACTTAAGATGTGCTCTCAACAAATTTCAAGAATATGATACAGTATTATTGACTATAGTCATCATGTATATTAGATCTCCAGAACTTATTCATTTTGCATTACTGAAATCTTGTATAAAGAGTACATTTCCCTTTATGGGTGTCTTTTCTCTTCTGTTTTTAAACAAAGGAAGCATATGAGGAAGAAGATAGGTGGGACAGTGAAATGTGGGACAGAATTTCATGAATAAACTTGTGTAAAACAGTATAGTAGGCAAGTTAATTATTTCCTGGAGACATGCTACACCTAGTAGAAAATTCAGAGGGAGTGATGAGAAAAGGACGTGTAATAGAAAAAGTATAAATCTATCTGTCCTCCCTCCCCAACTCCTCCCCACGTGCCCCCTTTAAAAATCTCCCTGGCCAAAGTCGGTGTAAGGGAAGAGACAGTCTTGCTTTCACCAGTCTAAGATATAGGCTAATAGATGTTCCTTTTAATAATTACAAAAATACTAAAGTCTCTTTTTTTCGTTTAAAGTTAAAGTCACTCAGTCGTGTCCGACTCCTTGTGACCCCATGGACTTTTACAGTCCATGGAATTCTCCAGGCCAGAATACTGGAGTGGGTAACCTTTCTCTTCTCCAGGGAATCTTTGCAACTGAGGGATCAAACCCAGGTCTCCCTCATTGCAGGCAGATTCTTTACCAGTTGAGCCATCATTTAGCCCTTCACTCTTAATAAAGCAATCTTTTTTTTTTCACTTTTTGCCCAAAATAGTTAATCTGTGTTGTTTCTTTCATAGGAGTTTGCTTAGCCAAATAGGTAGCTTTATATAAACATCTAGTTTTTTAGACACTAACTGTGAGATGTGTAGACAGCACTGTTAAGCACTAAAAATAGATTGTGAAAGCACTGCTGCCTGCCTGCCCTTGGTCTGCTCCTGCCTAGGCTTCTATACAGCCAGTGGCCTATTCCAACTATGCTGTAATGTTGCTAAAATAATTTTTATGCTTCACTGTTAAAACTCTTAATGAATTCTGTCTTCTTTGAACTGTGAAACAGTCCTGTCCTATGTCAGTCTCAGTTTATGTGGAACTGAAATAATTTTTGTCTTAGAAACAAGTATTCCAATTAAGTCTTTGGGCTTATTTTCATCTTTCAAATTTTGTGTAGAGTAGGGAACTTATTACTAAAGTAGGAGATGTACTTCTGCCCTAAATTCAAGAAAAGAGAGTTATTTCACTGTTTCAGATAAAAACTTTTGTATGTGGCCTGCAGAATTCAGGTGCTTAAGAGCCACACACTGCCTGGTTGTTAGTTCGTATAATCTAGGAAACATGCCTCATTCTAGCCCTTTGTAACTGAACTGACTTTCCTGCTTGCCTAATCATAGTGTCTCTTTCTCCAGGAAGCCTTTTTAGATGAACTGCCTGCCCTCACCCACCAGTCCTCAAGTAATTTATTAAGAATCCTTAGACATTCTCATGAGTCTGAGAGTTGTTATGAGATTTAAACAACTTTGTGTTTCTCCATAGGAATAGATACTAATGGACTTCCCAAGTGGAGCAGTAGTTAAGAATCCACCTGCCAAAGCAGAGACACAAGAGACGTGGTTCAATCCCTGGGTCAGGAAGATCCCTTTGGAGTAGGAAATGGCAGCCCACTCCAGTATTCTTGCATGGGTAATTCCACGGACAGAGGAACCTAGCAGGCTACCATCCAGGAGGGTCACAAAGAGTTGGACACGATTGAGTTTGCACGCACACACACACATAGATAGTAGTACTGTACATCTGAGACCTGGGATTGATCCCTGGGTCGGGAAGATCCCCTGGAGAAGGGAAAGGCAACCCACTCCAGTATTCTGGCCTGGAGAATTCCATGGACTGTGGAGTCGTAGAGTCGGACATGACTGAGCGACTTAAGAGTATCAGTCTTAAGAGTACTGGTCTACGGCCATACCACCCTGAACGCACCTGATCTTGTCTGATCTCGAGAGCTAAGCAGGGTCGGGCCTGGTTAGTACTTGGATAGGAAGAGTGTCTACTGGAGGGTGAGTTTGAACATGATCATTTTGAAGCAATGACAAAACCTTTTTGAAACTTTGTAAGTAGCACATTTGAGCAGCAGTTTAAAATAAAGGTTTTAAAAACTGTGTTTTGTGTGATTCTAGACAGTGGCACCCCATTCCAGTACTCTTGCCTGGAAAATCCCATGGATGGAGGAGCCTGGTAGGCTGCAGTCCATGGGGTCACGAAGAGTTGGAGATGACTGAGCGACTTCACTTTCACTTTTCACTTTCATGCATTGGAGAAGGAAATGGCAACCCACTCCAGTGTTCTTGCCTGGAGAATCCCAGGGATGGCGGAGTCTGGTGGGCTGCCGTATGTGGGGTCGCACAGAGTCGGACACGACTAAAGCAATTTAGCAGCAGCAGCAGGTAGTACTTTAGAGGGACCTTCATGGCAACTGAAGGGATTGATGAACTAGAGGTAGGGGATACCACGCTCTCTTTAACCAGGGCAGCTTTACTTTTACTTGTGTTATGTATTGTGGTTCAGTGTAGATTTCTCTTGGAAGCTTGCCCCTCACTTCTAAAAGTTGTGGAAGTCATAGGACTAACAGGTTTATGATTTGGGGTTTTGGAGGGTGAACAGGATGATGTGTGTGGCTGACTGAATTATTTGTAAACAGATCTTCTATAGTTAGCCTGATAAGAAGTCCTCAGAAGTTATTAATGATGATTGGGGAATGCTACTCCAAGACATCTTTGACGAACAAATCAGTAGTTCTCAAGTTTTTGATCTGATAATTCCTTTACACTCTTAAACGATTATTGAGGTTCTCAAAGAGCACTTTGTATATGAGTTATGCCCATGAATTTATATTTAAAAAATAAAACACTTAAACTTATTTTAAAATAGTGAACTCCTTACATATTAACAATAAAATTTTTTGTAAAGTAACTGTATTTCCCCAAACAAAAAATTTAGTGTCATTTTTTACATTTTTGCAAATCTCAATATCTGACTTCATAAAAGAAACAGAGTTTCTGGTAGTCCAGTGATTGAGACTACTTGCACTGCATGGCACACAGGCTCAGTCCCTGGCCAGGGGACTGAGAGCCTGCATGTTGCATGGCAAGGCCAAAAAATAAAAAATTAGAAAAAGAAGGAACAGATTCTCTGCATTCAGTCCGTTCTGATATGCTGTTTTAGTTGAACTGTATAAAGAATATACAGCCTCATGGCTATAAAATAGTTGGGAAGGGAAAAGGTTTTTCAGATATTATGAATGTTTTTCTTTGACATCAGACCCCACAAGTTTCTTATTTGCAATGTGAAATCTAAAACCATGGCAATGAACTTTCTTTTTCCTGAACTTAAAGTTGCAGTGTACCCTTGTAGAAACCTAATTGCTGCTTCATCACCCTCAAAAGTCGTTAAGTGATCTGGCCACCTCCTGTCTCTCTGAGCTCATCTCCAGACCCTCTGCTGGCTCTGCTTGCTATTTGTTTCTCTGAACAGTCTCCTGTATTGGGTTTTCGTGCTTGCTGTTACCCCCAACTTCATAGCAAATAAATTCAGTTCAGATCAGTCGCTCTGTTCTGTCCAGCTCTTTGAGACCCCATGGACTGCAGCAGGCTAGATTTCCCTCCATCACCAACTCCTGGAGCTTGCACAGACTCATGTCCATTGAGTTGGTGATGCCATCCATCTCATCCATCTCATCCTCTATTGTTCCCTTCTCCTCCTGCCTCCAATCTTTCCCAGCATCAGAGATTTTTCCAATGACTCGGTTCTTTGCATCAGGTGGCCAAAGTATTGAAACTTCAGCTTCAGCATCAGTCGTCCAGTGAATATTCAGGGTTGATTTCCTTTAGGATGGACTGGTTTGATTTCTTTGTAATCCAAGGGACTCTCAAGAGTCTTCTCCAACACTGCAGTTCAAAAGCATCAATTCTTAGGCACTCAGCTTTCTTTATGGTCCAACTCTCACATCCATACATGACCACTGGAAAAACCATAGCCTTGACTAGACGGACCTTTGTCGGCAAAGTAATATCTCTGCTTTTTAATATGCTGTCTAGGTTTGTCATAGCTTTTCTTCCAAGGAGCAAGTGTCTTAATTTCATGGCTGTAGTAACCACTTGCAGTGATTCTGGAGCCTAAGAAAAGTCTGTCACTGTTTCCATTGTTTTCCCATCAGTTTACCATGAAGTGATGGAACTGGATGCCATGGTCTTAGCTTTTTGAATGTTGAGTTTTAAGCCAGCCTTTTCACTCTCCTCTTAACTTTCATCAAGAGACTCTTTAGTTTTTCTTCGCTTTCTACCATAAGGGTGGTTTCATCTGCATATCTGAGGTTATTGATATTTCTCCCAGCAATCTTCATTCTGGCTTGTGCTTTATGCAGCCCAGCATTTTGCATGATATACTCTGCATAGAAGTTAAATAAATAGGATGAGAATATACAGCCTTGACGTACTCCTTTCCCAATTTGGAACCAGTCAGTTGTTCCATGTCTGATTCCAGCTGTTGCTTCTTAACCTGCACACAGATTTCTCAGGAAGCAAGTAGGGTGGTCTGATATTCCCATCTCTTGAAGAATTTTCCACAGATTTTGATCCACACAGTCAAAGGCTCTAGTGTAGACAATGAAGCAGAAGTAGGTGTTTTTTCTGGAATTCTCCTGCTTTTTCTGGGATCCAGCGGATATTGGCAGTTTGATCTCTGGTTCTTCTGCCTTTTCTAAATCCAGATTGAACATCTGGAAGTTCTCGGTTCATGTACTATTGAAGCCTAGCTTGGAGAATTTTGAGCATTACTTTGCAACATGTGAGATGACTGCAGTAGTGCGGTAGTTTGAACATTCTTTGACATTGCCTTTCTTTGTGATTGGAATGAAAACTGACCTTTTCCAGTCCTGTGGCCACTGCTGAGTTTTCCAAATTTGCTGACATGTTGAGTGCAGCACTTCCACAGCATCATCTTTGAGGATTTGAAATCGCTGAGCTGGAATTCTGTCATCACCCTAGCTTTGTAGTGATGCTTCCTAAGGCCCACTTGACTTGCCATTCCAGGATGTCTGGTTCAAGGTGAGTGATCACACCATCATGGTTATCTGGGTCATTAAGACCTTTTTTGTATAGTTCTTCTGTGTATTCTTGTCACCTCTTCTTAATATTTTCTGCTTCTGTTAGGTCCATACCATTTCTGTCCTTTATTGTGCCTATCTTTGCATGAAATGTTCCCTTGGTATCTCTAATTTTCTTGAAGAGATCTCTAGTCTTTCCCATTCTATTGTTTTCCTCTATTTCTTTGCACTGATCACTGAGGAAGTCTTTTTTTAATCTCTCCTTGATATTCTTTGGCACTCTGCACTCAAATGGGTATATCTTTTCTCCTTTGCCTTTCGCTTCTCTTCTTTTTTCCTCTATTTGTAAGACCTCCTCAGACAACCATTTTGCCTTTTTGCATTTCTTTTTCTTGGAGATGGTCTTGATCACTGCCTCCTGGTACAATGTCTCTAACCTCTGTCCATAGTTCTTGACACAGTCTGTCTATCAGATCTAATCCCTTGGATCTATTTGTCACTTCCATTGTATAATTGTAAGGGATTTGATTTAGGTCATACCTGAATGGTCTAGTGCTTTTCCCAACTTTCTTCAATTTAAGTCTGATTTTTGCAATAAGGAGTTCAAGATCTGAGTCACAGTCAGTTCCCGGTCTTGTTTTTGCTGACTGTATAGAGCTTCTCCATCTTCGGCTCCAAAGTGTATAAGCAATCTGACTTCTGTATTGACCATCTCGTGATGGTCATGTGTAAAGTCATCTCTTGTGTTGTTGGTCGAGGGTGTTTTGTGTTCTCCTGGCAAAACTCTGTTAGCCTTTGACCTGCTTCATTTTGTACTCCAAGACCAAACTTGCCTTTTGCTCCAGGTATCTCTTGACTTCCTACTTTTGCATTCCAGTCCCCTATGATGAAAAGGATGTCTTTTTTTTGGTGTTAGTTCTAGAAGATCTTCTAGGACTTCATAGAACTGTTCAACTTCAGCTTAGTCAGCATTAGTGGTTGGGACCTAGGCTTGGATTACTGTAATATTGAACGGTTTGCCTTGGAAATGAACAGAGATCATTCTGTCTTTTTTGAGATTGCACCCAAATAATGCATTTCAGACTCTTTTTGTTGACTTTGTATGCTATTCCAATTCTTGAAGGGGATTCTTGCCCACAGTAGTAGATGTAATGGTCATCTGAATTAAATTCCCCCGTTCCGGTGTGTTTTAGTTCACTGATTCCTAAAATGTTGATGTTCACTCTTGCCATTTCCTGTGGGCCCACTTCCAATTTACCTTGATTCATGGACATAACATTCCAGGTTCCTATGCAATATTGTTCTTTACAGCATCAGACTTTACTTCCATCACCAGTCACATCCACAATTGGGCGTTCTTTTTGCTTTGGCTCAGCCTCTTCTTTCTGGAGCTATTTCTCCACTCTTCTCCAAATAAATTAGATATTGTGTTAAATGATCTTAATTTAGTAAAAATCTACCAGCAAAACAGATTTCTGGTTTTGAATGTGAAAATAGGAATCCCTGAGCTGAATTGCCTATGTTGGCTTGGCATTGGCATTGCAGTCAGAAACATTTACCTACCAACTTACTGGCAGACTCTGACCTGGTCCTGTGTCGGTGGAAATGGCAGTGGAAACAAGTCATTTGAATCGCTGGTACTTTGCTATAGAGTGCCTCCCCTTCGCAAAACACTAAATATTGTTGCTACAATAGTTTACTAGGACCTGACCACATAGGCGATCAGTCATTTTAGGAAAATATAACAGAAGTAGACAATCGCTATTCTATATGTTTAGAGTTTGATTTAAATCTAGGTTACTGAAACAAACTACTAGTCAGGAATATTCAACGTTTTTCCTCAAAAGTACTTTTTTATTGGTTGATGCACTTAATATTCTTCACTTAAAAGGGATTTTAAACTACACATTTTCAGGAAGTTATATTACTAGACGATATTTGGTGCTCACTAATAACACCATTTTACTGAGTGGTAGGCCAAGGAGCAGGTCAGGAAGCAACAGTTACAACTAGACATGGACTAACAGACTGGTTCCAAATAGGAAAAGGAGTACGTTAAGGCTGTATATTGTCACCCTGCTTATTTAACTTACATGCAGAGTACATCATGAGACATGCTGGGCTGGAGGAAGCACAAGCTGGAATCAAGATTGCCAAGAGAAATATCAATAACCTCAGATCTGCAGATGGTACCACCCTTATGGCAGAAAGTGAAGAACTAAAGAGCCTCAAGATGAAAGTGGAAGAGGAAAGTGAAAAAGTTGGCTTAAAGCTCAACATTCAGAAAACGAAGATCATGGCTTCCAGTCCCATCACTTCATGGCAAATAGATGGGGATACAGTGGAAACAGTGTCTGACTTTATTTTTGGGGGCTCCAAAATCACTGCAGATGGTGACTGCACCCATGAAATTAAAAGACGCTTACTCCTTGGAAGGAAAGTTATGACCAACCTAGACAGCATATTAAAAAGCAGAGACTTTACTTTTCCAACAAAGTTCTGTCTAGTCAAGGCTATGTTTTTTCCAGTAGTCATGTATGGATGTGAGAGTTGGACTATAAAGAAAGCTGAGCATTGAAGAATTGATGCTTTTGAACTGTGGTGTTGGAGAAGATTCTTGAGAGTCCCTTGGACTGCAAGGAGATCCAACCAGTCCATCCTAAAGGAGATAAGTCCTGGGTGCTCATTGGTAGGACTGATGTTGAAGCTGAAACTCCAGTACTTTGGCCACCTGATGCAAAGAACTGACTCACTGGAAAAGACCCTGATGCTGGGAAAGATTGAGGGCAGGAGGAGAAGAGAATGACAGAGGATGAGATGGTTAGATGGCATCACCGACTCAATGGACAGGGGTTTGGATGGACTCTGGGAGTTGGTGATGGACAGGGAGTCCTGGTGTGCTGTGGTTCATGGGGTTGCAAAGAGTCGGACATGGCTGAGCGACTGAACTGAACTGAGGCCAAGGAGAAGGGAGTTAAAAAGGTGGCTCTCTTACAGAATTGCTATGGTGATTAGAAGCCCCAAATAAACAAAGACAAATTATCACTAACTTTTTAATCTCATGGCTGCAGTCACCATCTGCAGTGATTTTGGAGCCCCAAAAAATAAAGTCAGCCACTGTTTCCACTGTTTCCCCATCTGTTTGCCATGAAGTGATGGGGCAGGATGCCATGATCTTCGTTTTCTGAATGTTGAGCTTTAAGCCAACTTTTTCACTTTCCTCTTCCACTTTCATCTAGAGGCTCTTTAGTTCTTCACTTTCTGCCATAAGGGTGGTACCATCTGCAGATCTGAGGTTATTGATATTTCTCTTGGCAATCTTGATTCCAGCTTGTGCTTCCTCCAGCCCAGCGTTTCTCATGATATACTCTGCATATAAGTTAAATAAGCAGGGTGACAATATACAGCCTTAATGTACTCCTTTTCCTATTTGGAACCAGTCTGTTCCATGTCGTGTCCTAACTGTTGCTTCCTGACCTGCATACAGATTTTTCAAGAGGCAGGTCATGTGGTCTGGTATTCCCATCTCCTTCAGAATTTTCCACAGTTTATTGTGATCCACACAGTCAAAGGCTTTGGCATAGTCAATAAAGCAGAAATAGATGTTTTTCTGGAACTCTCTTGCTTTTTCAATGATCCAGCGGACGTTGGCAATTTGATCTCTGGTTCCTCTGTCTTTTCTAAACCCAGCTTGAACATCTGGAAGTTCACAGTTCATGTATTGCTGAAGCCTGCTTGGAGAATTTTGAGCATTACTTTACTAGTGTGTGAGATGAGTGCAGTTTGAGTGCAGTATGTGGTAGTTTGAGCATTCTTTGGCATTGCCTTTCTTTGGGATTGGAGTGAAAACTGACCTTTTCCCAGTCCTGTGGTCACTGCTGAGTTTTCCATATTTGCTGACATATTGAGTGCAGCACTTTCACAGCATCATCTTTCAGGATTTGAAATAGCTCAACTGGAATTCCATCACCTCCACTAGCTTTGTTCGTAGTGATGCTTCCTAAGGCCCACTTGACTTTGCATTCCAGGATGTCTGGCTCTAGGTGAGTGTGAGTGATCATACCATCGTGATTATCTGGGTCACGAAGATTTTTTTTGTATAGTTCCTCTGTGTATTCTTGCCACCTCTTCTTAATATCTTCTGCTTCTGTTAGGTCCATACCATTTCTGTTCTTTATTGAGCCCATCTTTTTGTGAAATATTCCCTTGGTATCTCTAATTTTCTTGAAGAGATCTCTAGTCTTTCCCATTCTATTGTTTTCCTCTGTTTCTTTGCATTGATTGCTGATGAAGGCTTTCTTATCTCTCCTTGCTAGTCTTTGGAATTCTTCATTCAAATGAGTATATCTTTCCTTTTCTCCTTTGCTTTTCACAGCTATTTGTAAGGCCTCCTCAGACAGCCATTTTGCTTTTTTGCATTTTTTTTTCCTTAGGGATGGTCTTGATTCCTGTCTCCTGTACAGTGTCATGAACCTCCGTCCATAGTTCATCAGGCACTCTGTCTATCAGATCTAGTCACTTAAATCTGTTTCTCACTTCCACTGTATAGTCATAAGGGATTTGATTTTGGTCATACTTGAATGGTCTAGTGGTTTTCCCCACTTTCTTCAATTAGACAGTTTAGGCCCACACTTAACTTCTTCACTGCTCTGTCTCTTACTAAAGTAGTTACTCTTTTGATTGTTTAATGTTTTGTTTCTCTCTTGTACTTAAAATCTCTGTGAAGGCAGGAACTACATCTATCTTGTATTCCTAGTTTCTAGCACAGTATCTGTTGAATGTATACATGTGTGCATCATCTAATTTGAGATCTAGCCTTCTTTACTCAGAAGGTCAGAAAATGAATAAAATTTACAAAAATATTATCAAGAATTCACAGATGACATTGACCATTTCATCTTCTAGAAATGAAAGCATAAATATGAAGAAATCTCTTTAGTTCATCTTGTCAAATCAGCTTAGTGATTGTACATCAAGGAACGTGATCTGTTTGAATAAGACTGAATTTGGAAAAAAGTTAACCCTGCTGTTGATTCACCGGATTTTAGAATCTGATGCATTGCATAGAGATTATAGGCACTGAATTGGTGTGTTTTGTTAGGTATTCAAGTCACAAACTGCCATCTGTGGTATTTTGGGGGAAAATGTCAGAGAATAGACAACAGACACACATGTATTATGATTTGCTCTTCTAGCTTTAAAGATGCCTCTTAGAATGGAATAATAACTTTTAAAGTAAGATAGAATGAGTGGGAACACTAGGGTGAAAACGATGGGTGTTTTATAAAGAGCGACTACCTGTATCGGGACCTCACTAATAAGGGATTTCTTACCTTTGAAAGACTCTTGAGCATGAAGATTAAGAAAATGCTTGAAGAAGAACTAAAAAACACATCAGAGATTCTTTCCTTGGGTCAGTTCTTTGTTTTATTGGTGGGAACGCTGTTATCACAGTAATTTAAAAAATTTTTAGAAAGGTCATACTTATTTTTAAAGCAAAATAAATGATAGATGATATAAACTTGGCACTTGACACGTTTGGAATTTGATGTGCTTAGTTATTTTCTGTGGGAAAGGACATTGCATATTGTCTTGTCACTCACGTACATACAGCAGAAAAGCAATCATGAAATTTTTATTCAAATTAAAAATAAAATGAAAAAATTTTAATCTAAATTTTATGTATACATAAAGTATTACAGAACTACATCAATTTGATCTTTTCAGTATAGTTTTTTTTTGTTCTCTTTGAGAGGAAGAGGTAGTTTATTCATTCTTCCTCCTTTTTTCCTTTCATTCACATTCCTGCTCTGCCAGGTCCCTCCAACCCATGTTAATGACCTAGGTTATATTATTCCATATTTTTCTCTATGTTGTCACGTTCGTGTATAAATGTATATAATACATTTGGAAGTGTGTATGATTTTTTGAATGTTTCTGTACTTTGAAGTTTTCTGTCTTATTCAAGAATACTTTATGGAAGTCTGTTTAATGGCAGAGCTCTGATTTATTAATGACTACATAGTTGTATTAGTTGACCGGGGTGACCATAACAAAGTACCATACCCGGGGTAGCTTAAACAACAGAAATGTATTTTATTATAATTCTGGAGGCTTGAAGTCCAAGATCCAGGTGTTAACAGAGTGGATTTCTTCTGAGGTGTCTCTTCTTGGCTTGTGGAAGGTTGTCTTCTCCTTGTATCTTCACATGGTCTTCCTTCTGTGTGTATCTGTATCTAAACTTCCTCTTCTTATAAGACCACTAGTCATATTGGATTAGGCCCACCCTAATAAAGACCCAGCTTCCAAGTATAGTCACGTTCTGTAGTAGGAATTAGGACTCCTGGTATGAATTTTTACGGGACACAATTAAGCCCATAACAGTAATATTGCATACTTTATTCAAATATTCTCTTACTGATGGATGTTTGCTTTCCAGTTTTTGCCACTGTGAACAGTGTTGAAATAAAATCCTTTTATATATATTCTTTTATTTGGTTAAGATAAATCCCCAGGGGTGTGTTTGCTGGGCTATAGAATTTATTTTTAGTTTTGATAGTGGTTGCTGGATTACTTTTCAAAAAGCTGTTATCAGCATTTCTGCCAGCAAGGTAATAGAATAATCTTTTCTGAACATTCCTGTCAACAATAGGTGCTATTGATCATTTAATTTTTGCTAGTAAAATATTCTTTAATTCACATTTCTCTTGATTCTGTTGCATTTGAGGAACATTTCATATATTTGTATAGGGAAAATTTTAAATGAAAAACTTCAGTGAGATTGTAAAAAGTTATTTTAAGAAGAAAAACTCAAACTACCATCCAGGTATGTTGCCAGTTCCCACTTAATAATGAATTGAGTTTCAAAAGTTGATTTGTCAATGATTGTGATTTGAAAGGCACTCTCATGGAAAGGCAGTGATAGGAACAGTGATTGTCAACTTACCTATAAAGCATGTAGTGCAGATAGGATACGGACCTGGCTTTATTGGAGGAAAGATACTAATAATAATGGTATTTCTGAATTAACCACCAGTTATGTGCTTATGGGAGGTTCATTAGTTGTATGTAGGTAGACTTATTTCATGTACATTGGATAATAATGCACATTCAATTCATAGGAAAGCTTAGATATACTTAAAGACTGTTGCATATACTTTAGTTACAGTAACTAAAGTACAAATATATATTTGTGTATTTATTTATTTATACAGAAAAGGTTCCACTGCCAGATTTTATGAGAGCCTTCAGAAGCTATCTACAGCTGATACTCACTAAAGGTTTGTGTGTGAGATCAGTTACACTATGCATCACATATTTATCTATGTGTGGGGGGTGGCATTAAAAGAATAAAAAAATTCTTTTATTTATTTATGTATACTTGATGTCTCATTTCAGTAGATTGGGGTTCAAAATAAGATACTGTTTTTATTTTTATTTTTTTCATTTATTTTTATTAGTTGGAGGCTAATTACTTTACAACATTGTAGTGGTTTTTGCCATACATTGACATGAATCAGCCATGGATTTACATGTGTTCCCCATCCTGATCCCCCCTCTCACCTCCCTCTCCATCCAGTCCCTCTGGGTCTTCCCAGTGAACCAGCCCTAAGCACTTGTCTCATGCATCCAACCTGGGCTGGTGAAGATCCTGTTTTTAAAAAATAAAAGCAAATGGCTGGATCCCTCTTATTAAAATATAAGCTCAGTGAGAGCAATTTTGTGTATCTTAGTCGCTGTTGATCTCTGACATTTAAAATAGCATCTTATACACAGTAGACTTTCAGTAAAAATTTTCTGAATGAGTCCCAGTTTAGGGGGAGAAAGAACGTTTTTCTTCATTCTTTTAATGCCCCCTCCACACACTGATAAATATGCATATTGTAAGTACTCTCTCACACACACCTTTAGTGAATATCAATTGTAGATAGCTTCTGAAGGCTGTCATAAAATTTGGCAGTGTAACATTTTCTGTATAGTCTTGGATCATTTGAGTACCATTTAGATTCATTTGAGTACCATTTAGATGGAATGGAACAACACTTTAGCTGTAACTGCTATCTCATGGAAGAGAAGTTTTGTTTTGTTTTTTTTATCCTATCTGTATAGGAAATGCTACTTCTGCCTGCTCATTAAAGAAATCTCTTTTAACAGCATCTTCTTTGAAATAATAAAAAGCAAACTCTGTATTTCAGGAATTGGTGCTCTGCTTATCTTTAAACATTTATCATTGCCCTTGTTTTTCAGTCAGAGGTTTTTGAAGTATTGTTTCATTTTTAAGGAATAAAAATAATTTATTAGTCTCTGTGTAAATAAACTTTATGATCCTAATTTGACAGATTTAAGATGTGATAAAGGTTAATCTCTAGAAATTTAGATGAACAGTTCACATCATGCATTATTTTCTATTTAAGCCTAATCCTTTGTTTGATTTATTTACCTGATAGGTTTTATTTGACTCTTAGTAACCATCAGTGGGAAGATCCCCTGGAGAAGGGAAAGGCTACCCACTACACTATTCTGGCCTGGAGAATTTCATGAACTGCATAGTCCATGGAGTCGCAAAGAGTCAGACACCGGACACGACTGAGCAACTTTCAGTTCAATTCAGTTCAACCATCAGTGAATAAAACCATTTGAATTTTAATTTCTAAGATTTCATGTATCATATAATGAGTCAAACTTAATATTTTAACTATATGTGACTGAATTACAAGCAGTATCATGGTTGGGGTGTTTTTTTTTTTAACATATTAGCATTTCAACACAGTAATTAAATACAGTTGAATTGATTCTACATAGTAAATGTTGATTTTAGTTCTGACTGCCTTTATGTTGAATGATTTCTGCTTTAAAGTTTTATGCTCCTGAAATCAACCATACTCTGTAGCCTTCACTACCACCCCTTTTCACTCTTAATTCTGAGAAAAAGATATTTTTTTACTTTTACACCTATAACACAGAGGCTTTGAGTGTTCCCTGAATGTCAGAGGTTTAGTGTGAAAAACAAAGAGAAAATGATTCTGTAAGTAGATAAACAAGGCCTTGCCTAATGGGAGCTTCAGTAGAGGAAATTTACAAGGGAACAAGTAATTATAATTCAGTAGGACAAACCCAGTAACAAAAATGTGATACCTAGTACAAGGAATAGCACAGAGCAGAGTATAAGACCCATAGATCAGGGGCAATTTTTGATCTGTGTATCCAGGCTGGTATTTAATAGGTTCAATAAATCAGTTAAATGAACGAGATTATTACTGCCTTAGAAAGAGACAAGAAGCAAAGAAATCTTCCCAAATGAGATGAGATCTGGGTTTTGAAATCAAATAGGTAGACAAAAGGGCAAGAGAATGAATGATGGCCGTGGATAACAGTGTGAGTGAAAACTGCATGCCATGTTTCACACACTGCAGATAGTATGAATTGCTTCAGCATAAAGTGTAACCCGAAGAGCCGCTAAAGATGGAGCTGTATTAATGAAGAATTACATAATTTCCAAGGGGCTCCTTGAAAAACAGCATTTTAAAAAATGTAATCTGACCGATTTACATTTTCTTGAACACTTTCTAAAATGTGTTTTGAGGTACCTAAATCACTTTTTCAAAGGGCTTGGGTGTTTTTTAAAATTAATTAGAATTATTGTTGATTAAATATTTTAATCTTAATATTTCTTACCTCTAGCAATTTAGATTTATGTCAGATTTTTAGTATATTTATAATATTACATAATACATGGGATCCTTTGTGTAATCAAAGATCATTTTACCCATTTTGAATGGGTAAGATGATTTTACCTGTTCAGATCATAAGATTCATAGTGCTGCATTTACATTTATGGTATGCTGGTGTTACTTAAAGTATGACCACGTACTCAAAGCCAAGTTTTATATAGAAACCCACTATATAAATAGATACATTTCATGGACATTCTATTCCTTATGCTGATGGAGCTACTAGACACTCCCCATAGGCCTCCAAGGTTTGACAGTCTATGGTTTAGTGGAAAGAGCTTTGCCTTAGATACCAGGAGGCCCAGGTTCAGCATTGCTAGTTAGCTACGAGGTTGTGGGTGTCTCCTTTTTATCATCTGTTAAATAGAAGGACTGTGTGAAATAACATCTGTAGTCCCTTTTACTTCTAAAATTCTGTGGTTTTATAAATGTGTAGCTATATTTTATGTGATGCTGGATCCTTGAATAGGAATGTAACCCCAATTATAGTGACTTTTCCAGGACTATCTTAGTGAAACTAGGGCCTGTCTATGTTGTTTTTCATTTGTGAGATATAGTTCTATGTGTAAGATAGTTTTTCTTGTTCAACTTTTATAATAAGTTCCTCTCCCCATCCCCCATGTCATAGTAGAGATTTTGGTAGGATAGGTGCAGATATCTAGCCCAGAATTTGGTGTATGGGTCTAAAACTGAGGAGAAAAATCAGATTTGGAGTCATCAGTCCATGGGGTTGCAAAGAGCCAGACATGACTGAATGACTAACACTTGAACTTTCCATGTAGGTGATAAAAGTTTGGAAGTAGATGAGATTAGTTAGGGGAAAGAACAGAAGGAGGGAGCAGACAGATAAGGATGGACTCCACATTTGAGGGCTGAAGGAAAATATGTAACTCTATAAGAAACAAATGGAAAAAGAAACAGAAATAAAAGAAGCAGATGAGATAGTGTGTCACTGATAAGAAGAGAGAGTTTAAAAAATGAAAAATCGAGCCCCCCCTCCCTACCATCACCAAAAAAATCCTGTCATAATGTTAGGGTGCACTGTTCAAGAAAGATAAGGCAACCTTGAAGGTAAAGGGTGTCTACAAAAACAGTTTAAACCAATGAGGGCATGCAGTTCTGTGTATAAAAGTAAAAGTGTTGTCAAAAGTTCCGTTTGTGTTTTGTTTTAAAAAAAGGTTTTTAAAGTCATGCTTAGTGTTGAAGAGGAATCCATTTACAAAGTTTGTTTTGGCTGGTGAATAGAAAGCTGAAAAACATCTGGGTTCTGGTCTGTACTCCATCCATTATTTTAACTGCACAAGCATTCAGTCATCTAATAGAGTGGGAGATCTGTAAACAGATCAGTTGTTGTCAGGTTGGTAACTGCTATACCAAAGATGACAAAAAGTTCTTGGGCAAATGATTTATGCCTCGGGGGACTCAGTTTCTTTACCTGTAAAATAATAATCAATTATTATTCATAGTTGATGTAGCACCCTTCACACAGCATTGTCGTAATGTTATTTGCTTCTAAAATATTTTTCTTTAAAAAGTATAAGTGCATATATATGTTTGTATACATATCTGTGTACTTAATATATGTTAAAAAATTCATTATATGGTACTCTTGATAAAAAAAAAAAAATCTGTCCATACTCTGAGTCTGTCAAGCCCTCAGCTAATGAAGTGTATGTAGTAAGACAGACCATACTAAATGCTCTTGGTTGGTGAGTACTGTCTGCTTTAATCCAGTGAGAGTTCTACCATCCTCTGAAGAGTTGAGCGTTTTTGAAACATGTATTGTTTGTCTTCTGAATTTTATTTTGCTGCCATTTTTAAAAGTAGGGAGTGGTTTTGATCCATAATGAGTGACAAAGGGATGCAAGCAAAGACTGCCTTGCTGGTTATGAAAATTTAAGTTTTACAAAGAGTGGTGGCTGAGATGCCTTCAAAGAAATGGTTGAGGAAAATGAAGGTAAAGATTGCTGGGCATTTATGAATAAGTGACCACCAAATTATCTTCCTGAAGCATGGACAGTCTCTCATTGTCAAAAGTGCCCATTTTGTGTCCTTTGAATACAGGGTGACTTTGTATTCAAGACATTTATTAGCTTGTGTTATGTGCCCTGTACAGTGCTAGTTGCTGGAGTTATTTTGATGAAAAAAAATAAGATATAGGCCTCTTGAGTGTTATGATTTGGCAGGAAAGATAGAGTTAAACAAGGGACACGTAGGAGGTAGATTTTGCCCAAGCACTGTATTGAGCCAGTGTTCTACCTACCACTGGTTCTTAACAGAATCCATGTAAACTGCATCGTGTATCTCTGGCTCAGCCTCTCCCTCCCTCTCAGTATTCCCACACTCTAGGATAGGCGTGGTTTAAGAAAAAAATTTTGAAATTTTGTAATTAAGTATCTGAATCTCTAGAAACATGTCAATAAGCATGTATGGTGCATGTGACTAGAAAAAAGGTTAAGAATTTCAGGCTAGGGTAATAACATTCAAATCTGTATTTGCAAGCCAGACTGTGTTCTTGAATACAAACCCCACACTTGAAAAAATTATTTGCTTTGTTTATTTAATCAGATTAAACAAACCTTTATTTTAATTTCTTTTTGTTTATAGGTTCAGGGGCAAGTTCATCCAACTCTTGAGTCTAGTGATGATGCTCTTCAGTATGTTGAAGAATTAATTTTGCAACTATTAAATATGCTATGCCAAGCTCAACCCCGAAGTGCTTCAGATGTGGAGGTATGATCAGTTTTGCCTTATATCTAATATGTGTGTTTATTGTAATATCAATGAAGAGGGGAGATGTTTGCTTTTCAGTTCCACACAATGTCTATATGGTATTTTTAAAATGATGACTAGATTTCTTTTAACTTGGTATTGAGTGTCTGCTAGCTTATATATGTTTTTGCATCAAAGTATTCCATTATTTGCTTTTAATCTAAAGTCAACTTTTATTGACCTCTAAATACTACTTCTTGATGCTAGAATGACAGATATACCTTTAACAGTGGAATATGTCCAAGTGTTTTTTTTTCTTGTTGTTGTTTTTTAAAGTCAGCGATCATTTCAAAAGCATTTCAGCCAATCCTTTGATCTTCAGTGCTCTGTGTATTTTTAGATAGGAAGTGAACCCCTCCCCACCAATTGGAAGGGAGGGAAACATCAAAAATCTAGGAAGGAAGATGTCACAAAGATGACATGGCTCCTGTCTTTTTATGGCTTGTAGATTAGTGCAGATACAGGTAGATGTATGGGCAATAACATAATGTGATGTCCTGTGAGTAAAGGGTATGTGAGAAACCATAAAAAAAAAACAAAAAGCAAACTAATAATACAGACTTTGGGGCTTAAGGTTGGATTCTCAGAAGAAGAGCCACCTAAATTGAGTTCTTAAGGAGTCAAGTTTGAGAAGAGAAGAAAGAATGTTTGAAGTACCAACTATAGAAAATGGGAGGTAGAGCTGGAAATACAAAAGGAGTTTTCTGGCAATGATGTAAGGTCATTTGACTTTGAAGACCTTGAATGTATAGTGTACAGATCTTTGCATTTTTGTGACATTTCTTTTGTGGTACTTGTGTGGGCTCAAAAAAGACAGCTGAGTTGAATGGTATTTCACCATGGCTATACAATGACAGAACAGTAGGGCAAGAGGATTGTGGAAATTAGCAGTAGTTGTGCTTTACAACCTTTTTCAGGACACAACACACTAGAATGTAATAATGATTTTGTGGCACACAATGACTGGGGAGGAGGTGTATCTCTGTGTACCCCCGCTCTGTTTTCCTGAGGCAGTTAGGGATTTATACATGGTTATATCCAATAGGAAGCTCAGCTGAAAAGAGCATCAGAGAATCAAATTGGATAAGGGGAAAAAAAAGAAATTTAATAACAGTTGATTTTTGAGTGCTTGCTATAATATCATATTGCTCTAAACACTTCTATGTTTATATTTCATTTAAAGTTTTTAATAACCCCATGAAGATGGTACTGTTTTTCCTGTATGAGAGTATAAAGTACAGAATATAAATTCTTATTCACTACCAAATCCCCAGCACCTAGAATGATGTCTGGCGCTGAGAAGGCACTCGGGAAATATAGGTTGAATGAATTAATGTGGAAACTGGAGCATAGAGAGGCTAAGTAAGTTGCCCATGGTTATAGCTAGTAAGTAGTGAAGCCAAGACGCTAAATCAGAAAGTCTAAACTTTAGGGCATACATTCCAGTAAACGCTTCTGTAAGTTAGGAGAGGGGCAGGTAGATTGGAAGAACATGGAGGAACAGGGATTTCCCAATAAGATCAGAGAGCTGATAACACTAGAATACCTGATGGAAATAGAAGAATACATTGGGATCAGAGACAAAGTTGCTAGGATTTACGATTCTTAAGGTAACATAGTTGCAAAAGCAGGATGTCATAGATTAACTGACCAGAGGTGAGTGGGTTTTTATCTGGACTTTCTGTCCTCATTCATTGATCTATATTTCTGTTTTTGTGGCAGTACCATTATTGTTTGGATGACTGTAACTATGTAGTATAGTCTGAAGTCAGGGAGACTGATTCCTCCAGATTTGTTTTTCTTTCTCAAGATTGCTTTGACTATTTGAGATCTTTTGTATTTCCATACAAATTAAAACTTTTTTTTTTGTTCTAGTTCTGTGAAAAATGGCATTGGTAATTTGACAGGGATTGCACTGAATTCTGTAGATTGCCTTGGGTTGTATGGTGTTTTGACAGTATTGATTCTTCTGATCCAAGAACATGGAATATCTTTCCATCTGTTTGTGTCCTCTTTGACTTCTCTGATCAGCGTCTTACAGTTTTCAAAATAACAGGCTTTTTTCCTCCTTCGATAGGTTTATTCCTAGGTATTTTATTCTTTCTGATGCAATGATAAATGGGTTGTTTCCTTAATTGTTATGTCTGATCTTTTGTCATTAGTGTATAGAAATGCAACAGCTTTCTGTGTATTAAGTTTGTACCCTGCAACTTTACCGAATTCATTGATGAACTGTAGTAGTTTTCTCGTAGCATCTTTAGGATTTTCTGTGTATAGTATGATGTCATTGCCAGTGACAATACTTTTTTTCCAGTTTGGATCCCTTTTATTTCTTTTTCCTTCATCTTAGATTTTCTTTTTACCCTGTGAACTATATCCTTAAAATTTAAAAGTTGGCTTTCTGTTTCCTTTCATTTTTTTTTCTTCAACTTTTTTTCCTTTTCCTTCATTCCTAAAGAATCTTTGTAGTTTCTAATAAGTTTGTCACTCACAATTAGATTTCCAAAGTGATTTCTCATTATTTTCTACCTTTCTAGGCAGAAAAAAAAAAAATTCTCCTCCACATTCTAAGCCTTTATTAATAGCACTTTAAAATGCCTCTGGGTCTGAATATTTGCACTCAAGTGCGGGTATAGGAATTTTCATAGAGCCTAGAGTGTTTGTATTGGAATTAATCTTCAAGATTATCTATCTAGACACCTTTATTATGTAAAGGAAAAGACAGGCTCTGCTAATAAGAGACAGAGCTGAATTGTGAACCTAGCTCTTTATATTTTAGTTTTCCCAAGGCCATTAAATGTCAGTCAAAGTGGAGAGTCTCAAATTTAAAGCCAAACTGTTAATCTTGAAAGTGGCAGAGTAATAGCCTTTAATTCATGGATCTTTTATTGACCATTTCTCCTTGGGCTTCTTTACCTTAAATTATATAAGATAATTGTAAAAAGAAATTTTACTTTGCTCTAGAATTAAAATTAAATTTTCCACTACAAGAGATAAAGTATTTCTTCCAGTCTGGCCTTTTTCACAATCAAGGCATCTTTTTACCCTATCAGTCTTTCCCATGATCTTTGGTAATACTTCTCAAATAAACAGTCCAGTAATATACTAATAAATAAGTTAAAAATGTTTTCTTCATCATTATTATTTTCCCTTTCTTGCCTTCTCTTTTATTATTCCTGACTTTCCTTCCCCTTCTTTCTCAAGACAGTAGATAAACTTGGAATTAGGTGGATAAGATTGAGGTGAGAAGGAATTGCTGTTGTGTTTTCTTTCTCTTCTACCTCAACCCCTTCCTACTGTTTGCCTCTGTAATTCTACCAATGGTTTTTTTTCAAAGATGTATGTTAAGTGTATTTAGAATTGGTAGGTTGAGTTCAGCTTCTGTTCTATTCCACAGCTTTCTACCACCACTATATACCAGTGCTTTTTAGACTCTCGGTCATCACCCCTTATGCCCAACTAAATTTTTATAAATGAATAGGAAAAATCAGTGCATTGCCTATAGTAAAAGAAAGTTTTAAGAAACTTTGTTTCAGTTTACTATGTGTGTGATTACAAGGGTGTGATGTAAAATGTATTAAAGAAAAAGTGATGTCGCTCAGTCGTGTCCAACTCTTTGCGACCCCATGGACAGTAGCCTGCACCAGGCTCCTCCGTCCATGGGATTTTTTAGGCAAGAGTACTGGAGTGGTTTGCCATGTCCTTCTCCAATGTATTAAGAATTTAATAAGAATTTATTATTTCTTACTATGCATTGAGCTTTGCCCACCCCCATGCCTGCCAGTGAGCTATAGGGTTATACTATTATAAGGTTTGTAATCATGGTTATACCTATACCTATTCAGTTAACCATGGGTTAAACCCATCAATATGAAATTTTTAATTGAGAATTATGGTAAAGTTAGTCTAAAATCTCTTAATCGTAATTTTTGGATTAGCAAGTGTATAATACTGACTTGGAAAAAAGGAAAAGAATTCTTGTTTTGAACGTTCCTTTCCACCCTTTTCCCCATTCCTTTATTATTCCTTTTTCACTTGCCAAACTCCCCCAGTATTTTGGGCCTTTGTATTGCCTTTATTATATAGGCTATAGTATCCTAGCAAATAGCTTTTCAACTAGATATTTGAAAATGTTTGTTAACTCCATTTTTAACTACAGTAATTTCTTTCATTAGAATTAAAATGATCACTTCTTATATTTGACAGCTGACTTTGCCTTGAACATAGATGAAGAGAAAATTTATTAAATTTGAGTGGGTTAAACTATTCTCAATTCATAAATTTGTTCATAACATGTCCTGGAATTACTGTGTCCTTTTTCCAACAGAATATCACATAGTGATCTCTTCAATAGCAATTGCTAGGACTTTCAATTTACATTTATTACAATTTTACCTAATAATTTTTACATATTACCCACTAAATATGGAACAATTCAAAATACGTGTTAAAATTATGTAATAGTGACCTCTACTGGTTGTAATTATGGTATCCTGAAAGTGGATTTTAGAAACTTCAGAGGTTGAAAGTGCCTTTTGTTTGAAATGAATTAGTTTACTAAAGTCGGGAAATTCAGCTTTTACATTAACATGAGTTCTTTAACTTTCAATGGAAATTCTAACCAGATGAGTGCTAGACATTAAAATGAAGTATCATTATGAAAATTAATGACCTGTGGAAGATGCAAACTCTAATGATAAAACTACAATGTACAAAAGTTGGCTGTTACTCATGTAAACCTTGATTTCCATGCTTTACAAATAGTTTTGAAATCAAGTACCTCTTTGCATGATGGATAAAGAAAAACAATTCTTAGAAATTTCAAGTGTAAAGTGGTATTTTAGATTATAATTGATGTTGAAAGAAAGGACAAATGAAAATTGAATTTTAGATATTTGCTTTTTGAACTTAGATCTTGTTCCTTGAAATTTTATGTAATAATGTTTTAAATAGCTTCTGCTCATTCTTATTACCAGCTTTATTATGGTGAAGTAGAAATTCAGAATATGATTTCCCCCAGTTAGTAGAAGGAGCGTTTAGACTCTTAATTGCCTAATTAAGAAACTAGTACTTTGGCAGTTATAGTTGTCTCTTAGTTTAGGTATGTTTGTAGTATAAATTATACCACATGTGAAACACCTGCTTTTGGTATTCTTTGATTTTAAAAGTAAATTATAAGTGAAGAACACTTTTTACTATATTTGTTGCTTAGTTGTTATTTTCCTATTTTCCAAGGAACGTGTTCAAAAAAGTTTCCCTCATCCAATTGATAAGTGGGCAATAGCTGATGCCCAATCGGCTATTGAAAAGAGGAAGCGAAGAAACCCTTTATCTCTCCCAGTAGAAAAAATCCATCCTTTGTTAAAGGTAAAGCTGAAATACTACCTTCTTGCCTCTTAAAAGCAAAATAAAACCCATGATTTTCAAGCACAAGGAATATATTTTATGATAATAGAGTCAACTGAAGAGCGACATTCTCTCATTTTAGTTTTTCAGGAGTTTATGTCATGGGGAGGGATAATATAATAGGAAAGTATATGTTCAGCAACATGATTTAAAGTAGTTTCATACCCACAGTAATCATCAAATTGAAAGGACTAAGAAAGTTATAATTGTGAATTTTGTTGATCTCAGATGTTACCAGAACCTCAAAGAGTTTGCAAAACTCCTTTTTCTATTGGCTAGACGTACCTGTCCCTATAAATCCTTCAGATTTTAATCCTTCATATCATTAGAAGTGTAGGGACCTCTGTGAGATTGCCATAGGGCCATGTGTCATCTTTGAACAAAAATTCCATAGAGATCACCTATACTATCTAGTCTTGCTGCGCTTAGTCACTCAGTCATGACCGACTCTTTGCAACCCCTTGGACTGTAGTGTGGCCCGCCAGGCTCCTTTGTCCATAGGGATTCTCCCAGCAAGAATATTGGAGTGGGTCACCATGCCCTCCTCCAGGGGATCTTCCCAACCCAGGGATCAAACCCAGGTCTCCCACATTGCAGGCAGATTCTTCACTGTCTGTGCTACCAGGGAAGCCCAAAACTACTGGAGTGGGTAGCCTATCCCTTCTCCGGGGCATCTTCCTGACCCAGGAATCAAACTGGGGTCTCCTGCGTTACGGATTTTCAACCTGCTGAGCTACCAGGGAAGCCCTACTATCTAGTCTTACTTGTCATTTATATTAGTCTAGTCAGTTAGTTGAATCCCTCCAGAACTAATAGAAAAAATAACTGCTGGAAACTTTAATAATGTTATTTTCATTTTATGACATTATTGATTAGCTCTCACATCAAAAATATGGGTATTAGAATAATTAAAACCTTAGTAATACTTCTGATGTCAATAATTTTTTACTATAAGCAAAATGCTAATACTTTTATACATCATGTCTAAGTTTTATTATTCAACAGGGTTAATTATTATCATCCCCACTTTGTAGATGAGGTAACTGAGCAGAAAGTGGTTAAGTAACTTTTTGTCCAAGTTCACAGGGCTCTAAGTGATAGTGTTAGGAAATTCAAGTCTGGCTGGACACTTGTATGATTAAGACTATCAAAAAGTTATGTTTTGTCCTTTATTGTTTGAACAGAAATATCTGCCTGTATCTTACTAACTGGTCTGAGGACGTTAAGTGCAACTTACACAAATTACTAAGCTATTAGTTGTTGCACTTCTTTATGATTCTCTCATAGTTGATTTATAATGTTATATTAGTGTCGGTGAACAACATAGTGAGTGTTTTTGTAGATTGTGCTCCATTTAAGGTTATTATAAAATACATAAATTTATTTTGAAGTTTTTTTCTTAATTGGATTGTTTAGAAAATAGAATCTATTTTCCTATGTGAATTGATCAGGCCCACAAAAGCCATACTCTCTTTGAAATCGGATAGTGGTACTATAATGCGCCCTTAATAACCACTGTTGTCCAGCAGGACACAACAGGAATTTTTTTTCCGTAGAAACAACTTAGATACCAGGAATGTACCACTAGGTTTTTAGGAAGTCCAGGTTCCTTTGGCTAGAAGGAAAAGAGGTATAAGGATAGTAGATATTCCCAGACACCAATTAAAGGAAAAGAAACTTGTTTGTCATTATTAATTTTGGGTATTCTGAATTAGATAACAATGAGCATTTTCCCCTCCCACAGACTTGGGCTTCCCTTCCTAGTTGAGGGATTATCTCTATAGTTATCTGTACTTCTTAAGTATTTTACGTGATCATAGGTAATTTTGCCTTACCTTTTCTTATCTTACATTTTCAAATAGCAATATGTATATTATTCATAGATGTACCACTTTATAATTAAATGTTGTTGATAATCACAGGCCTCAGAAAAAGTTAAGCTAAACTGTATACATTTAAAAAAATCAGTTTGTCAAATTTATAGTAAATAATTTTAAACGTGCTTTTCTTTTAATTTTTCAGGAGGTCCTAGGTTATAAAATTGACCACCAGGTTTCTGTTTACATAGTAGCAGTATTAGAATACATTTCTGCAGACATTTTAAAGCTGGTGGGGAATTATGTGCGAAATATACGGCATTATGAGATTACAAAACAAGATATTAAAGTGGCAATGTGTGCTGATAAGGTAAGATAATGATCTATATATTCTGTTCTTATATTTTTATTTGTGACTTACTGGGTGCTAACATACTACTCAGACAAAATAGAATTGTATATTGTCAGTTAGGTTATACTTTTAGTAATCTAGAGTGCTAAAATGTGTTTAAATATGTCATGTAGCTTTTCTTTTTTATATTGCTGCATGTAGGGTTAATAACAGTAATTCATCTCTTATTAGTGAACTTCTTAAGTTTTTATTTGGATTGGAAGAACTAGAAGATTATGGATTTATTTGAAAACAATTTTTGAAAATGTACAAATACTAAACTCTTGATAGTTTTCTTTCAGTGCCTAATTTTCTTTAGATAGTGCTAGTATGGCTTTACTGTGATAATGTAAGAGCAAACATTTATTGAAAGTTGAGCATGTATGTGACTTACCTCATTTGGTCCCTAAGATATCCCTCTAAAACAGATACTCTTATGTACATTTTATAAAAGGGAAACTGAAGTTCACAGAGATAAAGAAACTGGTTCAGAATTTTCTGAGAAGTTTCAAAGCCTAGACTTGAACTCCAGATCTAAGTCTAAGTAATTGCACTATACTACCTCAGTATTTTTATTTAATAAAAATGATCTTTCAGAAAAGAAAATATTTTCTAATAAAGTATTTTATCCCCTTTTTTCTGTTATTGATTTGAAATATTCTTTCTGATTACTGAATCCAGTTAAATATATTTTAGTATTTAGTGTTCTTTCAGAATGTGAAAATCACCTGACCTGAAGGATTTCAAATTTTTTATTTATTAATGAATAAGTATTTTAAAAGAGTAAATGAATATAAAATATTTGATACTTTTAAATGAATTGATAAATAAAATATTTCTGAGTATGTATGTAGCTCACAGAGAAGAGATGCAAGAGAAGTATAAAATAAGGCTGTAGATTTGATAAAAGGGTACTTATATTTGTGAAACAAGCAGAAAGTGATACAAGGTAAAATCTTATTTTATTGTTGTAGGGATAATGATGTAGAAGTTCACAGGAGGGAAAAGATGAGGTTTAGTAAGAGTAGTAGTAGTAGTAGACTTCTTGGGGAAAAAGTGAGACTTATTTTGATCAATCACCAAGAAACCTGGGAGTTATTCAAATATGAGTTATGTGAGGCTCTGGAATGAAATGGTGATGCCAGGGGTATGAAACAGAGGAAACGAACAGAAATCCAAGACAAGATATGGCAACAAATTAGCAGTAGTAGATTAACAAGAGAGACAGACAGATAGATACTAGTATTGACAGAGAACTGAGAGGAGGCAGCTTGTGATGCCTGATGTGAGATTCTGTCTCGGAGAAGCTGCCGAGGGAGCAGTAGCATTCTGTCCAAGGAGAGGTCACTGTGCGTCTGTTTACTGTCAGGCAAGAACTGTGTTCAAATAGCAGATTTTGTTTAACTTCAAATTTGACTATAGATTCATATTTTATTGTAGTTTTTTTATATTTCTGACTATGCAGGTATTGATGGATATGTTTCATCAAGATGTGGAAGATATAAATATATTATCTTTAACTGATGAAGAGCCTTCCACCTCAGGAGAGCAGACTTACTATGACTTGGTAAAAGCATTTATGGCAGAAATTCGACAATACATAAGGGAACTTAATTTAATTATAAAAGTTTTTAGAGAGCCCTTTGTCTCCAATTCAAAATTGTTTTCAGCTAATGTAAGTATCATTTGTGTGAATGTATATCATTACATGTGTTGTTAATTTTACATGACCACTCAAATTTGAATTTGTATAGTTCATGACTGCTAATTGGTCCATTTTTTAAAAGTTGTGGGGTTTAATTTATCATGACTGTGGTCACAAATAAAGTTGCTACAACAGTTTTAATTTATTTTTTAATTTTGAGGACAACTGCTTTATGATGTTATGTTGGTTTTTGCCACACAGCAGTACAGATCAGCCATAATTATACATATATCTGCTTCCTTTTGATCCTCTCTCCCCTCCCCCTGCTACAGCAGTTTTGATAAATTAAACACCAGAAATTAAAAGACAAAATCTAAGCTAGACTGATTATGTAACTATAAATGAATTCACAGAATCTTCCACAAATTCCAGAGAATAAAGCCTCTTGTTTAGGTGGAAGATTTCTGTGTTTGACTCATTTGCATTGAATGAACACTGCATCAGTGCTGCCTATATTGTTAGATGCCATACTTGGCAGTGGAGATTCAAAGATAAATCAAAAGCTATTTACTTTTCTCAAGTACAATCTAGTCAAGACAGAGATGTCAACGTTAAATTGCGATACAGTACGAATTACCATAGCAGAAGTTTGACAGCAGTATTTTGGGGAGTGCAAAGGAAGGAGCCAATAACTGAAAATTAGAGAAGGGATTACTGATCTCACAGTAGTAATCAAACCAGCCTGACTGGGTCCTGGAGAAGTACTAAAGAAGAATAGCTGAGATTGTCTAAGGAAGTTGCATCCTAGTAATTTCTAAAACTGTACCTACATAGTCATGGATGAATGATGGAGATGTGGTGCTCACAACAGAGGCTGAGACTGATGTTCAGTCATTGTTATGACAATGAGTGAACATTAAAAAAATAAAGGAGTAAATTATGAGTTGTACAAATCTGTAAATAAACCATTTAATTGTTTACTTTCAATGGATGAATTGCATTGCCTATAAATAATATTTTAATGAAGTTGTTTAAAAAGAGAGAGAGATAAAGAGTAGGCAAAGATATTCTTAGGACACAAAAAAATCAAGAACTATAAAAATTAAAAATTAATATGCTAGACTGCATTAAGACAAAAAAAACTTTTGCTCTTCAAAAAGCATTGTCAGAAAAATAAGAACATAAGCCATATATTGGTGGAAGCTATTTCAAATACATAAATCTAACAAAGGATTGTATTCAGAATATATAAAGAACTTCAGCAATTCAGTAATGAGAAAAACAGCTTGATACTTTTAAATGGGCAAAAAATTTGAACACTTTATAAAAGAAGATACAACAGTGATCAGAAAGCATGTCAAAGGATGACCAACATCAGTAGTCATGGTGTTAATCATTTAGTTGTGTCCGACCCTTTGTGACCCCATGGACTGTAGCCTGCCAGGCTCTTCTGTCCATGGGATTTCCCAAGCACGAATACTGGAGAGGGTTGCCATTCCCTTCTCCAGCGGATCTTCCTGACCCAGGGATTCCTGGTCTCTTGCATTGCAGGCAATTCTTTACCATCTGAGCCAAACTCCCACACATCTTAATAATCATAGGAAAATGCAAATTAAGAGCATTATGAGACACTACTGGATACTCATTAGAAAAGCTAGAATTAAAAAGACTGACAGTACTGGATGTTGAAAAGAATGTGGAGCAACTGCTTTTGGGAAATGTAAAATTCCCACATTACCTGTGAGAATGTAAGCTGGTTTAAATAGTTAGGAAAATAATTTGGTAATTTTTTTTTTTTTAATTTGGTAATTTCATATAACATTAACCATAAATTAGCCTTCAGTTCAGTTCAGTTCAGTCGCTCAGTCGTGTCCAACTCTTTGCGACCCCATGAGTCGCAGCACGCCAGGCCTCCCTGTCCATCACCAACTCCCAGAGTTTACTCATACTACCTAGCAATTCCACTGCAAAATCACACTTGGGCAAAACATCCATTCAAAGTTCAAAATAGACCAGTGGATTTTAACGATACAAAGTTTATATAATTTCAGATTCTACCTTGCAACTAACCTTTAAGAAGCTACATATTGACTTGTGTAATACTGTAAAAAGATAATCACTCCATATATATGCAGTGTCCAGAATAGACAAATCCATAGAGATAGAAAGTGGATCAGTAGTTGCCAGAGGCTGGGAGTGGGTGTGCAAGGGAAGAATGGGGAGTGCTGCTAACAGATACAGTTTCTTGGGGTGGGGGGGGGGATGATGATTTTCTAGAATTTGATGGTAGTAATGATTGATTTGAATCATTTGTGAATATGTGAAAACCGTTGAATAGTATACTTTAAGAGTGAATTTTATGATATGTAACTTGTAGCTCCATAAAAATAGCTATGCAGGAAAAGGAGAGTATCCACAATTGTTTGAATAGACTATTAAAATAGTCCTCTCTTTTCCAACTACGTGTCTTTTAAAGTTAGATTTTCCTCATATGCTTTAACCAAAGCAGTGTATCACAACAGATAGAATGCAGAAATATACATGAAAAGCCAGCTATCTGCAGTTAAGCTAGGTATTAGAGATTGTGTTAGAAAATGTAAAGCAGTACCATTCTCCTCACTAAGATTTTTGGTTGTTTTAGAGAAACTAGCTACTTTTCATAAAAGTGCTATTTATTGTTGTTTTTAAATGAATTAAATGTTTTATAATTTTCTTGGTTTTAATGTCTAATATGGTAAGTGTAGTAAATGGCAATAGTAAATAATTTCTAATATAGTAAACAAATAAGAGTTTTCAATAATTTTTAAGAGTATGAAGGAATCTTGAGACCAGAAAGTTTGAGAACCAGTGACCTAGAGCAATGTACCTACAAATTGTACTTCATTGCAAAAGGAATTCTTTGTCTTTTACTTATGTTTGTAAAGTTGTTAAAATTTTTCACTATATCTGCCATTTAAAATTTCATGATTATAAAATGACTTATTGGCTCAAAATAATTTTTTTATTATACAACCTAACTGAATTAATATGTTTTTCTTCCCAACAGGATGTAGAAAATATATTTAGTCGTATAGTGGATATACATGAACTTAGTGTAAAATTACTGGGCCATATAGAAGATACTGTGGAAATGACAGATGAAGGCAGTCCCCATCCATTAGTAGGAAGCTGCTTTGAAGACTTAGCAGAGGTAAGTACTTTAATTATACACCAGAAATTTCTGAATTTAGAAGGCCTAAATGCAGTTCAAAGGCCTAGATTTAATTCAAATACATTTGAGTAAAAATTGGAATCTGAATTCTTATTTCCAGCTAACATAGACATTAACTGCTGGCTACTCAGCGGTATTGCCCCTTCTTCAAAGGGTCACCGTCAGCATTTGTTGCCATTATTTCATAAAACTTAGAAAAAGTAGTCTCTTTTCCATTATAAAAACAAGCAGATCCCAAAGCTGTTTTCAGATCCCACAGCTCACACTTAATTGGCTATCTTAGCAATGAAGAGGCCACAGAACTTGGGCTTGAGGTCAGGCTACTTATGTTTCAATCTCAACTCTTCTACTTATTAGTTATATATAACCATGGGCAATTTACTTCACATCTCTAAACCTCCCTATCTATATTTGTAAAATAAGGATAATAATAGGACTCAGGATTTTGTGAAAGTTAAATAACCTACCTGAAGTATTTAGCTAGCCACCTTCATACAGCTACTTAATATGTGATAACTGTGCATTATTATTTAGAAAGAGGAAAATGAAGTCCAGGACCTAGTGGAATGGTGATAAAGAATCTGCCTGCCACTGCAGGAGACCCGGGTTCAGTCCCCAGGTCAGGAAGATCCTCTGGAGAAGGGAATAGCAGCCCACTCCAGTATTCTTGCCTGGGAACTCCCATGGACAGAGGAGCCTGGTGGGCTACAGTGTATGTGATCGCAAAAGAGTCAGACATGACTTAGCAACTAAACAAGTGCATTATTATTTAGAATAGGAAAATCAAGTCTAAGGCTTAGATGATGATCACAGGAGTAGAAAAATGGTAACCTTCTTGATACTTCAGCTGCTAAAATATACAAGTTAGCATTGATTGTCATTCTGAAATTTCTAGCTCTTGTTTTGTTCTTATTCTAAAATCAACTATATCTTTTATTATAACTCAGGGTTGAGTTTATAAAACAAATTAAGACTTTCAGATAAAATAATAATGCTGAGTTTAAGCTTCACTACAGCCCCTCAGTGTTGCTTTAACTACATAAAAGTCACAAAATATAAAAAGAAAAAAGGAATATACATAACTAGACTCAAAAACAAGGATGTTCTTCAGCCAGAGGGAAAGTTCTACTCAGAGAAAAGTCAAGGAATACAAGAACTAATGGTAGGAAACATAGTAGTAAATTTTATAAGCTATTGCATATTTTTAAACCAAACTGCTTTTTTGTTTTTAACTTGAAGAGTGAACTAAACTTCTCAGTGCATAATACGGGCTTACCTTCAGAGGATAAGAAAAACTAAACAAGTTTGAAAGTGAAAACCCATCGAAGTGAAAGTCACTTAGTCATGTCCAACTCTTTGCGACCCCATGGACTGTAGCCCACCAGGCTCCTCTGTCCATGTAATTCTCCAGGCAAGAATACTGGAGTAGGTAGCCGTTCCCTTCTCCGTGGGATCTGCCCAACCTAGGGGTTGAACCGAGGTCTCCTGCATTGCAGGTGTATTCTTTACCATCTGAGCCACCAGGGAAGCTCAAGAATACTGGAGTGGGTAGTCTATCCCTTCAGGGGATCTTCCTGACTCAGGAATCAAACCGGAGTCTCCTGCATTGCAGCTTTACCAGCTGAGCTATCAGGGAAAACCTGGTACCAGGGACAGAGAATGTAAAGTTTAAACAACTTTAAACTCTCTTTAAAATTTAGAAAAAAAATTATAAATAATAGCAAACTGTATTTGATTTTTAAAACATTTAGGAAAATCACCAAATAATAGAAATACTACCTATAACAGTGCACAAAAGTATAGAAACAATTTTTAATCATTTCTACGATAATAGGAAAAAATAATGAAGCAAAGAAAGCAGTGATAATGAAAACAAAATACAGTCATCCTTCAGTATTCATGGGGAATTGGTTTCAGGAATCCCCTTTCCAATATCAGAATCTGTGGATGTTCAAGTAACTTCATATAAAATGGTATAGTACAGTTAGCCTTCTGTATCAGCAGATGTGGAAGACAGATACAGAGGGCCGACTGTGTAGTATGATACAAATAAATCCAACTACGTCACACTACTACATCAGTAACTCAGTACGCGCAAGCTGCTGAAACTTGCCTATTTAAAGAAAGTACTTAATTTTTTTAAGGTCTGTTTTATGCAGCTTATAAGTGAAAGTGAAAGTCACTCAAGTTGTGTCTGACTCTGTGCGACCCTATGGACTATATAGTCCATGGAATTCTCGAGGCCAGAATACTGGAGTGGGTAGCCTCCTAGAGATCAAACCCAGGTCTCCCACATTGCAGATGGGTTCTTACCATCTGAGCCACCAGAGAAGCCCAGGAAGACTGGAGTGGGGAGCCTGTCCCTTCTCTAGCGGATCTTCCCAAACCAGGAATCGAACCAGGGTCCTCCTGCATTGCAGGCGGATTCTTTACCAGCTGAGCTACCAGGGAAGCCCTTATAAGACATATACCCAAAACAGAGACTCAGAAATACTAGGTTGGTGCAAACGTTAATTGCTGTTTTGGACCATGAATTTTAAATCATTATAACTAGGCTCAGGCACATCTTTATTAACCAAAATAGGAACCATTACAATGAGCACATTTTTGCCAATGAGAAATAAGTTTGTGTATTCCTGTAGCATAAAAACCCATGCTCAGGATTCCATGAACTCTTAAAAAGTATTTTTTGTCTCCTGCTGATTGTAGAAGTATATTTTCCCTGCAAAAAGTTGTCAAGCTGCTTGAAGAAGTGATAGTTGGTTGGCAAGAGATCAGGTGAATATGGTGGATGAGTCTTAAAACCACAGGGTATTCAGAAGTAAGCCCAATAAACATATGCAAGATTTTTGTTAACAAAATATTAAAATAGATTCATAAGGAAGATCAAAAATGGAGACACAAAAAGTGACTCGGTTTTAGGATTATATACATATATTATTAAAACTGGGAAAGAATAAGAAAAATATGAACCTGTTTATACTCTAAAACACTGTGTCCAGTATGATATATCTTAGGATATATTTTATGATATATCTTAAATGATTGACGTTTTTAAAAAATTAATATAACATTTCACATTAACATTAAAATCTCAACAAATAAGAAAAAGCATAGAATGTTAAGGTCATTCAGAAATTTCTTTAAAATGTTGGCCAAGCTTTGTGCAGTGGCAGTATCATAGCCAATGAGGTTTATCCGAGGCACGATTATTGCTAATTGAAAACTAAAATGTTGGCCAAAGTAGGAATAGAAGGGACCTTTCTTAATCTAGTAAAGGATATCTATCGGAAACCTATAGAAGATATATTTAATGACTAAGCTGTAGGAGAATGCCACTCACTACTTATATTGAGCACTCTAATAGAGATACTAGCCAAAAGATAGGAAAAGAAGAAATAAAAGTGTTCTATTTGTAATCAGCATAATTTTCTACATAGCAAATCCAAGAAAATGTATAGTGTTATAACTATTAGGTAGGTTCAATACAGTTGCTAGATAAAAGACCTATATGTGTACATATATATCTTTCCTTAAAAAAATAAGTCTGATAAATAGCAGGGTAAGTTAAAATAAATATCATATTTTCTGTCATTCACTCCTAACTTCTTTTGCAGTCCTCCACTAGATGTCCTCTTCCTCCTCTTTCTAGAATTACCCTTCATAAAATTGAGCTCTTGCTAGAATCTACAACACTATTTTCATAATAGTTTGGAGGTTTTGTGTTTTTATTTTTACCTAGAATAGGGCACAGGATGGAGGAGAGTGGAGATCCTACCTCCTGAGAAAAATCACAATACCTGCTCACTTTTTTTCTTCAGGATTCACCAGAGCTAGTAATTATAACCTTTAGAATTGTTTAGTTTATTAATGATTGATGATGGTAAAATTTTTTGGCAATTTGAATTAAATTATTTAATTGTTTTGTGAAAACTGTAACAGTGGATTTTAGGTGATACAAACAGTTTACTTTCAGCTTGCAGGATGTGAAAGTAAGTCTACCTCTAAGAAGTAATCATGAGAAAATAAATGCTTGGCATCAGTATTCTAAATTTTTATACTTTATATGGTTATAGATATCTATGCTCTTTATTATTCAGGCTAAATTTCATTTTCCAGATCCCAAATCCCCCCATATGTTTGTTCATAATACTCTACTAGAATCCTTTCATGGGAGGTGTCATAACATGCTAGAATCCCATTACTCATCAGAAAAAAATTCATTTTCTTTCTTACTTGAGAATATTAGGTTTACTCTAGTAAAATTAATAGCTATATAATTTTGCTTTGAGGCTTTAAAAGAAATATGTAATGTAATTGTGCAGTGATAGAAGTGCTCATAATATAATCTTTCTGTGTTTATGGAGGTGGGTTATTTATTCTTTACCGTAGAGAAAGATTATTTATGTTTTACCTTTTTTATTTTCTAAGGAACTGGCATTTGATCCATATGAATCATATGCTCGAGATATTCTACGACCTGGATTTCATGATCGTTTCCTTAGTCAGTTATCAAAGCCTGGAGCAGCACTCTATTTGCAGGTATATAGTAATTTTTAGATCAAGATATAAGATGCCTGGAAAGTAAACTTAAAAATTAAATCACTTTGTTTTCTAGTCAATAGGCGAAGGTTTCAAAGAAGCTGTTCAATATGTTTTACCCAGGCTACTTCTAGCCCCTGTTTACCACTGTCTACATTACTTCGAACTTCTGAAGGTAAGAAAACTCTTTCTTCTACTTATAAAATATTCAAGTGTGATACAGTTTTTTACCAGTTTATTTGTGAACCATTATGTGAGTGCTCATGAGTATGTCTATATCTGTTTTCTTTTTTCTAGTTCAGCAAATATATATGAATTTGCAAAAGAGTGACATATTTTCTCCAGTTTTAATTGTGAATTTTAAAGCAGTCATCAGATATTTTTATCTTGTGTACTTCTTGCTTTCATGGCCAGTTGTTTGGAAACAATCTTGGGTTTGTGCATCCTAGTCTCCATCCTGGGACCTCAGCAGATTCAGGGACTTAGATAAGGGACCACATGTTGGATAATGCCAAAGTAATGGAGAAGATTAATCACCTAATTTTCGTAGCTTAAGTTTGCAACTATGTCTATAAAAACTACTTCTTATTAGTTTAGATACAGTAAACTATAGTAATCCTAGTAAAAAATTTCCCATTTGATTATAGTTCAGAATACTCAATTTAAAAAGTACTGACAGAAAGGATTTTGCTTTTTTCCCCTTTTCCTATTATGCACTGAAATTAACTAGGGAAAGGGGGAACATTAGTTTGTATAATTCAATAGTGTAACTTAGTGATTTACTTTTAAATATCTTAAGTAACTAATGATGTCTGCTTTGGATTATGGATAATATATCCTAAAAAACATCAAGTTTTCTCAAAAAATTTAAATAACGAATGAGATAATAAAGATATTTTATTTATCTGTAATGAACTAGCCCCATGAAGACAAAATATGATATGCATTAATACTATTATTATTTCTTTAGCTTTTAAAAGAATGTTTCATTAAAGAAAAATTTAATATCATGTTGTTATGGAGCATGTATTACTGGAAATCAGATTTATAGTTTGCAGGAGTACATGAAGAAATGGGCTCTCTATAATGAATCAACGAATGAATAGAAAGCCTCTAAATTTAGTAAACTGAAGGAACTCTCATCCTTCCCAGGTGTCTCTACATTTCGGGAACTTGGAGTTCAGTTAGATTTCTTAAGCAGGACAGTTTGAATCAGGAAAGGACTGAGGAAGTTGAAGAACTTAATCACCAGGCAGAGTTATGAAGCTCTTAGCTCTCTGTTCTAGCTGCAAACAGAATACAAGTTATGGTCTTTAGTAGTATAGGATGATTATTTTAAGAGGATAATCAAGAAGAAGCATTTGGTGTATAAAATCATTCTTTGTAAAGAATGACAAACCATAGTCTCAGAATGGGTCATTTGCACACAAGTTTATTATATAGACCTTTCTTCATAATGGCATCTCTAATAATGGGATTTTTTTTTACCTGAGACTGTAATGAAGTTATCTTAATAGTATAAGAGAAATTAATTATTTACTCCCCCAAATATAGGCAATTAAATTAAAAAAATTTTTAAGTTATGGTATTGAATTTTTTGTTTTATAATTGCATCTATCAGCAACTTAAAAGATTTCTACTGGTAAACACCTGTATTCCTTGTTTGTATTACTGCCTAAATTTCATTGCAAAATTAACAGTATATTGGGCAGAAAATTTTGCCCAGTTAACTCCATAAATTGTCATCACTCCTTTTTATTCTGCCTTCCCTCAGCACTAATGTACTATTTGTGTTTACTGTCTTTCATTTCTATTTGTTGGTATGTTGCTTAAATAATTTTATTGCACAGTATTTTCAAAGTGTATTCTATGGACTGCTAGTCCCATAAGATACTCTAAAGGTCTGGGGGAGGGAATGCCTTGGTGGTCCAGTGGTTAGGACTCCATGCTGTCACTGCTGAGGGCCTGGGTTCAGTCCCTGGTTAGTGAGCTAAGATTCCACATGTTCAGTGGTCAAGTATATTTTGGAAAAACTGTATCCTTAATTACACTCCTAGAAATGTTCAGTATATGTTAGAATATTAAAGGCTTTGTAAAATTGTGCAATAAAGCAATCTATATAAAACTATCTAAAGCAGTTAATTCCCAAATTAATTAGGCCATTTGTTGTTTAGTTACTAAGACGTATCCAACTCTTTGTGACTCCATGGACTCCTCTGTCCATGGGATTTCCCAGGCAAGAATACTGGAGTGGATTGCCATTTCCTTCTCTGGGGGATTTTCCTGACCCAGCAGTTGAACCTGCATCTCCTGCATTGGCAGTCAGATTTTTTTACTGCCAAGCCACCAGGGAAACCCAAGTAGGCCATGAAACCCTTAAAAAATGTAATGTTTTTCTGGCAGTTACTTTGGGAAACTATCATAGAATACTTCCATCAGAATAACTGAAAGACCTTCTAACACTTAACAGTATTAAGATTTTTTTCCAACAACATGATTCTCACTAACTAAATTTTTTTAATCTGGGTATTGCCATAACGCCAAGTTCCAGGGTGGACTTGGTGATTTTGGACTCAACAATGATTAAATAAAATCAGCAGGGAACAGCAAAATCTTAAGACATCATTGACAATTGGAATAATTTATCTATGGCATGGAGTGACCTCTGAAGGCTCACTGGACTAGATAGGAGTCTGATGTTTCTTTTCTGGTTCTAGACTGGTAGCCAACTAGCTGAGTTGCCTGCAACAAGTCACCTCACCTTCTGAGCCTTGGTTTTCTTATCTGTGAAATGCCTATCTCACTGGGTTGTTCTGTCAACCAGGAGAGTGTATGTAAAAGTATTTAAGATACAGTAAAAATATAAATACCGAGTATTGTCATTACTGGAGACTTTTCTTCTTGTCTTGTAGGTATCTTCAACTTAAACTAACATCTTATTCCCTTCATCTTTCACCACTTAGCTCTCTCTCCTGCCTGCCTGAATTTGTATTCCATTTCTTTGTTGATCAGCTCAGATCCCTTCACCAGAAGCCTCAGTGCCATCTTTGATTCTTCTCTCTCCCTTATTTGTAGAGCATCATGGTTTGATTCCAGAAATGAGTCTGAAATCCAGTCTGTTCCCCTGTTGCACTGACATGGCCTTAGGCCAGACCCTCAGCATGTCTTTCCTGGGTTACTGTAGCAGTTTCCTATAAGGTCTTGTATCTCATGGAACTCTCAGTTTGAAAAGTGCATTTAGTGTCCTTTTGAACTGGGACTCAAAGTCTAAATTCTTTAACTTTTCTTCAGCCTCATCTCTCAATATTTGGTGTTATTTACCTTATGCTTTAGCCATAAGAAAATTTCCAAGCAGCCCTGGAAATGTCAAGTCTGTTCAGAATTCCTTATCTTTTTTCCTATTTCCCTGGAATTTCTCTTCTATCTCTACCATCCCCTTTCGTCTGAGAAATTCCTGCTTATCAAAGAGTTTGTTCAAATGTCGATTCTCTATCTAAAGTTTCCCTCCATTCTCTAGGCTGAATCTTTGACTAAGCTGCTTTATTTTCTTCATATCTCTATAGAACATGTCTCATTTTTATTGTCTACCTTGTCGTCAGAATGGAGCTAAACCCTATGTATCTTTGAATTCTCTTGCCTAGCAGTGTTTGGCATTTAGACATTTAATAAATGCTTGTTACAAGATAATAACAAAAATAAGGTAAGTTTTCCTTAGAATTTATGTTTGTAGGAATAGTTAACCTGTAAATTGTATACAGTTACATTTACTTTGGAAATTTAAAATGCCTAAACTTTACAAATTCAGAGAATAAAAGTTTAGTTATTGATAGTATGACTTTAATGCCACTGAAACTGGAAAAAAGAAGTAACTCCCTTACCCATCCCCCTCAAGTTAGGAGTCAAGTCTTTGAAACCTTTAATTAACTTTTTCACATTAAAGTTCATTTAAAATCAACAACTTCCTTTGTGTCCTTTTGAAAACCTTATTGCTCTAGTAATGTGATTTTTCTATGTGAAGTTTAATTTGCTTTATTAAACAAATTTAGAGTTGTTTCTTGGGGCTAAGTATTTTGAAGTTTACCTAATCAGCACATTGTTCAGTTCAGCAACAACAGTAACCTTTTCTTCTTTAAATATATTATCTTATCCTCTTGAGGTAAACTCAGACAAATGTTAGAAAAAATTATCCAGGATGATTTTGAGCAAATCAGTTCCCTAGAGAATTACCTATTCTTTTCCCAATGCACTGGATACCTGTAACCTAGGAGATATGAATCGTCTCCCTTAATTTCAAAAGCAGGTTCAAATCTAAATTGCAACTTGTGCATTAGTGTATTCATTTCCTAGGGCTGCTAGAGGAAAGCACCACAGACTGAGTGGCTTAAAAACAACAGAAATGTATTCTTTCACAATTCTGGGTGTCGGCAGGGCCATCCTCTTTCTAAAGGCTCTAGGGAAGAATCCTTCCTGCCTTTTCTTTAGCTTCTGGTGTATCCCGGTAACCCTTGGCATCCTTTGGCTTATAGATGCCCTCACTTCAATCTTTGCCTCAGTCTTCTTTCTTTACATCTTCACATTCTTGTCTGTTTCCTCTGCATTCAAATCTCTTCTTCCTTTTTCATACAATACCAAGTTAGTGGATGTAGGGCCTACCGTAATCCGGTGTGACCTCATCTCAGCTTGATTATATCTGCAAAGGTCCAATTTTCAAATAACATCATGTTCACAGGTACCAGGGGTTAGGACTTTGGAGGGAACACAGTTCAACCCATTACTTTCAGTTTTTGGTAAAACTGAAAATATAAAAAAATTATATCCATTTTTGTTTTTCTGATTCTCCAGTATATACTGACTTGCTTAAACCCATAAAAATATATTTTTTGCATAGGCCAATTAATCATTGCTTCCTGATCTTAGACTTTAAAATTTAATTTCAATCCGACAGCAATTTAGTGAAAAGCCAGCAATTGCAGTATTTTTCAAATAGTAAAAACTCACAGGTATACAGAATTACTAACAATCATCTGAGCAAGACTAATGTACATAACTGAGGTTGGGGTTATCATGTATTTAAGGGAAACATGTATCATGTTTCCCTTAAATGAAAAAATAATATAAAATTTAACACTTAAAACCTCCATTCTTTTCTTAGGTTTCACTGATAATAAAAAGTGCAAGACTAGCAAAATAACTGAGAGAAGACATTTCCAGGTTTAATTTTAACACGTCATAACAACCCTCTGCTTTTAGATAAGATTAAGAACCAATCAAATAGTAAATATTGCAGTGGATGTTAATTCGTTAATAATAGTGCAGTGCTTGTCTTGGTCACAAGTTTTACTTTAGAAAATAAGAGACACTAAAGATTGTAATCTGAATGCTCACATGACTAGATGCTTCCTGTGTTACATATTAACATTTAATTTCCTAATATTCCTCGATTTTTGTGTACTGACTTGAATAGTTCTTAACTTTTCCCTTTAACATCATAAATATTACCAAAATTATAGTCCCAAATGCTTAAGTACAGAATCATGGGAAGGGATTACAGGTAAGAACTTAGATCTGAATGGTGCAGTGAGTAGAAAACTTAGGAACTGAGGGATGTTAAAAGTAGGAGATACTTTTCCTCCCAGAGTAGTTTTTTTTTTTTTTTTTTTTTCAGGATATAATATAAAACAAATGGAAAAGGCAGATATAAATTGTGCTACATCATTCACTGTAAACACCCTTTAGTGACCTTCACATAGTGCGCCAGAAGCTCTTGTAACCCCCTGCTGCAGACACCTTGTGTGCACTTGTTAATGGCTTTGGTTTGTTGCCTTTTCATTTGGGGAGCGGGAAAGTAACAAACATCTTCTGCTCTAGGTGATTTCTTATGTAGTTTTTTTCAATGTTCTCCATCTGGTTGCTGTATGCTTCAGACCATTTTTTTTATACTGCCCATAAGCCAATGTTTAATACCAGTAATAAGAGGAGATTTAGAAAGCATAGCTTCTCTCTGAGTATCACAAAAATAAGCCCAGAAGAGGTCTGTCTAGCTTCCATTCCTTTGAACTAGCTTTCTAAATTTAGAAATTCTTTTCCAGAAACCATGGACTCAAAGCATTGAGCTAAATGGTATATCTGACCACAGATGTTGATGACTAAAGTTAAACATAAGATAGTATAATTCAGAAACCATTATAAACAAACAGCTGATTAATGTTTTACTCTAGTTTTAAAATTTTAAATCAACTAAACTGCTATGAGGAACCTTTATAGTTTTGGTGATTTTCTCTCTGATAAGAACAGAGCGATGGTTTTGAGAGGTATTTTATTTCATAAATGATATTATCGTAACATTCTTTAGGGTTAATTTCCTGTTTAAAGTTCAAAATCCTTTCGTGTTTAAGGTTTTTAACTTGCTTTTACATTATTCCTTTTTCTGCCGTTTTTCTCCTCTTTCTGGATTGCCAGTTACAAGGCGTGTAGAACTACTTCATGTTGTCCCGTACATCTCTGAGACTATTCATTTTTCTTAAATGATTTTGGTTTTTGTTCTTCAAAGTGGTAATTTCTGTTGCTCTGTCAATAGAATTATTAGTCGTTATACTTACTCTAGAATTTCCATTTGGATTTTGTTTTATAGTTTCCAGAGACTCCCTGTCTGAGCACTCAAGAAGACCATGTTTTCCTTTAATTCTTTGAATATGGTCACAAAAACTACTTTGAGGTCTTCCCAACATCTGGGCCACATGGAGCCAGTTTCTACTAACTGGATTTTTCCCTCAAATATGGGTCACATTTTCCCAGTATTTTTGCTGGCTAACAACTCTGGATTCTGTTGTGCTGAGGATTGTTGGGGTTCCATTTGTGGATTTGGGTTTTGCTTTGTTTTGGATTGTTGGGTTTTTACTCTAGTGGGCAGTTAACTTCTGATTTGTGTGTGTGCATGCTCAGTCGTGTCCGACTCTTTACAGCCCCATGGACTGTAGCCCGCTAGACTCCATTGTCCATGGAATTTTCCTGTCAAGAATACTGGAGTGGGTTGCCATTTCTTACTCCATGGATATTCCCGACCCAGGGATTGAACCCACATCTCCTTCACTGATAGCTGGGTTCTTTACCATTGTGTCACCTAGGACTCAACTGCAAATTTGTCTCTGCTGTATTGTGTAGCAGCTGATATCTCTGTTCACTTTTTAGGATTTCCATATGCTGCTCTTTTAGCCTAATTCTCTCCTGTCTGCCCTACATGAGTATGACTTGACAGACTAAATGTTTGGGCAGAGATAATGTTGAGATTTGGGGGTACAGTCTCTGGTTCCCTTACACCTAGATATTCCCCATTAATTTCCATTCCTCTACCAGACTCAAGCTGTTTCCTAACACCTTAAACCAGTAAGACTTCAGCTTTCTGCTGTTTGAGCTATGTACATTTGAGAAATAAACTCAGTTTAAGAAACTCAGAACTTTATATCCATTATAGCACTGTCTTTCAAAAGTATATTTCTTTTTGGTCTCTGCCACATTACTTCACTGGAGTCTTTTCATGCATTCAGAGTTTAGCAGTCAGCCAGATGTTTGGGTAGAATTTATTCTCAGATTTTGTGTCTCAACCTTCTGTAGTTGATTCACTTCCAGATCTCCCCCTTCATTTCCTCTTATATTTTTCTGTCTTTCATCTCTAGCCTGTAACTCTTCCTTTCATTCTTCCTCACTGTCATCATGGGAGGTTGGGGGTAAACCCTAATCCCACAACTGTACACTTTCTAGTTGTAACTTTTTAAGAGCAATAGTACTTCTGGCTTATGCTCTCTTTTAGATGTTTTCCAGTGCCTATAAATATTTTTAATTTTTTGTTTAGATTGAATAATTGTTATCTGCAGATGGTTCTCAAGACTACTGCACCACCATTACTAGACGTTCTTGCATTTTTTTTAGCTCTACTTCAGTATTTGTTGTGGCTTTGTTATCTGTGACAATAGGAGGGGATACAGTGAAGGGCTGCAACTCAGATTCCACAGGTAGGCAAGAGAGCCGCTAACATTAGAAAATGTATTCTACTAAATTTAAAGATAAAAATAGCTAAATGCTGTTTAAAATACAATTTGAATATTGGGCGTGTTTAAAAATCAGTTGCATTGGTTATTTGGGGAGCTTCCCTGGTAGCTCAGCTGGTAAAGAGTCTGCCGGCAGTGTAGGAGATCCCAGTTTGATTCCTGAGTCAGAAAGTTCCCCTGGAAAAGGGATAGGCTACCCACTCCAGTATTCTTGGGCTTCCATGGTGACTCAGATGGTAAACAATCCACTTGGAATGTGGGAGACCTGTGTTCGTTCCCTGAGTTGGGAAGATCCCCTGGGGAAGGGCATGCCAACCCACTCCAGTATTCTGGCGTGGAGAATCCCCATGGACAGAGGAGCCTGGCAGGCTACAGTCCATGGGGTCACAAAGAGTTGGACAGGGCTGAGCGACCAAGCAGAAGCACAGTTGTTAAATCATCCTATCTTTTTCCTCACCTAGATAACATGCTTGAGCTTAAAATATTCCCATACCAAAACATTACACAAATTTTATCCGATTAGCAGGAATTCTAAAAACTTTTTACAGTTACCTAAGATTACTTCAATCTGAAAGCATAATAGTGATACTTGGAAATAGATCTCCTTGTTTTTCTTTTTTTGCTGTTGTGTTATGACTTCTTCATCAAATAAACACTGTATTCAGTTTTATCCCCCTTTTTTAGTAGGAAATTCACCAAACTCTCTCCTTCTTTAAGCCAAAAATAAAAATAAATTTGGCCTTATTACAGAAAATTGGTTTTAAGTCAGAATGAAAGGAGCTTGGTAACATTATTCACCAGCATTTTGGCCTTTCAGTTATATTTCAGTTTCTTTCTTCTTTTTTTAAGTTGTAAGATCTTTTCTTTCATTAAGTGCTTCGCTGTTTTAAAAAGTTTTCAGAATTTCTAATACTATAATATTTAACTGGTAATTATTTTACTAATAGATAATAATACTTTTACCATTATCTGTCTCTATCATTCTTTTGTTCAGAAATACTGAAAAACTTTTTCATAGACAGTTTTAACTCTTATTATATACTTAATGTTTGTATTAATTGTAATTTTCCATTTGTCTGGACAGCAAAGACAGACAAAAGGGGATGAATAAAATCAATTTAGCAAAATCTTAAGAAAAATGCTACAGATATTTTAATGAATCCGTTTACTTTTTTTTTTTTTTGGACCAATGCATACCGATGTATAGTCACTTTCATTTTAAAATTTTTTAATTAAAAAATTATTTTTTACGTTTTAGAGGTTCTTTTAATTACATTTTATTTTTTATTTTTAAATTAATCTTATTGGAGTATAGTTGCTTTTCAGTGTTGTGTTAGCTTCTGCTGTACAGCAAGGTGAATCAGCCACACATACACATATGTCCCCTCTTTTTAGATTCCCTTCTCATTTGGGTTACCACGAGCATTAAGTAGAGTTGCCATTTACTTTTTCAAAACCATAAAATCTTGCCTTGTCTTTCTTTGATAACTGCATGTTTCAGACTGGAAACTGAACTTACCATCAGTCTGATGGCTAAGACCATTTAAAGCCCATTTTAATAAGGTATATGGGCTTCCCTGGTGGCTCAGACAGTAAAGAATCTGCCTGCAGTGTGGGAGATCGGGATCGATCCCTCTGTTGGGAAGATTCACTGGAGAAGGAAACGGCTACACACTCTAGTATTCTTGCCTGGAGAATTCCATGGACAGAGAAGTCTGGCGGGCTACAGGCTGTGGGGTCACAAAGAGTCAGACATGACTACGCGACTAACACTTTCACTTTAATAGATATACAGAAAATTGAAGAGCATATAGTTAGCTAAAAGTACTAAATTATTACTTTTTAAAGAAACACCTTTATTGAGATACAATTAACAAGCTGTACTATTCTCCAATACAATATGCTTTTTTATTTTTTCAAATTATTTCCTTTCCCAAGCACCTGTAGGGGAGGACAGTTTTTTCCTCAACCCTTTTAGAGTCTCTGGCTGGTCTGAAAAGGAAATTGACAAAAATTAACAGGAGAAAAGCATACAGATTTATTTAATGTAAGTTTTGCTTGACATAGGAACCTTACATAATGAGTATTTTGAACTGAAGGAACTTGAGAAAATAGAACCGGGAAGATCACTGACCTTTTCTTTCCCTTATGCTTTTTTCTCCGATTTCTTCAACTTTTAAAGTACTCAGTATACCAAGGTGCCAGATTGGGGAATAGTATGTCCTGAACCCTGTCACACCCTTCCCCTCCCCAACTCCCATCTCATCATTTACTCATGAAGTTTACCTAGAAAAAGCAGTGACCCCTTTGCTGTCAGATAATAAACGTGTCAATCCAAAGGTTACTGTTAGTAGCATGAAGAAAATCAGGAATTTTTGCTGATTTCAGTAAGATTAAAGAGATTAAATAAAGAGAGGGGTATGAAAAAGGAAATGGGGTAGTGTAGGCCGTCTATGGGGTCGCACAGAGTCGGCCATGACTGAAGTGACTTAGCAGCAGCAGCAGCAGGCTGTTTATTGTCCACTTATCTTTTGAACAGCTGTGCTTATTTATTGTGTAAGCAAATCAAATTCACTTTCTTGAAAACTCCTCATCTTTCCCAGCAAAACCACTCTTCTGTGTTCATTCACTCAGTGAAGTGGTCCCACTATCCATTTGGTTACTCAAAATAGAGACCTGGAAGTCCTCAACTCTTCTCTATCATTTTCCACATTACATCCACTTGTGTGTGTGTGTGTTAGTTGCTCAGTCGTGTCCAACTCTTTGTGACCCCATGAACTATAGCCCATCAGGCTCCTCTCTCCATAGGATTTTCCAGGCAAGAATACTGGAGTGGGTTGCCATTGCCGCCTCCAGGGGATATTCAAGATCCAGGGATTGAACCAGTGTCTCCTGTGTCTCCCGCATTGCAGGCAGATTCTTTACCCGCTGGGCCATCAGAAAAGCCCCCTAGTGACCAAATAAGTCCTTTTCATTCTTGAAAAGGATCTTTTGATTTCATCTTCTGTTCATTTCTTCTCAATACTCTGAGAGCCATGATCATCTCATCAACATCTCCATTTAGTCTCATCCCCACCCCATCCCCCAATTTGCTGTTGAGTAGATAACCAAACCAAAGCCATCCTAAAATGCAGATTTGATAGCATTAGCCACTAGGTTAGAATCCTTAATGGCTCCCCATTGACCCAGGTTAATGTTCAAGTTCCTAATAAGGGTTACAGTCCTGGCTTGGTTATTGTTGACTTCTCCAGCATCTTGACCCATCACTTCTGTCCACCCCTAACCCCTTCCCACTCACCGAGTTCTACTCTTCAGTTCATTTCTCTCAACGTTGGCCCTAAATAACTCTTTGAATTAACAAACTATTTCCTCTGCCTAATACATTTTTTTGTACCTCTGTTGCCCCATGGCTAAACCATTCTTATCCTTCAAACTTTATAGTCATTTCTTTCTGGAAGCCTTCTTTGCTATATTCTTCTGTCCCTTTATTAGGTTAGGGATTCTTGCTGTATATTTCCGGAGTGCCCTATGTTTCCCCATTATATCATTTTGTTGTTCATTTGTCTTCTCTTTAACACTCTAAGCTCTAACAGCAGTGCCCAGATTTTGCTTGCTCATTATCATATTTTTATTACTTATGAGTGATAGGGGCTTCCCTGGTAGCTCAGCTGGTAAAGAATCCTTCTGCAGTGCTGGAGACCCTGGTTCAATTCCTGGGTCAGGAAGATCACCTGGAGAAGGGGTAGGCTACCCACTCCAGTATTCTTGGGTTTCCCTTATGGTTCAGCTGGTAAAGAATCCACCTGCAATGTGGGAGACCTGAGTTCGATCCCTGGGTTGGGAAGATTCCCCTGGAGAAGGGAAAGGCTACCCACTCCAGTATTTCTGCCTGGAGAATCCCCATGGACAGAGGAACCTGGCAGGCTACAGTCCATGGGGTCAAAAAGAGTCAGACAAAACTGAGCAACTTTCACTTTCTTTCATGAATGATAGATGGTTAATTAAATATTTGTTCAATTAATTCTGATTGGAACTTTTACTGGAAGTCTTCTGTAGACTGCCCTTTTGAGTCTTTTTCCAATCAGCTACTGTTAATATTCTAAATAGTTTCTAAAAATGTAGAAAAAAAGACCATTTCATTATCTTAATAAGACTTGTGACTTTCCTCAAAAACTTTGAGCATTTTGCATTTATTTCCTAATAGTGAACTATGTCATGTTATAATTTATATTTTAAGATTTCCTTTTTATATTTTCAACCATTGACTAGTTTAATAAAGATGCTATTTCATTTAAATTACAATTATGGAAGAATTATACTATTTTACTGTTACATTATTTATTTCATGTAATAGATACCATGTTGAAAATGGTCATCTCTTCACTTGTCTAGGGAGAAAATGAGGGTTAAGTAAAAAAGATCAAATTTTGTTAATATCATTAAAATCATATACTGGTTGAAATTTTATGTATTGTAGAATTATCTGCATATTTGAAATTACTTTAACTCAAAAAATAACTTCTGGGGGGAAAGGAAGGAACTTCCTGTTATGAAATTTACTTCATGATTCCCATCTTTGCTTCTGTCTCACATTTTGTGATGAAATCTTATATGTATATATAATATTTAAGATAAAGATAAACCTTTATTTTCCAAATCTTAATTATATTAGTATATATTTTTTTAAAATTATAAAAGTACAGTTGATTTACAATAGTGTGTAAGTTTCAGGTGTAAGCACAGCAATTTAGTTATACTACAGTCTTTATTCCTCGATGACCTATTTTGTCATCCTTATGCATTGTAATTTACCATTTGAATGGAATAAGTTTTATTTGATGAATATTTTTTAAACAGGTATTTACAGTCTTTTCAGTTCTCTGGATAGTGTATTGAAAAGGGCTGAGAGTTGAGACTCCTGGGTTCTGGTCCTGCTTGCCTCCATCATCAAGTAATTGGCAGTTCCTTCATTTTATATTATTTTGTGTTGGAGAAAACTAATTTCTAGAAATGAAAGCATATAGATTCAAGTTTGTTTTTTTAAAAGAGAAGGCACTATTTGATTGTGTATTAGTTGGACTTATAAAATTGTGTCAGGTTCAACACTTTATTTTTTTATGTATAAACCAATTGTTAATTTTATTCATCTACTGAATACTATTGTGAATTATCTTTTTCCAGTGTATAGCCTCCTAGTTCAGTTCAGTTGAGTCGCTCAGTCGTGTCTGACTGCGACCCCATGGACTGCAGCACGCCAGGCTTCCCTGTCCATGACCAACTCCTGGAGGTTACTCAAACTCATGTCCATCGAGTCGGTGATGCCATCCAACCATCTCATCCTCTGTCATCCCCTTCTCCTCCCACCTTCAATCTTTTCCAGCATTAGGGTCTTTTCCAATGAGTCAGTTCTTCGCATCAGGTGGCCAAAGTATTAAGAGTTTCAGCTTCAGCATCAGTCCTTCCAGTGAATATTCAGGACTGATTTCCTTTAGGATTGACTGGTTTGATCTCCTTGCAGTCCAAGAGACTCTCAAGAGCCATCTCCAACACCACAGTTCAAGAGCATCAATTCTTCAGTGCTCAATTTCTCAGGATTCCCTTTGGGCACACAATATACCATGTTGACTGTAGCTCCTTCTACTTACTTCTAAAGGATTCCTCCCCACCCCAAATCACTGGTGAAAGTGACTCCTTTCTTTTGGAAAATGTAAATTTTGTCATCTCTATAGATCATTATGAGTTACCATTGTGCTTTAGAATATGATTCTCTGGATAAGGTTAAGTATATTCTCATATATGGCAATATATCATCAGGACTTGATAATTTTTAAAACTGTTTAGTGAACAGCATTTGTAAAATTAAATTGTTGCTGTTAGATAATGTTATTAAAATAGGCCCCCATGAAAAGCATGGATATCACTTCGGTAACAAGAAGAGGCTGCTTTGTAAAGTTTCATTTACATACTAATTGCCCTTGCTTTATTTCTGTAGCAACAATAAGCTACCCCTTTGGTGATAGTTAACTTGAATTATTCTTCACCAATGCCCAGTTTAAATCAGCTATGTTAAGTAAAAGAAGCAAAGAATGCTTATCAGAAAAGTCATTTATTACATTGAAATTTGTTTTAGATGCTTGACTAATGCTATAAAGGTAAATATTACATTTAAAAATTATTTCATCAGTAAAGTTTCATGTTTTTTCAAAGACTTTGCATTTGTGCTTTTAAAATAGATTAAAAATATTTTTGCTATACCAGTATATTCTGTATGTGAAATGCTATGCTGTGCTTAGTCACTCAGTCGTGTCCGACTCTTTGCAACCCGATGGGCTGTAGCCTCTCAGGCTCCTCTGTCCATGGGATTCTCCAGGCAAGAGTACTTGAGTAGATTGCCATGCCCTCCTCCAAAGGATCTTCCCAACCAGGGATCAAACGCAGGTCTCCCGCATTGCAGGCAGATTCCTTACTATCTGAGCCACCAGGAAAGCCCCGTGAAATGCTATAGTTAATGGTAGATAACATGACTCAGAAATTTAAAACACTTTTTAGAATAGAAAGTCAAATGCATGTCTAAATGGATCTGTTACTTTGAAAGTTCTTTTTATGTGTGTTAGAATTGTGTGTCTTGTATGACTTCTGGTATTTTTGCCTGAATTAATGATATTAAAAAATCAAAGGATAGACTATAAAGGACTCTAATATTCTATTGCGTGCTAAGTTGCTTCAGTGGTGTCTGACTCTGCAGCCCTATGGACTGTAGCCTGCCAGGCTCCTCTGTCCATGGGATTCTCCAGGCAAGAATACTGGAGCGGGATGCCATTTTCTTCTCCAGGGGATCCCTTGACCCCAGGGATCGAACCCATGTCTCTTACCTCTCCTACATTGGCAGGCAGGTTCTTTACCACTAGCGACACCTGAGAAGCCTGATATTCTGTTAATGTCAACTTTTTTTTTTGTTTTGCCTTATATCATAATGACTTGAATATTGAATGATTAAATTCTGAAACAATTCAATGAAGTAGTTCACTCTTTAGTAGTACTTTCATTACATCATCTAGAATGTTGCCCTTTCTTTGAATGTTACTTTTTCAGTGTTAGATTGTTTGCTGCCTTTGACGCCTAAACTTGATAAAAATTTATGGTAATATTTTATCTATCTCCAAAAATTCTGCTATAGGAGAGGTAAATAGTATAGACTCATAGAGATGAAAAGTGAAAGTGAAAGTCGCTCAGTGTCCGACTCTTTGCGACCACATAGACTGTATAGTCCATGGAATTCTCCAGGCCAGAATACTGGAGTGGGTAGCCTTTCCCTTCTCCAGGGGATCTTCCCAACCCAGGGATCAAACTCAGGTCTCCCGCATTGCAGGCAGATTCTTTACCAGCTGAGCCACAAGGGAAGCCCAACAGAGATGGAAGATACTTTAAAAGATTACCCAGAATCCAGCCTTCAGCCTACCCTTAAGTAAAAACCTAGTTATCTTCATGAAAACTTGGCCATTGGCTTTCTTTAATATAGATATAGCTGACCATAGTGAAGAGAAACACTATGAATAAAAAGTATTTGCATTTTTTAATGTATCTATTTTTAAGTCTCTTATCCTTTACAAACTGTCTCCTCCACAACCCTTTTTATGTTGGAAATTTTGTGATTAGATTTTTGTTTTATTTATCACAAATGAGACTAAATTTCCAGAGAGGGCAGATTATGCCTCAGTGAATTTTAAGTAATGGATATAAGAAATTTGAATAATAAGACATGATGTTTTATATTTGTTACTTCTGGAATATTTGAGCATTAAGATATTTTAAGTAAATTATTTTTATAAAAATGGTTTGGAGCATTGACTATGTTTACTTTTTAAAATTACTTTGAATTTTTTATGGTTTTCTTTCTCAAGCCTTTTTCATTTACGATAGAGAGTAAGTGTTCTTAAATGTTGCATGAAAACCCTGTTAATAAATGTTATTTATTAACTTTTCTTCTTTGGTAGCACAGATTTATAAGGTTACTGAATTATTGTCACTTATACCTCAGTTAATTGCTTTCTTGAATTATCACCACCTTGTCATATTTATTATTAGTAATTATTAATGACTCAATCCCTGTTAAGTACAGACATTCTGTCTGGCACATGTAGTATCTTTAGCTAGTATTTGAAAATGTGCTTGAGTTCCACTAACATATATATTCCTAGTTTTACTCAAAATCTTCACATGTGAATACTGACAAAGTTCTTCATGATATTAATGTTAATTCTGTAGTTACACTATAAAGGAAAGCAGCTTACACTAATATTGTACATTACTATTTTATAAAGGACTTTGGTTTTTTTCCGAGTGCTTTGATTTTTAATAGCAACCCCATAAAATAAGCAAAGCAGGTTTTTTATAAGCCTCATTTGACAGATAGGAAAAGTGGGACTCAGTCAAATAACTTGCCCCAAGTTCACACAGAACGTAAGAGTCAAATATTGATCTTAAGCCTTGTATCTTCAACTGCCTTTATACCATATTGCATCCTTTTCTGTATATTTATCTTTCTTAAGCATTCCATTGCTGACAACAGCAATGTGGCAATCAGAAATCTGAGACCAAATTACACAACTTAAAAAAAAAAAAAACTCACCCATGTGTCTACTGCTGTTCCAAGACCTGTGATAGTTAAAAAGATAATTTATATTCCTCATTTCTTTTCAGTAATATTTGTCTGAGAAAATGCACATTACTGCCTGTCAGAAGGTGTGACATCTTTTAACACTGTTTCTACTTTATTTTTCTGCTGGCACATGTAGACTCTTTAGCCAGTAATTAAAAATGTGCTTGAGTTCCACTGACATATATTTTACTAGTTTTACTCAAAATCTAGGAAAACTAGGTTCCATCTGCATACGGATAGTAATACATATAGAAGAAAAAGACTGTTGAAAAGAATAATATATTTTATGACACACTAAAATTTTAATTGCGGCAGAAAGAGATGAGTCAGTGTTATCTTAATCAATAAAATGGGTTTTATTTTTATCCAGAAATGTTCTGTTAATTCAGATTTGTCATTTTTAACTTTGCAGCAGTTAGAAGAAAAGAGTGAGGATCAAGAAGACAAAGAATGTTTGAAACAAGCAATAACAGCTTTGCTTAATGTTCAGAGTGGTATGGAAAAAATATGTTCTAAAAGTCTTGCAAAACGAAGACTGAGGTGAATATTTTCACTTTTTTTTTAACTAATCCTCCTTTTCACCCTTAATACTGTGGTATAAATTCAGGGATCTCTGGTCCCTCCTCAAGTAAACAATGAAGAAAATACTTTTAGTGACAAGCTTGGTCTTTCAGAGGAAGTGACATCAAAGCCAAGAGAATTTGTTATTGTTTGAAAAACCTTTCATATTTGTGCATTTTCCTTGCATACTCCCAGACAAGACCTCCTGAGAGTCAACTGGTAAGCTAAAGGAGAGATAGAGCAAACGTATTGGGTAGATTTATGTCAACAACATTGTTCTGTCAAAGTAAAATTAGTAGTGGCCTTTATTTTAGGGATTATGTAACTCGAGGCATTAATTCAGATAATACGCTTCCAGTTTCCTAATTATAGTAAGTGCATGGTTTTTAGCTTTAGGTATTGTCTACTTAAGCATTTCTAGATAAATTTAATCTCTTACTTTTTTTTTCACTGTATTGGGCTACTTTGTAATACTTGTCATTCTAAATATTTAGTAGCCATGGTAGAAATAATCATTCTGTAGCTAAATATATAGGGTAGATTTTTGTCAGTCCTCAGTTGTTCTTTTTAGAGCACTAAAAAAATGTCTCTAATGTGTTGCTTTAGTTTCCAAAATTGTGCAACTCTGTAACACTAATATATCTGGAGAATTAGTGAAAACCTTCACAGTGCAACTTTTAAAAATATACTTTAGCACTGTCATTTATATTCATGAATTATAGATTCCCTGTCATCTTTGTACTAACAGTGTTTTTTTCCTTTATCCCAGTGAATCTGCATGTCGGTTTTATAGTCAGCAAATGAAGGGGAAACAACTAGCAATCAAGAAAATGAACGAGATTCAGAAGAATATTGATGGTTGGGAGGGAAAAGACATTGGACAGTGTTGCAATGAGTTTATAATGGAAGGAACTCTTACACGTGTAGGAGCCAAACATGAGAGACACATATTTCTCTTTGATGGCTTAATGATTTGCTGTAAATCGAATCATGGGCAGCCAAGACTACCTGGTGCTAGCAATGCAGAGTATCGTCTTAAAGAAAAGTTTTTTATGAGAAAGGTACAAATTAATGACAAAGATGACACCAGTGAGTACAAGCATGCTTTTGAAATAATTTTAAAAGATGAAAATAGTGTTGTATTTTCTGCCAAGTCAGCTGAAGAGAAGAACAATTGGATGGCAGCATTGATATCTTTACAGTACCGGAGTACCCTGGAAAGAATGCTTGATGTGACCATGCTGCAGGAAGAAAAGGAGGAGCAGATGAGGCTCCCTAGTGCTGACGTTTATAGATTTGCAGAGCCTGACTCTGAAGAAAATATCATATTTGAAGAAAACGTGCAGCCCAAAGCCGGAATTCCAATTATCAAGGCAGGAACCGTTATTAAACTTATAGAGAGGCTCACATACCACATGTATGCAGGTAAGAAATATGAACTTGCCTGTCACTTTTATTCTCCTCCTTCAAGCTGATTTTTCTTTGTTGCACAGGTCATTGTGCCGAAAATAGAAAGCAAACTGACAACAAAAGACCTCTGCATTATCAGAGTTCATTTTCCTTTGACTAAAAATACTGCCACTTTATAATTCTTTGAAATTTTATAATTTTTCTGCCACATTTACATATGTTATTTTTAACTTTACAATCGAATTATAAATAAAGTCACTGGGCTGAATTTACCCAGTTAGCCAGTGACAAAAATAAGACTGAAACTAGTGATAAACCAGTCATCATTAGGATCAAAAAATTTTTTTACTCCTTTACCTCTTTTTTTCTCTTTCATTACTGGGGTTATAAAATTAGTAAAAATTCTAATATATGTTATGTATCCATTACCAAAACTGTACCAGTAGTACAAATATATACAGCATTGCTTTTTCTTAATTTCCATTCCTAAAATTTATTAAATTTAACAATCCTGGAGTCTTTTAAATTTTCAGGATTTTTTACAACTGATATTATTTAGAAAACAATTTACCTTATTATGGCAATTTTTAGAGAAAAACATAGGGGTTTGGAGGTTTCCTAGAGTGTTGAGACATGTTTGTCTCTAAGTGGACTGAATCAAATATAATATTTGGGAGGTAAGGAACAAATGTAATGGTCGATTCTTTAATTTTATTTCTTCTATAAAGTAACAGATGATACTCCAGTTTTCTATAGCTTCCCTACATAGTAGGAATTTTGAGGACTATAAAATACTGTGGAAAGAGCACTATATTTAGATTCACACCCTCACTCTATCACAGTTCCTTAAGGTTTCAAAAGTAGCTTAGTTTTCATCTCAAAAACCAACATCACAACAGCTATCTTAGAATATTGTTGGAAAGAATAAATGAAATACTATAGGTGAAAGCTCTTTATAAACTTATTTTCAAAGAATGCTTTTATTACAAAGATACATAAAATTAAACTTAATTCTTACAAGTGCTAGTCTTAAAATAATTGAATGTATAAGTTAACCTCCATCTCCAGACTTTTTGCTTAAATATATTTCTATCTCTAGGATATGTGTCTTTCTGGGGAAATTTCTCCAGCTTTTAAAGTTCTTCAAAAAAATAAATAAACTTCTTCAAATGGGCTCTCAGTTCTGTCTGGAAACTATTCTGGCACCAGTTCAATTAAACTTTTAAGAATATCTGTTAACTATAATCCACTGTAATAAAGATGAATGGTATTCAACACTATTAATCTGTTTAATTTATTAAATACCTGGTCAGAACTACTCATATGGCCTGGAAACTATCAGGGCCACCTTGCAAAAAAGTAAAATTATAATTTTGTTTCTGTGATCCCAAAGCGTGTTATAAATATGATCTCTTTCATTATCTCCACATGTCTGGGATAAATAAGCCCGTGTTTTGTTTTTAGTTTTTATTTGGCCTCTATTTGGTAGTTCTTTTGCTAATCTTTTCCCTTGTAAAATAATAGTGTTTTTTCTTCCCCCAGACGTAATTTTAAAAGCAGTTTAGGCTCTTTAAGCATATGCCATTTGGTAGTAGCAGGCAGTAACTGAAACATGTTGACTATAACAAAAAAAGACTCTGGGATTTTTACTCTTTTTAGTAAAATTGACTTTATTAATTAATCAATTTTACTGTTGATTTTTCACTTAGAAACTTATGTAGTCAGTGTATTCATTTTACTGACACAAAAATAAAAAATAAATCCAAGTATAGAAAATTTAAATAAGCTGCCTAGAATTTTGCATGAAAAATAAATACATTATTCTGTCATCTTTTTTTACATGTGAAACTAATTTTGATAGGTGCAATTTCAGTAGTAAATATGACCCATCAACTTCTTTAAGATCTAGAATACAGCTTAAAAACTATCTTATTCAATTACCAGAAATTTATGGTTGCAAAACAGTTATTTCTTTGGTCCTTCTTAAGGGATTTTTAGGGATATGAAAGTTCAAATTGTTCTTCTTGCCACATTATTCTGATTTTTGGATCTTAGAAGATTCACAGAAATTTTTAGCCTAAACATTCTAAAGTATTCATCATCTTATTTTAAACACCTTTGTCTTGGGTCCTTAGACTATTGAGAGTATAATTAATCCTTAGATTTTTACCTGTGTTTGTGAGACAGCAGCTCTACTCTTTTTTCTTCTGTACAGCAGGACAAGCCGCAGGTGCTAAAGAAGACTTACTAGTGTTTCCTATCAAGTCACGTGGTATTTGATTTAGAAAATATTTTCAAATTTCAAATTTTTTAATATAATTGTTTTCCTTAAAGCACTACTGTTAGTGATAAAAATATTCTTTACTGCCTGCTTTATTTCACAGAACTAACTTCTGATTATTATTAAGTAGTTATAGTGCTACAATTAAATATTTCTTTTCTAGAGACCTACTCTTTTATTTATTTTTTGAATGAGGATACTTTAAAACAAACAAAACTTAACAAGCATAACTGATAGTTTTTCTTTAGTCTTGGCAATCTTCTCCTTAATATACACAGTTCACACCAAATCTATAGACAGAGTACATTTGCTATGGTGTTTTATTAGTTACTTTTGATAGTCACCCTCATTTATATTCATCTTTAGCTTTTGAATAGAATAACTTAAATAGTTTTACTTCTAATTAATATGCACTCAGTTTTCTAGATTTATAGAACTTTGCAAAGTTAAGTGTATCCAAATTTAAAGTGACAAGATCTTTTTACTTTTTTAAAATGTTAAAGTTTTTTAAAAATTCCTTTCATTAATTTCTTGAGGAATAAAAAGCCAGTGTTGGGTTTAGAGTATTATAGCTAAGTTTTTTTTTTACATTTTTCTTTTCTATTTTATTTTGAAGTTTAATAGAATATTTTAACTTACGTCATAAATATATTACTAGTGTAACTAAAATCCACAAGCAGCTTTCATGAACTGTAGTTTACCATATATACCAATAAGTATTAGTTACTAGCTTATTTGACTTCTGTAAGGTCTATGATAAACGTATTACTGGCAACATAGAATGTGTTTTTAATAGACCATGTACGAACTTGTAAAACATGCAAGCAGCTATTTTTTAAGGCCTTTTCCAGCTTAATTGGACTCTGAGGCCTCACACAGTGATAATGGATTAACTGTTTAAGAACTGTTGGTCTGCTCTATTTAATTTTGGTTTGGTTGTTTGATAGGTATTTTTTATCAGAACATACAGTGTAAGTTGTGGCTTGCACTGAAACAAAAGCTAAAAGTTAGATTGCATATTTTTATTATGTTGTATAGAATTGTAATAAAAACATTGGCTGTAATACATGAGAAAAATCCAGTAGCTAATAAGCACTACTTACAGAATTTTTTAGATTATAGGTTGGTCAGACATTGTCATCAAAAAACAGAAAACTTGTTTAACCATTCTTAATTCAGACTTCACTGTGGCTTCAGTCAACTTGATCACTCAAGTGTTTTACAGTAATTTATAAAACAGCTATAGATCTCAAATGATCAGTCATTCACTTTATAGACCCAAACCCAAGGCCTTGAAGGTTATGTGATTTGCCAGAAATCATATCAGTTAATTGCAGGAAAGAGTGTGAGAAATCAGGTTTCTTGACTCTTTAAATATAGAGTTTATTTTCTGTCATGTTACACTGACTCATACAAGGTGAATTTTTTTTTCACTTTTAGATTATAATATTTTTATTATGTATATTGAACAGTAAAAATAGAATTACTTGCTTGGTTTGAATTGCCAGGAATATAAATGGTTCTTCACTTCTGGGCAAACACAGGTCTACTATGAAGATATAGTCAGAGTACTGTTTTTCCTTATTGAGATAGGTAATAAATTCTAACTATGGATAACTTCTATTTTAATGCATAGATTTTAGTTTATAGTTAGATGTTGGTCATTATAATTTTAGTTTTTAACAAAATCCAGTCTATTGGTGTTACCTGCTATGTAAATTTAGGTGAACTGGAAAGTGCTTAATTGTTGCTCAAAAGATTACAACAGAGTCTCATGTAGAATCTAATATATGGTGCTGCAGATCCAGTGTTTCTGGGCATAACAGTAATTTGCTTACTACATCAGAACTTCAGAATTCATCCGAAATGGTGTGGGGGTAAATTGTCTTGTTAGATGTATCATTCTGGACCTGGCAAGGATATGAAGAGATCTTTATTCACAGTGAGAAAACACAAAGCAATATGCATAAAAAGGAGGAGATGAAAGTAGGAATTTCAGTTCTATTCCAGAGTTACAGGAAATAATTTAGTATAAATTCATTATTGAGACTTTGAAACAACATGTGTAAAGAAATGTTTGGAGATGGTGTGTCTGGTTTTGATAGTCTTTTTTAGAGAAATGAGATGCCTTTGAGGGAGGGGGTCTCTATTAGATCTGACATTATGTAAAAGCAAGAACTTTTCATTTTAAAGTGTGGGAAAAAGGTGTTTCCCATGCACAGTGTACTTTGGTTTTAAAGAAAATGGTATTAAAAAACTTAAGCCAATTCATATTTTTCTTTAAAATACTTACTGCTATCTTAGGCCCTCATATAGAAAATTTGTAAAAAAAAAACTGCTTTAGATTTCTTTGAAGTTTGTGTTCTATATAAGCTCCGTTTGGGTGTTTTAGCTCTTAAAAAAAAACTTTTGAACAATTTTTGATCTATAGGGCAGTGCTGTACTATTTTTAAACTCTGATTTTTTTTTTTTTAAGTGTTTGTGCGTCAGCATAGCGTCTGTTTCCTTTTTTAAGGAATTCAAGAGTGATTGTTTATAAATCCTTGTTGAGGAGCTTATTGTTTCTTGTGGCATTTTAAATGGCTGTATTAAAGGGAGAATTATCACATGAACAGACATCCTGATTAACAGTGTTTCACTATGGTGGTTGGGGGAGGGGTGTTTACATAAATAACTCTATGTAACAAATATTTCATAAATGTATTGACCTTGCCAATAAAAATGTGTTGAAAAAAAGGATTAAGTTTTTCACCTCAAATGTAATATGCTGTATTCTGAACATTATAGTAATTACATTCTGATTTCCTAAGATTTTCAAGAAATGTACAATAAAATATTATGAAAGAATAGCTTTAGAGTGAGGGAGACAGGCAGCTAAAGACCAGCAGAAAATAGGAAATATCTTATTTGAAATAACCTGAACCTAGACAAGGGACATGATGGTAAACTTGGAAGATAATTTGTACATACAGAGAGGTTGGGTAGACAGAGGGAAGGGAAGCAGAGCAGGATAGAAATCTTAGTACAGGGCTTTGAGAATCAAGGAGAAAAGAGTGTTGCCTAAAAGGAAGAAAAACCACAGAGGACATTTCTACCATTGCTTATATTGTTTGAGAAAGAAGTTTGTGGAATTACATCCACTAGCAAGAAACAAAAAGAGAATATCAAAATAGTTGATTTTCATTTTCTCCACAAATATTTGTGCTTATGTGTTAAAATCAAATCAGCATAGCATGGCTTTTGTATTTTTAATGCATTTGCCTTCCATCTGTCTCTGAAACATCACTTTGTAATATAGGGAGAAAACTGTTGCTCTACAACCATCAGAGGCAGCGTAAAACTTAACTTCTATCATTGTCTGATAAATGTCAAGTGGGTACTTTGTTTTTCTACAAAATTACATAACCTGTCCTTATTGATGCGTGTTTTTTAAGTATCTAGTTATCTTGGGCTTTCCTATCATCAGTAAGATAAAGGTCTCCAGTGGTTAGTGTAGCATTATATGTGTTACTATCCCTGAAATAGGGAAATCAACAGAAATAAAAACAGCATCTGGAATGTGATATTTTGTGTTAAAATTTCAAGTAGAGATGTTATGTCCTTCTTTAAGTTTTTCATTCATTAGCAGTTTTCTATGGCTTTCTACTAAAAACAGAGCCAGAATTAATTCAAGCCTGGGAATATATGTGGCCTTTAAGATGTTTTTTGAAAGTACTTAAACTTTGGCCAGATTTTCTTGGTTTATTTTTAGCTTCTGCTGGTTTTTTCTTTTGGCAAGTCTGCTCTAATTTCTAATCAGGCTAAAAACAACTTAAACTTGAGTCACTTCAGAAGTTAATACAACAGTGATGCTTGTGGGAGTGTTTATTTCACCGCCAGCTCGAAAAACTCCTCTTCTGAGTACAGTGTACAGGAAGGTACAGCTGCTCCTTCCTAAAATCTGGAAGAAGGCTTAACAAGAATTACAGAATCACAATTAGACTGCTAATTTTTCAATGACTTCAGTGCCTTTAACCAAGATTAGCAGTTTACAGCTTTATTCTGAATTAATAATTTATGTAAATTTCTATAGTGACTATATAACTCATGGATTCATTCTTTATAGTTAGATCTCACAGCTTTGGAAACCTTAACAAAATCCTTTAATCCAGGGAGGTTATGTGATGTGGTAGAAAAAAGCAATACATCAGAAAACACACCATCCAGATTCCAATTCCATTTCTGTCACTCCACTGTGTGACTTTAGATAACTCTCAATTACCTCTCTCCTATGTAGAAAGGGACAAACCTCAGCAACTCTGCTGACTTCACAGAAATGACATGGAATGAATGATGTGAATGCTCTTTGAATTCATTACATAACAGACATCAGGAACTGATGTGATCCCTTTTGACTGATGAGGCAGTGGGACACACCGTGACTTTCGCAGCATGATTAGTTAGTAAAGTACTGAAATGGCCAGAAGCTTTGGTATAAGCTGAAAAGGCTGTTTTAAAATAGTTTGCCTTTAAAAAATAGCCAACTTTCTTAAAACATACTTTAATTTACTTAGAGCTTGCTTTTATTGTTTTTCAACTTAAAAGTAGCTTTGATATCCCACAAATTTTTAGCCTGACTTAGGTGGAATTTGAGAAGAAATGGACCTGGATATTGATTTTAGACTTTTAGACTAAACTTTTGTTTTAAAAAAGGGAGCGATCGCCCTTAATTTTGACAGCTCAGGGATATTTGGAGCACTCTGTACTAAGGTCTGGCTCAGTATCTCTACAGTGGCCACTACTTTTGCTTCCTAAATACATGATGTTTTGAGTAGCCTCACCTTACATATAGATTTGCAGAACAGGAAGAAGATTCTTGGAAGGGAGGATTGTGATGAAACCGATATAAATCTCTGTTTTAAAATCTTGTACAGCCTTCTGTTTTAAAATCTTTTCTTCTGGTTGAGACATTAGTCTTTAACGTTTGAGGAACTCTGTAACTGAAGACAGACAATAAAATACCAACAGAGAGGAAATTACTAAAGGATTGTATCTGTTTAAATTACTTTTATCAGTAACCCACTCTAGCCTCAGAAGGTATGAAGCTAAAGGAGAAGAGGGGATTTAAAATGAATATATTTTATTGTGTTAATTTTTCTTTAACTTAAAGTATTATAATCTTAAATTCAAGGTTGTCTGATATTTAAATCAGTTCATTATCTTGACGACCACATATACCAGTATATTGGAAGTAGATATTTATTATAAATCCATGAATTTTATTTTGGCAGGTGGGAAATTAATATAGTTATTTTACTTTCAGGCTAAATTTAGGGTGATTCTTAATCAGACAAAAATCAGACTAAATAGAGGTTTTCCACGCAAATAAATTCTGATTCTTGCTACATCCTATGCTAATAAAATACATAGTATTTCTTATAAAGAATCCATAATATGTAGCCTGACAAAAATAAATTTAGTTGCTACTCTCAATAAATTTATCATTAAATTAGAGCTTACCATTCCATAGTGATATGAAATAGAAAAAGGATACTCCCAATAAAAAATGCAAGTTAATGAATTCTCCCCTCCTCCTTTTTAAAGACTCTTAACAGCTAAATGTGGACCTTGATGAAATGTGAGTTACAGTGACTGGTGAGTGGTTTTTTCCCCCATTATGGGAAGTTGTCCCCCAGCCACCAGGCCTCTTGTGCTGGTGACAACAGCCTTTCTCCACAGGTTGGGAGAATACTGTCAGAGACTGGAATAGGCAGGTCTGGAGAGGTGATCACACTCAACCAGCTTCCTCTTTATGAAGAATGAAAAGTAGGTCCTCTCATGGAAGTATGAATGAAAAGTAGGTCCTTTTCGTGGAAGCAGTTGAAGATTCATGGTCTTACAGTGAAATTCTAATTGAGTCTGTGTATATGCTCGCTCAGTCTTGTCCAACCTTTAGCCACCAGGAAAACCCCCTCATTGTGCCTACTTGCAGTGCAAGCAATTAAAAGTTGTAAATAGAGCCAAATCAACATGTTCTCATACATGTAATAGTTTTAATAACTTACAGGTGTTTATTTGTAAGCATCTTTTAGCAGTTTTAATTAAGACCTCTAGCAAATAAAACAATTTAGAAACTATTTAACTAATCAACGACATTATAAGATCTAATCTCCAGTTGAATGCTCTGTTGACATGATTTAAAGGAATCTAGATAACTAATCCTAGATAAATTAGTCTGGATGGCAGGAAAAAGTAATGGGTTATTACGTGGCCTTTGTGTTTCTGAGAGAGAGAAACCACCTAATGATGCGCTGAGATCCAGGCAGCATGTAGACTTGCTTCTGTGCTCGGCCTTTCTCCCCCTTGCATTCCTGTGGTCAATAATGAGCTTAATAGCAGCTAGTCAGAGTGTGCAGAGGTCAAGAAACAAGTTGATGTAAAATTTTGGTGTCAATGATTTTGTCACTAATTTAGTAAAAAACTAAAGCTAGCAATTGATTACAAGGTCCCAAGCACACTGTGTGGTCAGAACACTTTGGGACTTTAAAAGTTGACTATTTACTCTCTTTTGGAAATGTAAATAATAATTTTAATCATTCTTCATACAAGATTTTAATAAGATATTTTTCCTTTTTCTTCATAGATCCCAATTTTGTCCGGACATTTCTTACAACATATAGATCCTTTTGTAAACCTCAAGAACTACTGAGTCTTATAATAGAAAGGTCTGTCATTTTAAAATGTTTAAGTTCTTTGTTCTTTTTTTTAATGAGATTGAGCTAAGATATAGAAATATTTTGAAGGAGCTTTACATTCTAGTTCAAGAATACTTTGAGAAGAAAATATCTTGGAAGAACATTTGTTTTATATTTCTATGTTAGCTTTGATTATTTAAATATAAAAATAGGCATATTTTTTTACATGGAAACTCAGCATGTGAAATTTCAAATTTATAGAATTAACCATGTTAAAGAACTATAAAAATGTAGAATTTAGGCTCTGGGAATTGAATTTTTAATGATTTAAACGTTCTAAATAGAATTTTTAAAATATACTACATGTTGAGGAGAATGGAGTGAACAAGTACTATAATCAAGAAAAATGTTTCTAACCAAAGAGCACTCAATTTTTCAAAATTTACCATTAAAAAAGTTTATGTTGGCTTATTTAGAGTACTTACACAAACCCAAAATTAATATCATTCCCTTAACTTTATAATCATACCTATTTTTTAGGCATTGCATATATTCTTTATTCCTTATTACATTTCTAGTTAGTTTTATTTATCCTGGCAAGTATTCATTTCTTTTTTAAAAATTAGTCTTTACATTATAGATACCTCACTTGTTCTCACTGTTGTGTATATCCTTAGTAATTTTTACAGTGCTCTCTTAATTGTGCTGACTTAATTGTGCTGTGAAAAGATTTGTAGTTTTCTGTTTGCCTAATTTGATATAATTGATCTTTTCATTAGTTTGTTCTGTTTTATGTTAGGTTTGAAATTCCAGAGCCTGAGCCAACAGAAGCTGATCGCATTGCTATAGAGAATGGAGATCAACCCTTGAGTGCAGAACTAAAAAGATTTAGAAAAGAATATATACAGCCTGTGCAGTTGCGGTAAGCATTAATAAGTAAATAAGTCTTTGTTGAACTTTTGTTTCAGAGTTAAATAAGATCTTTCCCAAGCAAGGAGGAAGTAACATGTAAAATGAGTAAAGTAAAGAGAAATTATCAGAAATTACTGTGTAAGTGTTGATTAAAATAGAATTTTGAAGGTGGTAAGCCACTTACAAGATTAAAGTTGACTCTGGAACACCATGGGGGTTAGGGACACTGACCCTCGGCAGAGCAGAAAATCCAGTCTTACACTCAGCCCTCTAAATCTTTGGTTCTGCATCCACAGATTGAACCACCTGCCTAGAGTGTAGTACTGTGGTATAGATTTAGCAGGAGAAAAAAAAAACTGTAAATGCAGCCACGCAGTTCAAACCCTGTTATTCAAGGGTCATCTGTATTTAATTTGTTGAGTTCCTGTGTTTTCATTTATACCTCTCATTGTGATAAATGTTTATGTTTGAGTTCCCGTATAATTAATTCTTCTTCTGTGTTACTACCATAGAGTGTTAAATGTATGTCGGCACTGGGTAGAGCACCACTTCTATGATTTTGAAAGAGATGCAGATCTTTTGCAGCGAATGGAGGAATTTATTGGAACCGTAAGAGGTATGTTTCTTTTTTTTAAGTGCCTTAGTTTTATATGTAACAAAAGTATGGTAACCATCAACTAACATCACTACTCACTGTAGTTTAGAGGTATTTATAATTATGCCAGCATAACCAACTGGAAAAGTCAAAATTTTTTCATCAAACATTTTTGACCTACAAATTGTTTAATAATGATCCTGTTGATCTAGTGAATTTTCATTTAGTAAATCAGCTTACTGATTATTTTGGAATTGGATAGAAGGAGTCTCAATTTATGCTGTTTGTACACATCTGAAAGTATGTGTACCAGAGGACAATTAGGAACTGTTGTAGTAACACCACAATGGAGGTTGACTGAGAAACAGGTAAATAGTGCATAACATATCAGAGAGTCAGCAGAGTATATTGAACTAAGACCTGAGAAATAAGAGTTCTCTTCTGAACACTGCCACTTGTTAGATAAATGACTGGGTGAAATAATTTTGATTCTTTAGACTTCAGTAACATGACGAGCTAGGATTGATGATCTCCAGTTCCCCTTTTAGTTCTAAAGATGTCCTTAACAAACTTGTTTCTGTTTCCACTGTACACTTTAAATGAGAATCGAAAAATTTCATGCCTAGTGCAAAACAAAGCCACGTGAAAAAACACAAAAGGAAGGAATCAGTCCTCTGGCACTGTTTGGTTTATAAAATGTAGTTTGTTAGATTAACAGCTAATGTTGTATGATCTATCATTATAAATCTTATTTGTGTAAGATATCTTTTTTGGAGAGGATTATAAAATAATATTTTGAACTGAAGTCTAGAACAATAGAAGTGAAGATTTTCTGCAAATAAATTACTTTCTCATTTTATTTAAAAAGGATGTGGAAAAATATATACCAAACTATTAACAAATGATTAGCCACATGAAGAAAAATGAGACTGGGATAGGAAACAGGGAAATGGTAAAGGGGAACTTCATTTTAAAATTTTGGTTGTTTGAACTTTTTATAACAGATATATTCAGGTATCATTTATATGATTTTAAACTATTTTTTTAAATATTGAGTAAAATATTTAAACGTTACTTTTCATATAATGTTATTTCAGGTAAAGCAATGAAAAAATGGGTTGAATCCATCACTAAAATAATCCAAAGGAAAAAAATTGCAAGAGACAATGGACCAGGTCATAATATTACATTTCAGAGTTCACCTCCCACAGTTGAGTGGCATATAAGCAGACCTGGGCACATTGAGACTTTTGACCTGCTCACCTTACATCCAATAGAAATTGCTCGACAACTTACTTTACTTGAATCAGATCTATATCGGTATGTAATTTGATGTTCAAGCTGAAAAATCATTTCAAATGAGTTAACTTTCAAAATGAAATCTGATTTCTGGCATGTAGGATTATTATAAGACATAAATGAGATAGCACACCAAGTGTCTTGTAATAAGGCCTTCTGTATAGAAGACGCCTCTTCGTTTACTCCTCGATCCCCTTTGCTGTCTGGGTTTACAACTTCTCTCTTTATGCAGTCACCCCTAGGTAGTGAATCTGCTAAATTCATTTGCTAACTTCGTATCCCCGGGCAACTTTAATCTTCTTCTGTGACTTACTCCTCTGCTACTTAGTTTCCTCCAGAGTAAATGGAGTTAATGATGGTACCTACTCCTAGAGCTGTTGTGCAAGGTTTAAAATAGTCCATATATTTATAGCATTTAGCACATTGCCCCGCACAGAGTAAGGGCTCAGGGGGTTAGATAGCACCATTGTCATTATGAACATAAGGCATGGCCATTTAACCTTTTTTAGTTTTCATATATTGATATAGCTACTAATCTCAAAAAACATGCCTGTTTCTAGTTTTAAATTTAGACTTTTTAGATTTCAAGCTGTTTATTTTTTTAACTAAATGGAAAAGGAAACTAAATGTATAGCTTTCCCACCAAAGATCATCACTATTCCCAAAATCAGTGTTAGAACCTTTTGTTTTTCTTTCCCAGGACTCTTCCTAAGAGAGTTTTTCCCCTTCCTTGAAGAGGTGGGGGGAAAAAAGATTTATGAATTGCAGCAATTACTATACCCTCAATTATTATATCATTATTTAAAAGAATTATCCCAAACTACTTTCTTTCCCTCATTTGTTAGATAATATTTATAAGTGCTGGGAAAGACACTGTGAAGAAATCCCACCCATGCCCAAAGCAAAATACTGCTCTAAAGCAATAAAAAAAGTACACAGGTACATGCATACAAAATTTTTTTAAATCAATAGAAAGAATGCAAAATTATAATGCTTTTGTTTTACCTTGTTTTCATAAACCTTTTATCTCATTTACTTGATAAAACAATATACTAGAGGGAAAAATATCACGTAGAATTATGTCTTGATGATTTTAGAGCTGTACAGCCATCAGAATTAGTTGGAAGTGTGTGGACAAAAGAAGACAAAGAAATTAATTCTCCTAATCTTCTGAAAATGATCCGGCATACCACTAATCTCACTCTGTGGTTTGAGAAGTAAGTGTTATTGATCTTCTTAATTTTCATGACAGTCAGTTACGTGATAAATTTCACTGCAGTTCTATTTCCATGTCTCCTGTGTTTGTTGTTGTTGTTCCTCTGTTCTGCCTTTCTTTGACAATTAGTGAATGTTTTTCTAAAACTGCATTTTAAGTGTTTTTTTTTTTTTTAATGATTGCCTTTTAGGTTTGCCACATGCATTGTAACAGAATTAGTTTCAGATTATACCTGATATATAAAAATGTTACTCCTCTATAGCTCTATTCACTCCTCCCCTTTTGTGGTATTGTAACATGTATTACATATAATTAACGATCTGTAATTATAGATAATTGTAACTGTAGATCTAACAGTGCATTGTTATAATTGTTGTTTTACTACCACTTGGTATTATTTTCTTAGCCCTTCACAGCTTTGCTCTCTTATTGGCAATGTATTTCACATATGTTAACATTTCTATGTCTTATAGACCCAACAATACATTACATGCATATTATTTTATCCAGTTGTTTTTTAAAATCAGTTTAAAAAAACAATGAGGAAAAAACAGGCATTTATATTGTTTCTTATAATTAAATAATTACCTTTACCAGTGTTCTTTGTGTGGATTCACACTGCTATCTGGGGTTACTTGCCTTTAGCTTGAAGAACTTACGTTAGCACTTCTTATATGGTGGGTCTGTTAGCAACAATTCTCTTAGTTTTTGTTTATATGGGAAAATCTTTACTTTGTCTTTCATTTTTGAAAAACAATACCCCTATAAGTTTAACTATTTATTTCTTCTGCCAGTTCAAACTGACTATTGAGTCCCTCTAGTAACATTTTTATTTTAATTATCATATTTAATTATCATATTTTTCAAAATCCAAAGTTTCTGTTTGGTTTCTTCTACAATTCCTGTGTTTTTAGGACACTCCTATTGATGATGCACACTGTCATCAGCTCCCCCCTTTACTTTTTAAATCATACTTCCCTTTAGTCCTATGAATAAATTCAGAATATCTACTTTGAAATCTTTGTTGTTGTTGTTGTTGTTAAATCTGACATATCAGGTCTGTCTTACAGGCAGTTTACCATTCCCTGTTTTTTCTTCCCCAGTGAATCTTGACATTTTAGATGTCAAAGGAGATAGGGAGCCCTGTGTTTTTGGCTGTCTAGGCTGTGTCCCTCCACCCCCCATCTCTTCAAGATTCTCTGAGGAAGCAGACTCTTGCCTCTCTTACTGAATTGTAAATTTCCTGAATAGATGTTTCTTTACTTGCTGTTTACTCTTAGGGCCATTTCTAGAGACTGCTAGAACTTATATAATTTTAACCAATGTCCCTGAGGAGTAAGGAAGCATAACTTCTTGTCATGTCAGAAGTCCAGATCTCAATACAGTTTTTTAATTGGAACTGGAAATAAGAGTTTTATGTATTGGCCATATTTTTTATGATCTTGACCCATGTTTTATAAGGGTGATGTGAAGTTTGCACAGATCATATTGGCATTATCAGAACAAGAGACCAGTGACATAAGGGAATGACTGGAGCTATAGTGTGGATAAAGACCAGAAAGCAATTCCTAAAGAGAAATAAATCCTTTGAAAGTTAGGACTTCCTTTTACTTATATTATTACTTCTTAGCCTCTAAAAAGTAGAACTTTGGAGTTTGCCCTCTCAGTGTTGCTTCCTGATTTCTTCTTTATCAATCAAGTAACTATACTTCAATTGCAAAGGCTCTTTTCCATCATAATAGTTAAAAGTTATGTCTGTAAAGAGGAAACAGAACTCATAAGACCTACAGACAATTTCCATCTGTCCTATTTTTAATAGATTACTGAGAAGGCAGCCATTTCCTTTTCTTTTTCCTTTCTCTTGTTATTTTTTAATTGTGGTAAGATTTTTTCAATATATAAATACAATATTGTTACCTATAGGCATAATGTTGTACAGCAGATCTCTAGAACTGATTTATCTTGTATAAATAAGTGCTAATCAGCATGAAAATTTATACATTGATAAGCAACTTTTATTCTTTGCTTCTATAAGTTCTTTGTTTTCTTTTTACTGTTTTAGATACCTCATGTACATAGAATCATGCAATAGTTGTCCTACCACTCGTTTATTTCACATAGCATAATGTCCTCAGCGTTCATTTTGGGATTTCCTTCTTTTCTAAGACTGAATAATATCCTATTGTACGTGTATTTCTTGTTTTCTTTATCCTTTCATCTGTTGATGGACATTCAGGTTGTTTCTGTATTTGGCTATTGTGGACAGTGTTGGAATGAACATGGGAGTGCTAATATCTCTTTGAGATATTGATTGCAATATTTTTGGATAAATACCTAGAAGCAGGATTGCTGATCAAAGGAAAGTTCTATTTTTGAATTTTTGTTGTTGTTGTTGAGGAACCTCCATACTGTTTTCTATAGCAACTACATCATTTTGCAAAATGTGTAAGGGTTCCAGTTTCTGCCTTTTCAATGGAAGAGGTTCTTGTTCACTTGCTACAGTGGTTTGGCCATAGATGTGCATTAGAATTGAAATCACTTCTCAATAAATCACCCCAGACTTACCTGGTTTTTACAAAAGCTCCACAGGTGATCTCATTTTGTATACCTAGTTAATATCAACTAAAATAGTTTTTTAAAAGATGTAAATATACTTGTTTCATACCTTTTAAAATGTCCAGATAACTAGTTAGCCAATAGATGATATATTTATAGACATCTAGCTAATGTTTTAATGCATAAACATGTTTAATTTGATAATAAGACAAGTTTATTTTGATAATTTTGCAGTTTTTTTTCTCATAGTGTTAGATCAGCCTCATCAGAGAATAGTATAACCTGCAACTTTACATTTTTGTTAATATTTAATATTGGTTTATATTTATTTTTTCCATATGTGTATTTTATTTTTTCTTAGATTGATTTGTTTAGTATTACATTATTGAAAACCTCTGGAGAAGGGAATGGCTACTCACTCCAGTATTCTTGCCTGGAGAACTCCATGGACAGAGGAGCCCAGCGGGCTGTAGTCTATGGGGTTGCAAAAAGTCAGACAGGACAGAACAGCCATTGAAAACCAAGTTTAAAATACTTTCTTTGCTGATAAATGAGTAGTAGATGAAAAATTCTCTCAAATATTAGAAATAGAGAATAAATGCTCACTGAGGAATTCTTTTTTTGAGCATAGCTTCTTTTTACTTGGATATATATACTTTCCAAGGATTCTTGGTATTTAAATATAAAGAGCTTTTGTATTCAAAACTGATTTCTTCATTCTTTCTGATTTTTAAAATTTTGTGCTTAATTGTAAAAGTCACTTTTTAACATTATAGTGCTTATCTCAAGAGCTGTTCTTAGAAATGTAGCTAATTATTCCTACATATCAAAGAAATTGAGCATTAATCACTAAAATCTTACAATTAGATGAAGAGTAAGAGTCAGAGAATTACAAAATTTGAGAATAAATTTCCCTAGAACACACCCACATCCTGAAGACCAGCATCCATTCAACAAAATGATAGATTGATTTTGCTCATATTCACTCCTGTCTGACTCTTTGCGACTCCATGGACTGTAGCCCACCAGGCTCCTCTGTCCATGGAATTTTCCTAGCAAGAATACTGTAGTGAGTTGCCATTTCCTACTCCAGGGGATTTTCCCCATTCAGGGATCGAACCCGGGTCGCCCACATCTCCTACATTGGGAGGCAGATTCTTTACCTGCTGAACCACTTGGGAGAACTCCAGTGCTGGAGAACACACCAAATATAGTAGGAAAAACGATTGACTGATTCGGTTTGGAAAACGAGAAGAGAAGCATGCCTGACTGAAAGCATTTCCTTCTCTTCTATTCACCTACTATTTACCTGCCACCCTGAATACATACTCTCTATTGTTACACTATAGCTGCCGTCCACACCATTTTACTTGGTAAATTCTTTAAATCATACCTTTGTTGGGAAAACTACAAATATTTTAATTCACTTTTTGTCTTTGATTCCCAGATGTATTGTAGAAACTGAAAACTTAGAAGAAAGAGTAGCCGTGGTGAGTCGAATAATTGAGATTCTACAAGTGTTCCAAGAGCTCAACAACTTCAATGGTGTTCTTGAGGTTGTCAGTGCTATGAACTCCTCCCCTGTTTACAGACTAGACCACACGTTTGAGGTAGGTTTGCATAAGTGTTTTTTTAAATAAACTTCCACTCCCCATTTTAAGGATCAGGATTTTAACAGTTATGATCTTTAATTTTTGAGAGACACATCTATCTTTTCAATAACAGCCAAAATGATGTAATTATCTATATTTTTTATTGAATTGGTGTGCTCTTTTTTAAATTAGGTAACCTTATTAAAATACATTCGCAGGTCCTAGCCTAAGTTAGAAGAAAAATATTTCAGCATCTGATTTGTAATATAATGTATAATAAAATGCTCAGATAATTGAGGAATGGCAAGATAAACTAGATTTCTCTCACATACACACGCTTTTTCTTTAAGATTGTACTAGAGTCTATGAAGATAGTCTCTTTGAAGCAGTGTTACCATTCTTAGAGTCAAACTGATACTGTTGTGTGTGGGCTTCTTTGCTGTAAGCCTGGCAATTTGGGGCAAAATCTGTGATTCCTTTTCTAAACTTATATTCCCTAAATATTTTTTTTCTTGTAGCAAATACCAAGTCGCCAAAAGAAAATTTTAGAAGAAGCTCATGAACTAAGTGAAGATCACTATAAGAAATATTTGGCAAAACTCAGGTCTATCAATCCACCATGTGTGCCTTTCTTTGGTGAGCATTTCTTCTTAAATTTTTATCATGTTTCTAAGACAATTTTTCATTAAGTGACTGAGTATACACATGTCTAATATACCAGCTGAAAATATTTAAAAATATTTAGCACCTGAATTCCCTTAGAATTTTTCTCTGTGAGGATTTTAAAATCAAGCCCAATATGTACATTCTACTTTTTATTTCCATAATGGGCAGCCATTCAGTATTGTATAATGCTTACTTCTGTTTTAATATTCATAGAAGTCTTTTTTATTGACTTATAGTAAACCAGATACTCTGCAGAAGAGGCATGGCCATATTTACCCATATTTATAACCATGCTTCTTATATTCAGTTTTTTTCACATGGCTAAAAATCATGCGCCTTAGGGCCCACATGCTCTACACATCAAAATTTTACCTACTCTTTTTCCCTCTCTTCTGCACAAGAGGAAAGTAGTGCCTTTTCTTTCTGTAAAGACTGAAACCTACCAACCATCTGAATCTTCTCCCTTCTGATAGGTTTCTCTGTCTTATTCCATCATTTATTTCCTGTATTTTATATCTTCAGTATCTCTTTCACACTGGTTTCTTTTCTCTGCTGGTATGTATGCTCTGGTGATTCTTCCTCTAAATACTTAGAAAAATTATGACCTCAATTACATATATGCTGTTTAATCTTTTTAGTATGTGGTATACTTTCTTCTAGCCTTTCCCTCATCTCTATTTGTATATTTTCTATATAGTTTTAAGTTATATTGCATGTAACATTGTTATGCCCTGATATTTTTTCAGTTAACATCTTTGTTCAGGCTTTCTAATAACCATTTTTGTATTTACTTTTAATCTTTGTCCTATACATATTGTATATAGTTGTAACTGTGTGACATGTACACATTGTTTACTTTTTTCACTTAGCATGTCCCAAATGTATGGTGTTTTATTAGTCTTCATAATTAACATTTCTCATGGCTACATGACATCCTTTAAAGTTGTTATGACAGTTTATTTAACCATTACCCTATGACCTGACGTGTGTGTTGTGTCTATCTTTTTTAAAGCTTTCCTAAATAATGTTATAATGAATATCTTCGTATTTATGCTTATTTTATGCATTTGAGAATATTTTCTTGAGCTGTAAAGCCAATTTAGCTAGATAATTTATATCTAGCTGGATATTTCTTGAGCTATATATTTTTACCAATCTGCCTTTTAGTTTTTATTCTTTGAAATACAGTTTTTTAAAAATTCTATAATCTGTTCATTTTCCTCATTATGATTTCTATTGTTTCTAACCCTAGGAAGTTCTTCCAGTTTAGAAATTTAATATTCAGTCATATTTTCTCCTAGCTTTATGACTTGGCCTATAAAATTATATTTAACTGTTTAATCAAGTTGAAATCTCTTTTAGATATCATGAAATACTCAAATTTATTTCTCCACCAATTCTTTATCTGTTGACCCTGGTTTATTGAATAAGTTTTCTTTATTCCCGTTTACACATTGTACCCCCTTCTTTAAGAAAAAAATATTTCCCATTAACTTCTTTTTATATTATTTTAGTTTTATTGAAGTAGAGTTGATTTACAGTGTCATGTTAGTTTCAGATATACAACAAAGTGAATCCATTATATACATGCACATATATTCATTCTTTTTTAGATCCTTTTCTCATATAGGTTATCACAGAATATTAAGTAGCGTTCCCTGTGCTATACAGTAGGTCCTTGTTGCTTATCTATCATATATAGTAATGTGTACATGTTCATCCCAAGCTCCTGATTTATCCCTCCCTCCAGCATTTCTAAGTTTGTTTTCAATATCTGTATGTCTGTTTCTGTTTTGTCAATAAGTTCATTTGTATCTTTTTTAAAATTAGGTTCCACATATGAATGATATCATATGATACTTGTCATTCTCTGTCTGACTTACTTCACTTAGTATGATAATCTCTAAGTCCATCCCATTAACTTCTTATCCTTGTGCCCTAGTCTTAATGACTGGCACTTTATAATCAATGATTCTCAGCCAGGGTGGTTTTTGCCCTCCAAGGAACATTTAGCAGTGTCTAGAGACATTTTATTGTTCAGTATAGTCAGTAGAGGATAGGAATATTGCTAACATTCTTCAGTGCACAGGACAGCCCTCCACAACAAAGAAATATCCAGTGTGAAAGGTCAGTAGTACCAAGGATAAGGAATCCTGCTTTAGGGGATTCCTTGGCAATCCAGAGGTTAGGACGTGGAGCTGCATTGCCAGGGCCCCACGGTTCCATCCCTGGTGGAAGAACTGAGATCAGAAGCCAATGTAGCAGGGCCAAAAAACCCCCAAAATTCTGCTTTATATTTAAAATATTGTCATATATGGTAAAGCCGGCTTGTCTTTGTTCGTCAGTATTTTTTTTTTTGCCAATTTTGTCTCTTTATTTTTTCAAATGAACCTGGGAATGAGGGGGTGATTCCCCAAAATACAGTTGGAATGATCTATCAATTAATTTGGAAAGGACGTACATATATGATATTTAGTTTTTTCCTTAGGTATTTTTAATTGTGAATGGTATTTATTTTTTAATGGTCAATTTCCCTTAATTCCAGGAATTACTCATTTCAGGGATTTTCTAAATATTTAATCATATCTAGGGTAATAACAGTGGCTCTTCCTTTGAATTTATTTCTGTGTTAAGCCTTATAACATTAGTCATAACTTCCTAAACAAAGGTTAAATGATAATAAAAATAAGAAATTCTGTTTTAATCTCCATTTCAGCAGGGATACGTTATAATTTTGCTGTTTGCATGATTCAGTGCTGTTTACTGCGTTTAGAAAATTTCTCTTTATAGTTTTCTACTGCTTTTTTATTGGCAATATACATTTACTGTTTTAAGTAATTTGCTATCTGAGAGCAAATGATTTTTCTTGCTTAACAAATTAAAATTACAAGTTTGCTAATACTGAAACTTTCTGTTTACTCACATTAATTAAGCCTTATTTGTTCATGGTGGATTAATCTGTTAAATATACAAATGAATTCTATGCATTATCATTTTATTTAGGATTTTTGCATCCATCTTTGTAAATGAGATTGCTCTGTGGTTTCTCTTCTTGTCTTATATATATATTTATCAGCTTTTGTTATTATGGTTATATTTACTTTGTAACAAAGGTTTAGTAGCTTTCCATATTATTTGATTCCAGGATGTCATGAAATGATCTAGCCTTTAAACTTTGAAATATTCCAACAGAAAAACCATCTGGGCCTAGAATCTTTTGTATCATGTAATTCTATAATAACATTTTCATTTCTTCCTTAATTTTCTTTCTGTTTCAGTTTTTTTTTTTTTTTTTTGCTACACAGTTGTCTCATTTAAGTCTTTTAAAGTACTAGCATTCTATTAAAATGACACTTTTGATTTTGCTCCTATCTGCAATATATTTTTCCATTTCTATTTTTACTGTTTGTTTTACATACTGAGTTTTTCTTCAAAACAAAGCTGAAATATAATTATTCTCCCTGATTTTATAGTTTTATGTCATTTATGGCTTTTTATCATTATTAATTTATTCTGTCTTCTGAGGATTTTTTTCCCCATAAATTCTTGATAAAATTGTTGAGTTCATTTATTTTCTCTTCCTGATAAAACAATGAAGTCTATGCATTTACTTTTAAGTGTGGTAACTGGTGCCAGTTCATACAAAGGAACCTAAGAAGGACCTTAGGTCTGATGTTCATTTCATTCAACCTGTCTACAAATGTTTCTTGAGTACCTAAGTATCAGGAACTATGTCAGGTGCTTAGAAAAAAAATGAAATATACATAGTCATTCAGTACACTTGCTGAACTTACAGTCATGCTACTCGTGATATCCTGTGGTCCCTGTGACTAGATACTTCCCCTCTATTAAGAGGGTCAAGGGTAGTATCTACCCAACACTTTCTTTATCGTCTTATCAGAATTGTTACTCAGTTTTTTTTGGGCTGGCACTGCACTATTTACAGAATGATAAAAATCAGGCAGTTTCTCCTTCCAAGGTTATGCCAGGCTACGGGTCTATATCCCAATTTTTCTCCAGACACTAAAAGGTTCTACTCGCAGATAGAATGCCATATATATATGGGCAGACTAACATTTCCTCTCAGGTAATAGGCTGTGCAGTAGATTCCCACCTCAACCAAGCCTCACCTCTCTAAGCGAAACTCCAAGCCGACAGCCTCGGCTCTGCTCCTGCCTCTCACAGAGCTTTAATTGCGTGTCCTCCCCCTTTCTGGTCAGTTTGCTTCATCTCCACTCTTGCTTTCCTGCCATTTTAGAATTGACTGTATGTCTCTTGTATCCTGCTGTAGTTTGCAAGTGCTTTCATTTCTGTTCTGAAATAATGTGCTGCTTTTATTCATTCAGAAACATCAGTTGAATGCCTATATGTGCCAGAACCAGGACTAGGTGTTGAGAAGAGAGGGACAAGTAAAACGTAGTCTTATCCTCAATAAGCTCCCTTGAAAGAGCAGGAAAATAAGTTATAGTGCTGTGCAGTAAATATACCACTGTATTGTAGAAACATGTAAGTCAGAGCATCAACAAAGTGCTGTGGGAACTCTGAGCAGCCACTTTTTCCCAGAAACCTCACTCCTCTTCATTATTTGTCATAATGCTCTGCTTTTCCTCTCCCTACAACGGCTGACTTCAGAGCAGGTATATAAAATGATCTTTTTTAAAAAAAAAAAATTAGGCCTTAAGAGTTTATAATATTCAGGTCATATATATATGTGCAGTACATTTTCTATCATATATATGTATACACATATATAAAAAAACATGCATGCTTAAACATTTTTTACTGATAGTTTATGATCAACAAAATTTGAACACCATGTCTTTAATCATTTATTCTCCTTTTAACTAGCAATTTATTTGTCATAAAATAATTTCCAAATTTTATTCTGAACTCTCTCAAAATGCTACTTGTAAGCATTTTCACAACTTAATTCAAGTATACTTTTAACACCTACAATATCCTATAACTTCTTATCCGCATGTTCCCCAGGTCAGTCATTATACCATCACCCAGTTAGACCCTCAGGCACAAAGTTGAGAGTCTTGTTCTCACTATGCCAAACTCTGCCCAAACCAGTTAACCAGTTCTTGTGGACTCTACCTCTTAAATATTTACGCGCTCCACTCTATCCCTGTGGATCCTCATCATCTCACTGAGGACTGCTGAGCTTCCTGCTTCTAGTCTTAACTCCTTCTTAACTCCAGAGAAATCATTCTAGAATGTGAAGATGCTATCATCTCCTAATTACTTAGTGGATAAAATCTAAGCTCTTTAATTAAAAAACAGGGGGGGGGCGCTCTTCCTGACCCACAAACTCTTCACAATTGGGCCATCAATTTGTGACCAGTATGGAATATGGAAAGTTAATTTTGGCTGTCATCAATCATGTGTACTGTCATGGACATTTATAAGACTGAACATTGAGCTAAGTGGATCACTGCAACTAAGTGTAGTGCATACTAACTCACTTCAGTCGTGTCCAACTCTTTGTGACCCCATGGACTGCAGCCCGCCAAGCTCCTCTGTCCATGGGACTCTCCAGGCAAGAATACAGGAGTGACTTAGTGTAGAGGAGAATATAACTGACTATAAGTAAAGGAGTCAGTGATAAGAGATATGAAAAATAAAAGAGCCTGGACTTGTTAGAACATATGGTCATGCTGAGAAATAACCAAGTAACCAATACACTTAACAATTGAATACTTTCTAGAACCAGACAAGCACTGGTATCTATCATATTTCATTATTGCAAACTTCTTCACTTTGGTTTTGAGTCATTTAATCTTTTGAAGAAGATAACCAAAAATTCTAGTATTTAAAAGTTTTGCTTCAGGAATTCGCTGGTGGTCCAGTGGTTAGGACTTTGCTGCCCTCACAGTAAAGGACCTAGGTTCTACCCCTGGTTGGGGAACTAGAACCCCACAAGCCATGAAGTTCCTCTACCACAAACTCATTTAGAACCACTAATCTCTGATTAGAACGAAAATGCCTGTTACTCTGTTCATTCTTCTCATCTGGTACATAACGTATAGCTGCGGAGAAGGGATTAGAACTACTAACCTCTTGCCTATACCTGTCCTCATTTCCTGCCCCTCTTCCTCCACCGCACTCACCAAATCCCTAAAGTCCAGCCAATTCTGAGTATGCCTTCCAGCTTCACTACAGACCAATGTCTTCAAACATATGGCTGCCTTGCTTAGAACACCCCGTTATCTTACTCTAGTTATTAAGCTTCTGTTCATTTTTTGAGACTCGCTTTAAACATATTTTAATCCGTGGTGCCTTTTTCTCTCCCAGAAGCTCAAGGCAGAATTAGGCACACCTTGCTTATGCTCTCATAGCATCTTATGCTTTAGTACCAATCAATATAGCACTTACCAAATCGTACTGTAGTAGCCCACATTCAAAGCTCTGAGCTCCTTGAGGGAGGAACTGTGTATCTTGTTCATCTTTGTATCTGCAGTATCTAGAGCAGTGCTTGGCATAGAGCAGAGACTCAGTACATGTGTACTGAGTGCAGGAACTCACATTCACACACTTTTTCCCCCCACGCATCACAGTCAGTACTTGAGAGGAAAGGCAGACATAAGAGGATAGGGTAAGAATAGCAACAACAGCATCAGCAGTCACAACCATAGATAATTAAGCATCTACTTTTGTCAGGCCCTATTCTAAGTCTGTACATAAATTTACTCGTAATGTTTCTCACAGCGACCCTGCTATCCTCATTCCCCAGTTGAGTAAACCAAGGCACACAGAGGTTAAGCAACTTGTACAAGATCACGAAAAGAGAAAGCAGCAGAGCTGGCTCCAAAACCTTTATGCTAGAACAGAAAGGAACTAAAAAGCCTGCTTTTCTGTTCATTCTCCTCCTTATCCATTGCACAGCCTGCAGTGAGGCAGAAACAGGAACTCCTTACTTGGTTGCCATAATTCTAGAAGTACTGAAGACCAGAATATACATAAATTATATGCAGTCCTGTCCTTGATAGGATTGCACATCCTTTCACATTTTCATGAGTAAGCCTATCCAAACAGTACCACCTCTGAATTACAAATCCTAATAACCTCTTGAGGGCTCCAAGAGCTAATTATGCAGAAAATATGATCCTCTGAAGTTAACATTTTCCTCTTTTGCCAAAAATATGCGTCAAGTGATGGGTTATTCTTAAAGTTCCATTAACAAAATCATGACATATGTCAAATAACATTATGGTTTGGAGATGGAAACTTAATTATTCTTCCTGTAAATCTATTAATTTTCTTAAACTTGGTCTCCCTTTCTCTGATATTTACTTAGCCCGTTGTTTTTCATAGAGTCGAAATTTGTGCTTTAATTCTTCAGTTATGACGATTGAAATGGTACACTGTAATATAATTACTGAAAGAGAAAAAAACTAGCTGTTTCCATTTTTATCCTTGAAGTAATTTCATTATATCTTCCAGGAATTTATCTAACTAATATCTTGAAAACAGAAGAAGGCAACCCTGAGGTCCTAAAACGGCATGGAAAAGAGCTTATAAACTTTAGCAAAAGGAGGAAAGTAGCAGAAATAACAGGCGAGATCCAGCAGTACCAAAATCAGCCTTATTGTTTACGAGTAGAGTCAGATATCAAAGTAAGTTGAATTCTTTGAAGGTACATATTTCTGATTAAGTTTATAACCACCTGATAAGAGTCGGATTTATTTCATAGAAGAGAAAAAGGAAAATAAAACTTTAAATATTTCCAATTTTCTTGCGTTAAAATGTTTTAAGTTACTTTCATGACTTTTAAACTGAATTTAAATTATTTAACATTAATAATATTTTATTTCTTTGCATTTATTTTAGAGGTTTTTTGAAAACTTGAATCCAATGGGAAGTAGCATGGAAAAAGAATTTACAGATTATCTTTTCAACAAATCCCTAGAAATAGAACCACGAAACCCTAAGCCTCTTCCAAGATTTGTAAGCATTCATATTATTTCCTTTACATTTAAATATTTTTTGCAGTTGTTATCTACATCTATCTGGTGGTTTATGGTTTTCTATAAAGGCATTCAGGGATGAAGTGCACGTGTAATGGATAAAAATAGTAGATAAATCCTTAATAAATATACTCAGGATTAGTCCACTTAGTTCCAAGTAAATGAGCAGTAACATTAATGTGAATAAAATCCTAATACAATAGATGAAGAAGTTGGGCAAACGTACAAGTTTTTGTTTTGTTTTGTTTGACAAAGAAAAATGTTATTAATTATTTAAAGGGCAGGAAATTTGACTGATTTATTCTCTTATAGTAAATATATGTACTTACAACTTTTTTGAAAGTAATGACATGAGAATTTTAAGTATGAAATCATTAGCTGTAAAAATAACAGGTTTGACAAGATACTTTTTGGAGGGGGAAATAAAGTTTCCATTCTTTCCTATTACTTGTAAGTGCCTGACCAAATTTATGTACAATATCATCATTTCCCTGTTCTGAATATAATTTCTCTTATTCATAAGAAAGTTAGGAACCAAGAAGTAAACATAAATGGCTTCTAAGTAACCAAGATAAATCTCATAATGTCTGTGAACTAAAGCTTAATGAAGTTACTCTATAAGAAAATTTCTCAAGGCCTAAAACAATTTCAAAAGACAGATTAAAAACAGAAAATTGAAAATAGCTATATATAGTCTGCTCCAGTGAAACATACTGACAATCATTGAGAAACAATCACTCTGTAAGAAAAAAAAAAGCCATCAAACTAGCATAAACAGGTGAGAATGCAAGCAATTTAATGCATTTGTAAATAATCCTGATGGCATCACTGTATTACAGCACAGTAAGGTATCATAGTTCAAAACAACGGTCCTGGCTTTCCTCCCAAGATTAAATTAGTTTCACACAGTCCATTTTAAAAGCCAGAGAAATGTTCACTGTATCTTAGAAAGATTTCCATCAGAAATATTGAAATAACAAATACTCTGGTATTTATAGGATTAAAATTCAGTTATTTAAAGAAATTCATTCCCTACTAATTTAGATAGCCAAGGCTTTATGGAAATGGGTTGTTAACACTTAACTTGGATACTTTGATTTGAATCAGTATTAGTGGTTTATGGTTTTCCTGGATATTAATCGAATTTTACCAGGCATTTATAGAAGAACCTTCTTTTCCATTAACGGTGTTGTATGTATTGTGTTTCTTTTGATATGTCTACAGCCAAAAAAATACAACTATCCCCTAAAATCTCCTGGTGTTCGTCCATCAAACCCAAGACCAGGTACTATGAGACATCCCACACCTCTGCAGCAAGAGCCAAGGAAAATTAGTTATAGTAGGATCCCTGAAAGTGAAACAGAAAGTACAGCATCTGCACCAAATTCTCCAAGAACACCGTTAACACCTCCTCCTGCTTCTGGTGCTTCTAGTACCACAGATGTTTGCAGCGTATTTGATTCTGATCATTCAAGCCCTTTTCACTCAAGTAGGTGTTCAAGTTTTAAGTGCTTTAAGTAACTGTTAGTGTTATGTGTACTAGAGGTAAAAAAGAATCTGTGTGTGTATATATATATTTATATATATATTTTTTTGTAAATTTGTAGATATAAACCACATACCATTTCAAAATATATTATTATAAAAGTATAAAATAAATTAGAACAGCCCTCTTTAAATGTAGTACACTTTACTGATAGGCCTGGTGATTAAATTTGTAATTGAAATTTCATTTGAGCATTTGTTTTCAATTGGCGAATTTAAAATGCCTCTCTGACTTCCAGAGGAAACGAAGATAACTGCTAAAACTACATGGACTAATCAATCTGATGCCTTAAATGTTTCCTCCAAAACTATATTTGAAACTGCTCAGTACATGATTTCTTTCTCACCAAATCTTGTAGTTTCTAATTTTACAATGTATCAAATTCAAACTTCTACTTAACCCTTGTTGAGTCAACAGCATCCTATATAGTGCCTACTAATAAACTCCTGTGCTTTCAAGCCCAGCCATACAACTCTCACAGATTGCACACTGTTGCTCATCCTTTTCTATTTATAAATCAGTGCTGTCCGATAGAAATATTTATAATATGAGCCCCATATGTGACTTTTAAATGTTCTTTCTACATTTTTAAAATGCAAAAATTAAGTGAAATTAATTTTGATAATATATTTTATTTAACCCCGTATATACAAAATGTTGTCATTTAAACGTGAAATCAGTATTAAAATTTACTGAGATATTTTACAATCTCAGTTTTTGTCCCAAATCTTCAAAATGCAATATGTATTGTATACTTACCACAGATCTCAATTTGGACTAGCCACATGCAAGCACTTAATAACCACATGTGGCTAATGGGTACCAAACTGTACAGCCCAGCCTAGCCCTTTGAGAGGCTACTTTCACTGTTACCATTAATTTTTTTTAATCAATTTCATATTGAGCTTTAAAGCTCTACTAAGATCTCAGAACCTTTTTTCATTTATTCATTATTAAATCAGAATTTGAATGCAGTTTCTTTTAACCCTTTCACAACCCCTTCCACATGCTCTTCCCACTGGCTGCCTTAGCTCATTGTATCGTTCAGGTTTTCCCCTAATATTCGACGTAATAGAATCCAATACTGAGAGGCAGCCTGACATTGTTGGGGAGGTAGTTAAGCACTAACATAGGATTCCTGACTCCTAGTTTGTCATTTCAGTCTGCTAGTGAGCCTTCTGATTTTAGATTAAACAGTTTCTGGATGCCTTCTGTGGGTTAAACTAGATTTTTAAGATATTTTCCAATTCAGAAAATCTGTTTTAAAAAAAATTATTCTATGGAGTTCTATTATTTTGAGATTTGGTCCAGAATACTACTTATTTATTCCTGTGTTGAATATATATTTGTAGTTACCCATTAGTTTGTCTTATCTTTTCTACCACATAAACGGTGTTTGTTTTAAGAATTACTACATCTTGGGTTTATTTGGCTACTGAAGATTACAAAATCATGTTATGTTACTAGTAGGCTATCAGATATTTTTTATAAGTTCAAGTAAGACCAGGTAAAATATTACCATTTCCCCAACTCACCAACTTCCTAAATTAAGTGATAATATAAAACCAACACATTTTACAGTGTACCTGACTTAAAATTATTATTTATTATGACCCATTTAACTGTTTGAAGAGGTTTTTTCCTCAAGCAGATGGCAATGATCTGTGTTATAAAGATTCCCACATGCGTGAATTATTGAAATTGCATGAAAGCCATCAACTGAAAATTCTGTTTTTCTTATTGAAGTAGCTAAAAATGAAAGATGTGGAGAAACAGGAGATAAACATATTTCATTCCCTACTAGTGCTGAATCTTTCAGTGATTAGTCAAACAGGGAAAAAAGTCATTTTGGAATCCAGTGTTCTGGATCATTGTTTTCTCATATGTGGCAGTGGAGTAATACTAACTTAAAATAGCTGGACAAACGAAGAAACCACTGTAGCAAGAATTAGACTTTGTAATCTTATCCCTGAGGATTTTTTCAGTTTCTCTTTCTTTGTGATAAAAGGAAACCTCTGTTACTATTCCTTTTGTTCTTAGTAAAAATTGAAAATAACAGATTTTGAGGTTAAGAAAGCCAGTATAATACAAAACCATCTGTAAGCTCAGTTAATCCCCTCCTTAAAGCTCATCTATGGATATTAAAGGTCCTCATCTGCTTTTGGCCCCACTCTGCTTAACAGATCTGCTAGTATTAATGGGGGGGAGGGCCCAGTGGTCACCAGCACATCCAACTTGGTACTCATTGTGTTGCCACTAGAGCGAATACCTACTTCCTTGCTGTCCTCAGGGCCTGGCAGGAAAGACCTGATGTACCTACATTTTTAAGTCATCTGGGCATATTCTACTCAGTATGAAGAGGCAGAAAGGCACTGCAAAGCAAAGGCATTGCAAAGCAAAGACATTGCTTAGGTTTTTCAAAAGGTAGAATTTGACTAGAATTTTTTGATTGGTTATAATAGTTGTTTTGCTTTTTTTTTTTTAGTTTTTTCCCCCAAAATAATTTATTTTAAAAACAAAGATTAATTTCTTCAGCCAGTATCTGTCAATATCTCATTTCTTGCTAAGTAAGCTTGGATACATCTTCTCTGGTAAGGCTTGCAATCTTACTGAGAGATTTAAAAAAATAATCATAATAAAAGAAACTCACAGTTAAATGCTTAACAAGGGTTAAATGCTTTGATTCTGTTTGTACTATGATTTTTTTCATCTCTCAGTAAGATTGCAGAGAAGATGTATAAGTTTTAGTTTATTGACAAAATGCTAAATGAGTGAAGATATAAATGCAGTAGAAGTTCACACGAAGATGACCACAGAATGGGCAGGAATGGTCAGAGAAAACTTTGTGGTGAAGACAGAGAGGGAAGGAAACTGGCCCCTCTAGTGCTGCTACACATAGCCTCACATTCAGAGCCCGGCTCCACACCTTGCGCTCACCAGGCCTGCCTCTCAGTGGCCGGGAAAAGGGGAAAGGCCACCAGCTTTCTCTCTGTGGCTCTAGCATGGAGGGAGGAGGAAGAAGTGCTCTGGGTACCTTGCTATTGAAGGCTGCCTGGTGATAAAAGGGAGCCATGGATCTGGCCTGGTCTGTGTGCTACAGATGAGCTTTATCCCATCCCTTAGTAGGGAAGGCTTTAATAAGAAAAGATATATTTCAAGCTGGAATGCAAAGCTTTTCTTTGTAGCAGATTGTTGTAGGTGATTAGTTTCTGATCTCATACATTTGCATTTAACAGGCTTTTGTGAATTTAAGAAATTATCCATGATTTATATAATTTTTTTCTATAGGAAAATGCTTATTTTTATTCTCAGAATGACTCAGTTATAAATTGGAGGTTATCTTCCAACAGTGGTTTCAACGCTGACTGAAAGTTATAATCCCCTGAAGAGCTTTAAAAAAAATACCTATATGCTCAGTCCATGCTTGTATTAGACCAGCATTGGCATGTGGGCATCAATATTTTTAAAAACCTTCCAGCAGGGCCTAACATGCAGGCACAATGGAAAAACCACTGATCTGTTGTCTGGGATTTGTACTTTACCAATTTATGCTACTTTTTGATTAACTGGATTTTAGCCCTAAGTCACTGTCAATAAATTTGTTCAGTACCTAGCTGACAAGAATTCCTAGTATATATTTCTTGAGATTTATAATGTATAATTCTCAAAGAATTTTTTAATAGCATTTTCCAGGCAGTAAGACTAAGCAATTAGTTTGAAGTGACAAATCAGAAAAGTGCCCCAAGTTTACACATAAATCTAAGCCTTTGCTGTATATACATTAGACCAAAGCCCAGCCTACAACTGTGTGCACAAGTATGTATGTGTAAGTGTAATCATTCTTTCTAAAAGCCTGCAGTTGGTAGCTGTCATTAGCTTATGTTTTGATTTTACTCCTATATTTTACAAAGTATACGACCATGTTCTCGACGCTTATCTCCAGAAAGGATACTTATTTCCTTTCCAAAAAAGTGGAAAATACATAAGTAGTAAGCACTGGAGCAGATACTCCCTTTAAAACCCCTGTTATGTTAGTGAAGAGAATCTCATTTTTAGTGAAAAGAATCTTTGACACAGCAGCAGCATTACTTAATGTCAAAAGTATAAAAATGAATTTTAATCTTTTGAGAGCTAACTTATTAGGATTAGCTGGATTCCTACCCTCAGTAACCATAGCCTGCAAATAAATATCAGTACATATGGAAAGGAGGTAGTACCATATGTTATTTGAAATCAGGGCTGTCTGGGAAACAAAAACACTGTATCTATATAAGCAGTCAAATGAATGGTTCTGCCAACTAAACCTAGGACGTAAATTATGCTTGTTCTGACCAAAGAAGCTAGAAAAAGCAACAGCCCTAATTGAGTGATTGTTTGTTGTGCAAAAATGAGAGAGAAAAACCTGAATTAATCAGCTCAGTCTCATGCTAGAGTTATTATTGCTTTAGCCTCTTAGATATGATCTGTTCGGTATGTTGGTGATATGAGGCAGTGTAAGCTAAACAACTGTATTGATTTAGAGCCAGTATAGATCCTCCAGCTTTTGTCTCAGTTTTTCTACTTTAATGCTTTCAGGGCTTTGCATTTTATGATTTTCAATTTTTTTCTTAAAAGAGTGAGTATTGTTGAAATTAGATATTCAAAAAGTATCCATTTCCTGCATAAATAATGTGTCTAAGCACCAAAAATGTTTAATGATATTTTAAGTGTTTAAAAATATAGAAGGAAAAAAGCTATATCACTTTCAGCTTGTTTGTAATATCCAAGCTATAGTTATTTTGTGATGAACACATATCCCAAGAACTTTTCTAAGGTATATATATACTACTACTACTGACAATAATGGTAAGAAATTCCCTTTTATTTCTCAATTTTTATAACATAAATTCATTATTTACTACTTATTTTCACAAGTTTGGGTTTTCAAAATAATCCTTATTGAATGACATATTTCTGTATGTCCAAATGAATTCTTTGCTCAAATTGGGTTTATACATTTTTTGGAAGTCTTCCACTAAAATAGAAGGATATTATAGTTTTCTCATGAATGCTTTTTCATTTAATTATTATGACATCAAGTAGTGAATCTAAAACGAATCTTCAAAATTCCCAATGATGTTAATGCAATTTAATTCTTTTTCTCAAAAGTAAGTAGTAATGAGCTTTTGCTAAGCTGTTCTATCATTCTTTAAAACTAGAATGACAGAAATAACATTTCTATTATAAATAAATTTTTACAGATGAGTTGAATATATTTATGAAAGAAAAAAATCTACTTTTTCTTGTTTCCTTTCACAGGCAGCGATACCGTCTTTATCCAAGTTACACTGCCCCATGGCCCAAGTTAGTATATTTGGTTTAAGACTCATAATTTTTGCTTTGGCTTTAAAAATTAAACCAAATGTAACCTTTCCTGCTAAAACTCGTCTTGGGTCTGGCAGCATTGGTGCCTTGCTTTGCAGCATCTTAGAAGTGAGGCCTTCACTTGTACTATCTTTTGATCATAAATGATTTGCTTAAACTTATATAATTCTCATGCTTTTTGTAAAACCTTTCTTCTCTTTTGAAAGAACATTATTATATGGGTGGCTTCCACATTTAACCATTTCTCATTTCCAACTCTGGAGTTCTAATGCCCAACTTTAAAAAAAAGGCGAGAGCATGCATGCGCATATGAGAATGTTGGCAGCTACATGCAGTGTCTAAGTCACAAAATACCTTAGGCTGGGGAAAGCACAGGCTGTAGGCAAATGACTGTTATTTGACTTTAGAACAGCTGTCTTATCACTGTGAGTATCTGTATTATATAACCTAAATATTCATCACTAATAAGCAAAATAAAGTTCCAATGTAGGTATTTGTTTTTAAAGTAAACTAACAATTCACCAACTATCCCTTAAACTTTAAGCCAATAGATTGGTTTTTGCTGCCCTTCATACAAATGATTTCAGAATGTATACCATGGAAAATAGTTTTATAAGCTAACATAGTCTCATAAGAAGAAAGGTAGGTGATCAGAATGTTGCTCATTTAAATAATATAAATACACAGAGTACTCTAAGTTCTATCTTGTTACAACATTTAATTAACAAAATTAAAACTGTCAGTGTTTAAGGGAAAGAAAACCTGCCAAATACAGTTTTGAATGATCATCTAAGTGTTTTTTCACGTCTTTTTCATTGTGCTGATGTACAGGTTAACTTACATTAATGTTTTTCAAAGTGTAGTTATTTATATGCCTATATTAAGCCCTTATCATAAATGTTTGTAAGACAGGTTACAATCAGAGGCTTTTACTTACCTTTTTAGTGCCAATTCATCAATTTACTCCTAAGTCAGGTTCACTATATTCTAGTGTAATTTCTGTTTTTATTATCCGCACAGCCTCAGTCATTTTAAATGTGTTCATCACAATGAAAAATTCTGGATTAGAGTGTGATGAACCTGACTTTGCTTCCCCACCAAGAAGAGCTGATACCTAAGCAAACTGAAGAGATCCCTCCCCGGGACAATAGAGTCTCTCCCTGCCGTCCTTTTAAAGGACGTCCTTTTAAAGCATGGCAGGGAGAGACATTGGAGAGAGTGCTTAAGACCAGAAAGTATTCCCAAAGACTATCCAGTGAAGGCAAGGAAATTCTGTACTAATACAGTCGGGGGGGGCGGGAAATGAGCCCATCATAAAAGGTTAACAAAAGTTACCATTCCAAAAGTTTTTCATAGTTTGCTCTCTCCCAGAAAATTCCAGTAATAGATTAACAATAGAAATGTTATTTTGTTCAAGAAGTATAACAACAGAATAACTTAGGCAGCTTTTTTTCTGAAAACTCTGCTAAGATATTTCTGCATGCTTTTATAGCAGTTTGCTTTAATAAAGGAAGTACTGTTGGGTGTTGCTTTATTGAACTGCTTTTTATACTTCTGTACATTTCTTTTAATAAATATAAGCAGGATTGATGAAATAAAATTCCTGTGAACTTTTCAAAATTGTATCATCTACAGGATCTGCTTCAGTATCATCTATAAGTTTAACCAAGAGCACTGATGAAGTGCCTGTCCCCCCTCCTGTTCCTCCACGAAGACGGCCAGAGTCTGCCCCAGCAGAATCTTCGCCATCTAAGGTAAAGTAGAATATCTGGTTATCTGGAGACTGGAATCATTGCAGTTCCATTATAATCAAGTGCTCATCTCTCATTGAGTTCTAACTGAATGAGGTTAATACTCAGGGTATTGGGGCTTAGTAGAGTGTAAACCAGAATTAAGTATGGGTTTACCATGCAGTAATGTTTTATTTCTTCTGAAAACAGTTTTCTGGTAGGTTTTCAAAAAAAAAACAAAAACACAAGTTTAACCTATAATTTAAGAGTAATGTAGTCTCAAGCAGTTCTTTAAAAAGATAGACATAAGGAAAGAGATCTGAAGCTTTATATGAAGGCATGTTTTAAATGAAACTATATCTCAGTGCTAAATGTTACATATCTAAGCCTGTAACAGGTGAATCTGACAGGCTTTTAAGTGGGATTTTCATGAAAATTCCAGGTCAGAAGAGACCTTAACAGCTCATAATAGCTGTTTTTTTTTCCCTACCTGTTTAAATTTCTTTCTTTGCCAACTGTTAACATGATTCAGTGGTCTCAAAGTGTCCAGAGAGCAGAGCACCTGGGCAAGGCAAAACTCTTTGCAGAATACCATGAAATGCTATTACAGTAAATTTAATATTGTAAAATTGATAGGTAACATGCTAAGTTGAAATGATCTTATATTAGATTGAATGATAGGTAAGCAGCAGCAAACAACAAAATTTTGAGAAAAATAATAGCTTAACATTGAAGGAAAAATACTTTTTTTAATGAATGAACTGCCAATAACCTCCAATTTAAAGCATATGGCAAAACTCCCTGATCCACACCTAGAGTTCTTCCAATAACATATTTGAAAACCCAGCTTAATTCTTAGTATATTCATGGTGCTACATATGTTGTTAATAAATGTTCTTTTTTTCCATTTATGTTAGATGATGTCTAAGCATTTGGACAGCCCCCCAGCAATTCCTCCTAGGCAACCCACATCAAAAGCCTATTCACCACGGTATTCAATATCAGACCGGACCTCTATATCAGACCCTCCTGAAAGCCCTCCCTTATTACCTCCACGAGAACCCGTGAGGACACCTGATGTTTTCTCAAGCTCACCACTACATCTCCAACCTCCCCCTTTGGGCAAAAAAAGTGACCATAGTAATGCCTTCTTCCCAAACAGCCCCTCCCCCTTTACACCACCTCCTCCTCAAACACCTTCTCCTCATGGAACAAGAAGGCATCTGCCGTCACCACCATTGACACAAGAAGTGGACCTCCATTCCATTGCTGGGCCGCCTGTTCCTCCACGACAAAGCACTTCTCAGCATATCCCTAAACTCCCTCCAAAAACTTACAAAAGGGAGCACACCCACCCGTCCGTGCACAGAGATGGGCCACCACTGCTGGAGAATGCCCATTCTTCCTGAGTCCCTCTGGACCAGGATGTACGCTTTCCTAGCCCCAGATCCATTGCTGGCGATGGATGCACTGAACGTGCCAGCACTGAGGAGTTAAAATGAGAACTCCAAACACTAACGACTCTACTTCAAGATGCAGTCATAAGACAATGAATTTTAACACGGACATAATTATAAAGTGAATATGGAAAGACTGATCTAGAGGAAGTGGACAACTGATTTCACCTGAAAATCAAGTAAAGGAACCTTTTGCCAGCCAGTAGGCAGGAGTCCTCTTTTTGTGAAGTGATCTTTATCATTAAAGGGATGGAAAACAGTCTAGTGTCCAGCAGGCCCACATGATGACAGTTTTTGTAATTCAAAATCTTATGCACTTTTTAAAAAGAAATCTTAAACAGGGATCTTCAAATCCTCCTTTGTTTTCCTTTGCTTTTACTCGTCCTACTTTAGAATATTTTCTTAAAACTCATTCAGAGGACTGTGAGGAAAGGCCGTGGTACCTGCCCTTGTTGGAATCAAGCCCAGCACCATCCCGCGGTCCTGTTTACAGATTATCACAGTGAAGTGAGTGGGTACCGAGGCTTCACCAAAGAGGTACTTTTTTTTTTTTTAAGAATAATTATGCCAATTTTAAGAGCATCGCCCTACCCACCCTCCCTACACAAACAGAATGTGGTGGTGTTGCCTTCAAACGAGAAGTTTTATAACAATGACAGAAGAACTCTTCTAAAAATGTAACTGTCAAGCATATGATTTACATTTAGGAGACTGTTAATCTTTATGCTAGACTGTCATTTCCCCCCTTTTCCCACAGAAGTTTACTGGTAATCCGTGTCATGGCTTGTAGATGTCCCTCTAACCATACTGTGGAGATGCAGTTACCCGGTGGGAAAGGAGCACTTGTTGGGCGTCGCTGACACCAGTCATGTTTGACTAATAGTTGAGTGATCAGCATATCTAGAATTACCTTGCATTGCCTAAATCATGTGTATATAGTGAATGTTATATAATATACCTGGCAGGTCTGTTTTAATTTAATTGAATAAAGATACAAATACTTTGTTTGGCTGGCATATATTAAATTATTATATGGAGAAAATGGTTGATTCTTATTTCTTTCAGTTGAAACACACACATACATACACACACACACACAACACTAAGCATAAAAGCTCGTATTGTGGTACGCCTTGGTTTCTAGTCCTGGATGTATGTATTCCTCTTAAAAGAATGATCTAAAGTTGCAGTTTGGCATGTAGGAAAATATTTGGTTAGAGTAGGATGGGTATCTTTTAAGCAGAGCTTTGTAAGGTTTTTAATTTCCTAGGTAACATGTATTACAGTTTGTTAAAGTTTATATTAAACACTCTACCTTGCCTGAGGTCTTTGCTCTATCAGAACTATTCATAATAGAACATCTACCTACATCATTAATATCATAGTATGGATTATTCATTAAACCTATGTACTGACCTTCTGAGTCTAACAAATACTGTGACTGAAATGCATGCAACTTGTTGAAGAGAAAAAATGTTATTAGTCTCCACTGTAATATCTGTGAAGTGTGCAGTATTCCATCCTTAGAGAGTCATCAGTTCATCTGTATCTGCATGTGTCCTCTGAATAATGAAGTAACATTTCAGCAGTTCTGTTAACCATGCCATTAGAGGCATTTTTAGAAGTGCTGCATCATGGTGGAAACCTAGTACTTTAATAATTTTCTGTGATATTTATTAGAGCATTAAATATACATCACAGTAGTACAATATATAGTCCTTTAAGACCAGAACGTTGGTTGCATCATCATTAAGCAATCCATCCTGTCATATCCTTTCTTATTTATTTGTTAGAGTTGAATCTTTTGTTTTTAATATTTGTACCATTCCTGTCAGGGTAGCCACTTTTATGAAATGTCTCCTTTCAAAAGTCTCCCCCAAAATTTATTTCAAATCCACTCTTGTTTGCAAAGCATCCATAAGACCATTCATTCAACAAGTATTTATCTAAGCCTACTTACTAGTGCTGCTACAATTAATCATAATACACATTCCAGAATTTCCATGACTTTTGATTAGACCAGCCTCATCATCCCTAGGATTTCCCTTTATGTGTCTTATGCACACTTCTCTTTAATTACCCCAACCCTAACTCCAAATGAGAACCTGAGAAAAGTCACATTGGAGCCCATTCAGTATCCCTCTGGCCAGTGTGTTAGCCTTCTAATAAGGTAATGACCTCTTTTCAACCTGCCTGATTGCATAAAGAGGAAAAACTCAGATTTGAAGTTCTAATCATACTTCTTCCAAAGGGAAGTATTCTTTTACCCTGGTGGTTCTAGGCGACCGCTTCACTGTGCATCAGCTGTATATGCATTGTGGACAGAGGATACTTGTACTCTGAAGTGTAAAAGTGGGGGCAAAAGATTTTCTGCAGTGGTAACTGATTAGAAAAATTTCAATTGGATGCCCTTAAACAGTGGTAAGAAAACTGTATCCTTGCCTTCTTCACATGTGAAGCATTAACTCACTGGCAGATTTACTCTTTGTAGTAACTGAAATCTACTTAATCCAGGGACAAGAAGTGGCTGAGAAGATAAATGCATCACCACAAAATTCTGCTTTTGAATTCAGGACATTACAAGACAGTCAGTGCAGCATGACTTTTCTAAACCACATTCCAAAACATGGAACATTTCTTTTAGAAATGGAAATGCTCTTAGTTGTTTCATTATCTTTGGATCAACAAAATGAAAATATTTCAAGGCTGAATTTACCTACATGGGCCAATAACCAATATAATAGAAAGGGAGGCTTTTCACATCTAAGTACTTTTAAAAACAGGAACAAATAAAGTATATGTTTCTAAATTTATTGAAAGGTTATTTACTCTTTCTGCATCTCCAAATGTATTTTAAGACTACAAATTATCAGGAAATGTATAAACGTCAAAAGTTTGCTTAATTAAAGGTTGTTGGATATCAGATTATGTGTTCAGTAGGTTACTACGCTCTAACAACTCAAGAATGTTTTAAGAAATCTAAATTTAGCGAAGAGCATGCCACCCTAATTATACTACAGTTAACAGAACAGTGTAGTGAACCGTACTTTTTCAGCCGGAGGCTACATTGTGGTTCCAAATTCCTTAATGTGTTTTTCCCTACATTAAAAATTAAACCAAAAATTAGTTGCTATCTATGATCACTATCTTGTCTTAATTCTCAAATTTAGCTCACTTTAATCATGTACCTCATCGTTTGTCTTTTAATGACAGCTTAAATTGAGAGTTTTAAGTGGCTCAGCAAAACAGATAATGCAAATAGGGGGGATAATTCCAATTTATTAGTGTTATACATATTGAGGAAAACCTATTTTTTTTCCCTCCAGATTCAGAAAGGAAAAATAAACCATTTATTTCTTGGTTTTCTGCTGCTATAGGTAGGTTCACTTATCTTTTAACCTATATCGTATGACTGTTGTACAAGTGTAGGTCCTATGGAGTTGCACATTAATCTTTACCAGTAAAATAAGCATCACAGGGTTAATACCAGTTTGGCTGAAAGAATTATGCAGTAAAATTATTTATAAGGGAAAGTGGTGACTTAGTTTATTTATTCAATATTTTTCTTTTGAAGCATCTCATTACTTTTAAAATCATTTCATAATCCTTTATACATGAGCCAATGAAATCTTTTGAGCTCTAGTTAAAGAAAAGCATGAAGTCTATATGATAAATCTGAACAACAAAAGCACTTGTAACTTGTTTTGTAAATTTCATGCCTTATTTTCCATTTTTGACACCGTAAAGTGCATTTTCTGTCAACTGTGAGCAAATTTCCCTTTTGCCTTTAATGAAAATAGTGCATTAAGTAGCCAATTGCTGCAGAATTACAGAGCAAGTTAGCTAAAGGTGGATCACATTGGACTACCACTCAAAGAAACAAGATGCATAGCAGATGGAAGTCACATGTGTGGCTTTAGGGAGAGCGCACCTGTGCCAGATGCATGCCACTTTTCAGTAGCTGCCAAATGTGCCTTTAATTAAGAACATCTCTAGTTTTTTTCTTCAGATCAAGTCAGCATTTGGGGGCGGGATCAGGGCAGGGGACTCTGGGGTGCAAATATCTGGTGAAACCCACCAGAGAAGAAGCCTTCGTTTGTCAAAGTGACACGAATAACTTTAGTTGAAACATGTTTGTGTATATATGTGTGTATTTGCCTTTGTTTAGTAGCACGGTTATTTGCTAAAATAATTGTCCCAAAAATTGCTCTGTCAGTCTTACTTTGATGTAAAAACAAAGTGCGGTCTACACATCTAATACGGCCTTTGTACCTAACCATGTTCATAGGTGATCTTTGTACTCTGTGTGCAGCAGTATTTGGTTTGCATTTAAAGTGAAAATAATGGCTGTTATTTTTCTGGCATTACTAAGATAAACCGAAAAATAATAAAGAAAAATGCCTTACATAGCCCACACGTGTATTATTTTTGCATGTGTTTATTTTAGAGAGCAACATTTTAATGTCATCAGTGACTCTCATTTTAGCTCATACTCTGTAGAAATGGTTTGCTCTTAATCATGCTCTTGCTTTGAGCTGCTTTTTTCTGTATCACAGTATTATAAAAGAAGTTGAATACTTCCTCCTGTTGCACACTCTCTGAATAGAGTGAGTGGGAGGACAGCAGGATGAAAATTAGTGCTTTAGTGACCTTGGGTGTTACTTGGATAAGTTACAGGGGGAGGGCTGAGGCATTTGTATTCCCTAAAAGAAGTTTTTAAGATACCACAGTTCCTCGAAAGGCAGGTTTTGCTGAGACCTGCTGGAACATGGCAGACTGACATTCAGCAATTCTTTGTAGGCTTGGCAGGAAAAGATACAGCTTACAGCTGCACACTGTAAAGAATTATGCAAATGTGAGGTCATTCACGGTGAACTACAGAATGTGAAAACTCATGATCCTGAGAGATCTAATGCCCTTATTTAAAAATTGAAGCAACTGATTCCTGGTATTTGGAGGACTGCTTTCCGGAACAGTCAAAATTCACGGTTTTTTTGTTTGTTTGTTTTTAACCCCTGGTTTAAAGACCCAAAATCATTAATTCGTACAAATTCCATTTGTAGTCCACTGTGAAATCCAAATATGTATTATTGGGTATATTCTAGGTAATCAATTTAATAGCTGTAGGAAGATAACATTAATATTGATTAGTCAGACCTGCCTGATTTCAGATTTGCTTTTGAAACACCACTTCTTTTGAATTTTAACCAGGTATTTTGCCTTTTTACTTAGTCACTAGCTCATCACGGATTCAGGGCACTTGAGCCTCTAGGGTTCAGCAGAGACCATTTTTGCAGATAGATGCAGATGGCAAGGAGGACTTTGCCTTATAGCCATTCTACTGTTTTAGGACTTTTGACTGTCATTGGAGACAAGAAAGAAAGCTACAGCCCTTTTTTAGAAGCTAGTTTCTCTACCATCATGACTCATTTAGAAAAGGAAAAATCACTGTTGGTGGAGTACAACAGGCACGTGCTTTGGAGTCAGATTTCTGTGTTCATATTATGCTTCCATGACCCATTAGATGTGTGACTTTGGAGAAGATATATAAATAATCTGAGTCTCTGTTTCTCAGTACATAAGGTTAATAGATCTACCTGGGACTACTGTGAACTTTAAAGGTAAGATGTCTAAAACCCAATGCCTTTCACAGAGTGTTTAATAGTAACTAAAGTTATGAGGGATATATCTTCAGAGTTTGCCTGTTTTTAGATATCTGTTAAGAGTTTGATTTCATCCTGAAGTTCCCATAATTTGATTACATACCATATAGCTTCTTTGATGTTCACTGTCATTTAAATTGGTTTTGAGTGACGTTAGTTATAAACATTTGATAAGGGCCCATCTGACTATTCAACATTAAACAAATATTTATTGCATCTGGTACAGTTTTGATGCTAGGAATATAGCAATGAACAAAACAGACAAAAATCCGCATCATCGCGGGACTAATAATCTAGTGAGGAAACGTAGACAAGAACAGAATGTAAGAACAGATATATGTAAGAATGTTGTAACTGCTATGAACAAAGGCCAGACAAGATGACAAGCAGAGGCAGGGGAAGTGAAACCTGACCAGTGTGGGGAGAGTCGGCCTCGTGCAGGAGAGGACACAGTAAAGCCTTGAAGGAGGTGCAGAAGTGAGACATGCAAGTATCTAGGAAAAGAAGAACGCCAAATCACAAGGAACAGCCAATTCAAAAGTGTGGAGACAGAAGCATGCTTAATATATCTGAGGAATGGCAAGGCTACTTGTGTCTGGAGAAGATGAATATGAGTGAACAGGAGATGCTGTCAGAGGTTTAAGGGGGTCCAGACCCTTTGTAATGGCTTTCGTTTCTGTCTGAGAGAAATAGAGCCCTTAGAGGGTTCGATGTGATCACATTTACATATTAACAACACCCTGGCTGGCATTCTGGGTGCAGTGTTGAGAATAATTCGAGGTTATGAGTGGGAATAGGGCAGCTAGCCCAGTAGACAGCAGATTGGCCAGGGTGATGGCAGAGGAGGTAGTGAGGAGAGATCGGAGCCCTAATATATTGCTGACGACAGCTAAGTTGCTGATAGACTTGATGTTGGGTTTAAGAAACAGAATTGTCAAGGAAGGAATTGTTCCAGATTTGGGGCCTGAGCAATTGGAAGGACAAAGTTATCAATAACTGAAGTGGGGAAGATTCAGCTGAAACAGGCTTGGGCTTCAGTAAATACAGAAGACATCTGAGAAGTGCCCAGGAGACAGGTGGAAATGTGAGTCTGGAGTCAGAGAGAGTTCACGGTTGAAGATATAAAATTGGGAGTCACTCTCATAAACATTATATAGTAAAGGCAACAAACCAGATAAGATCACCAAAGAAGAGAGCACAGACTGGAAAAAGAAATTTAAGCAAAGAGCCCTCAGGCATCGTAACATGAAAGAGGAGAGAGGAGGAACCACCACACAGACCAGGAAGGAATGGAGGTGAGAATGGCGAGCCCGTTGTGTCCTTGAGGCCGAGTACGGAAGGAATTTCTGAAGAAGGAAGTGATCAGCATGTCCAGTGCTATTTGACATGGGGAATAAAATGACAGAATTCGTTTAGCAAGGGTGAAAATCACCAGCACCCTTGACAGAAGCAGTCAGGGGAGTGCTATGGAATGGGAGGAATCAAAGGAAGCCGAGAACTGAGACAGAGCTAGAGCAATCAAGTTTCTTTTGTAAAATGGGAGAAATAAAAGCGTGTTTGTATTCTAAAGGGTTTGCCCCAGTGGCAAAGGAAAATATGATAATGAGAAGAGGGGATGGGCTCTAGCGCTAAGTGGAAACAGACCACTTAGAAACGCAGATGGGACCCACACCAGCCCTTTACAGTAGACACCACGATCTTCAGATGAACAGGTTTACATACGTGAGGAAGAAACACTTACACATCCAGTCTTCCTGCCAAGGATTAGGAGCACTGAATGCTACTATCTCTGAAAGGAATGAAACAAGAAGAAGGAATAAAAATATCTCTACAAGGATATTTAACACATTTGATAACTTATTAAAGATTATGCACTAAGCTCTTTGAAAGCACAATAAATTTTGGGAAGCAAGTTATTTGGCTTAAGGACAAAAATACTATTTCAAATCTCTGATAATTTCCCAAAAAAGTACTTTCAGCACTGCTTACAGCACATTCTTATGTTCTCATGTGTCTAAATTTAGTGTCACACATCAATTTTTAAACTTTTCCCTTAAAATATAGAAGTGTCTCTCCCATCAGTTTTCTCAACCTTCTTTTAATCCATTTCCTTTTTGAAAAACTGTCTCACCCTTTTTTCCCTCAACCCTTCTCTACCATGCGAGACTCACTGGCCCCTGCACAGATATTAAGATGCTCCCAGGCTGAGTGGGAAATGTACATCGTTAAGTCAAATTGGCTCTCAGAATATGAGAATCCCCAGTGTTCCCAGAGCATCCCTGTTTTAGCCTCAGGAAGGAAGTTTAGTATGGTGATATTTCAAGAGAAAATCTAGTCTGAAAACTAGACTTAATTTTACTATACCACTTAATGTAAGACATTCATTTTCTCATGTTTCTAAGTGCATGCAATAGATTATTCAGAATATACAGTCAATTTTACCAGTTTCTTAGAAAGAACACTGATCATGTATATATTTTTAATCAAATGATAATAGAGGACACAGATGGTAAATTAAATAAGATTTAATTGGGGTTTTCATGAACTACCAGTTTTCTGTAACTCAAGGTAAGTATAATCCTTTATTCTGTCCTAAAAGTCAATCTGTGTTTAGAAACTGAGTTTTGTGGTTTATATACTGACTCATTCAATTTATTGAATTGAAGTAGTGGCTCAAATTTCAGTGGGCCAAAGAATCATCTGAGTGCATTTAAAATGCAGACTCACGGGCCCCACTCTGAAATATTGCAATAGAGTGGAACTGAAATGTTACCCAGGAATCTTCAATTTTCTAAGTGCCCTCATAGGGAAGATAATATATTCGTACAGACGTGAAGGAGGTGAGTGATTATGACAGGAGGTGCTATAGAAACACTTTTCAAAGGGTTTTCCTTGAGCAAGCAAGAGACAGTAATTTCAAGAAGTTTAAACTATGATGAAATAACCCACCACATGGAACCCCAGAAAGTTAGTCCATAAACTCCTGGTTCTATGAGGTTCCAGTTCTGGAATCAGAAAAGCAGGACAATCCTTGCCTGGGGTTCTATACAGACCTCACAAGAATGCAGAAGGAATCAGTAGCCACTCCCAGCGTGGGCAGAAATACCCACTTCATTTTTGGTGGAATGCTTCTTTCTGCTAATCCAAACACTTCCAGAAGCTGTCAGTGGTCTCCTTTGTAAACCATGCTTCTCCAGAGGACTGGAGGCAACAAGTTTTAGCAGTTCCCAAGTCTTCCCCACCCTGACCTCATCCCTAGTGTGACATCAGTTAAATAGCCTTAATCAATATCATTAAAGATCATGTCTCCTTCCTCAGTTTACAGCACTACCTATAAAGATGATGAAATCAGCCAGTACAGCCTGGAAGAGCAGCAAACTGTTTCCTTAATGGAGAGATGTTTTCTAATGCAGATACTGTGAAAGGTAGTGGTGCCTTTACCTGCTTCTGATGACAACTGTATTTTATTTCCTTTGTGATTGGTATTTTTCTTTTTAAAAAGACAGGAAAGTAAAGTGACAACCCTGAAACTCTTTGACCAATTATGAGTAGAAATTAATTTCTGTGGTCTCTTTTAGAGCACCCCCATTAATATTGATATCAGCCATTTACTGAGCACCTACTATTCCAGAGGTGGAAAGAATTTCAAAAGCTCTGGTATAGTTCCTGCCCTTGCAGCATCTTACATTCTTGTTGGGAAGACAAGACATACCCATCAAAAGATAGACAAGTTGCACCACAAGAGGCCACAGAAAGATGAGGCTTAGATTTGGGTCTTAAAGATTAGCAGAGGAGGCCAGAGTAAAGACATGAAGCAGGAGTGAAACTGAGCAAGGTGCATGGCTTGCCAGGAAATAATAAGAGCCCAGCTTAGCTGAGGTACAGTAGTTCACCCGGACTGCAAACAGGGAGAGAGGAGCCAGAGAAATAACTGGAGCTGTACTGGAGGGAGAGAGACTGAATGTCAAGTCAAGGAATTTGGAATTTGACTGTAGACAAATAAGAACAGTCAAAGAGTTTCACACAAGCAATATTTCGGAATGAGATGTTAGAGACCTGTGAGATTGATGGGAGCAGGAGGAAATCTACCAGGAAAAAATCCAGATATCAGGTGATTGAGACCCAGAGAGCAGCAACATTACAATTAGTTTTTATAGGTTACGTTCCTAAAATACAACTAAGTGGAGTTGTGCTACAAATGCAGCATTAAGATTTTTCAAAGGATGTTATCAAAATGAAAATTTGGGATGTGTGTGATATTTTTGAAACCTTCCCAGTAATTGATCATTTCTATAATAAACAATATGAAGGGGAAAGAAATTTTGTTTTTAATCTTTTATTTACGAGCTTATGTCTGCTGTTTCACTTTTCGTGTCCAGTCGATTTCACACTATGCTTTTAAGCACTGACCCCCAAAAACATCTGTGGCCTGATAATAGACATCTAATTTCAAAGGAGTTCATTAATTTCAGAAAAATGAAAAGCTTGGCTTCAAATTAAATAGCAGAAACTCCAAAAAGCTGGCAGTTATCCTGTGACTGTTCCAGACTCCTTTTATTCAAGATGCTAATAGATGGGTTCCTGATTAGTCATCAGACAAGGAGAAGAAAACTTGTAAGACTTACAAGTGAAACTTCCCCTATTTTATCAAACAGTACATCACTAGAGGAACAGCCCTCTGGAGAAGTCAGCTGCAGTACCAAGATTCTCAATGAATAGTAGTAACCTATGCCCCAAGTTACAGAGAACTGCTTAGAAATAGAGACGGATTGTTTAAACCTAATTGTTTTCTATTACGATTCCGAAGTCTAGGCATGTCAAGGACCATCTGGGCCATATCTGTGTGGAAACAGAGCACATTTTATTTCCCTATAGCCAGGCAAGCCTCATTGCAATAATTCTTCTGCCTGTACTGTAAGAACTTTCTTTTCAACTTACTTCTGGAAAACAGAATAAGGTAATGCTAGCCCTAAGCTTTCATTCTGACTTGGTGTTTGTAGCAACCACTGTGTGTAAGCCAGTAAAGTATAGACATTGTTGCTACCTTCTTTAGAGACTGAAGAACCTCTTTTAAGACAATGAGGCTAAATCAATGCTTTCTTCTCAGTCCACGTGGTCATGAGTATGAGTGACACTCAGGATCACTGGTAGATCTTTGAATCCTGAGTATTTAATAAAACATAGACTCTGGACTTTTTCCCATCCACAGCACAACCCACAACCCACATGAGGGAAAATGTTTTTTTGAACCCCCGGTTTCTAGAGGAATTACTATTCCCTGCACTGGTTTTCATAACCATAAAACAAGAGGAATACTACTCTTAAGGTCTTTTCCTATTTGCATATCAACATGTCTTTAAGCTGTGAACCTTCTGTGTCATGGTTTAAGCACAAATTTTCCACAACTCGTATTTGCAACACGTAATACAATTGTGTTAACTGATGCTGTGCCTTAAGGGATGTTAGGTGTTGCCTTGGGGTTTTTGGAAGATATATGCCATGACAGAACTGGCCCCTAGCATGGTGTATACTAGTCTAAGACGAAATGAATAAGCTAAATACCTCTGAAGCATAAACTTCACATCCATGTTAAATATGAACATGCTCAATATTATACTGGGGGAATGACTTCAAGGTAGAAGTTTTCTTACAAGCATTTATTTTCCTCCAAATTTATTGTGTTTTTGTAATGCTGTGAAAAGTCTTCATTTCCCTTGTCCCAAGTGTTGTTCAAAGAGCCAGCTCTCAACCACAGACTAATCTTCATCTCTTCAATGTCTTGTATGTTGATTTAGTTTCATATGTTAGTATTTATATTAGTTTTCCTCAGGGATTTATACATCAATATATATATATTCCTACACAGATATATACAAGCTTTTTATCCTCATCTTACCACTTGACAATACAACTTTAAGTATGTTTTACACAGCTGTTCCTTGGTCAAGCTCATTTGCAAGAGCAAGTCGGTTTCTGAAGAAATCTTGTTTGGTGGGTGAAGGATCCATTGAGGGATTCTCATTAGTTTTTTCCCTGTATTCTGATCCACTGGACCTAAAATCTCAGCACACAGATAAAGTACAGGTTGATTTGGTTTTAATTGTTTTCAAATATTTTATCTAACCAAATTGTTTTGCATTTTTAAAACAGTTGCCTCCTAGATCTGGAATAATTTTAACTTCCCTTGAATTTCATGACTCAGGACACGTGTAACTAAGAGTTGCAGTGCACATAAAGAGTTTACCTTTCTAGTCCTTTATGGGGACACTTGTGACAATTGTGTATGACAGTGTAAGAAATCGTGTAATAGCATTGTCAATGGGGGAGAAAGGATTAGAAAATTCAATAAATCCTATTTTCAATTCAATCAAGGAACTACTACACAAATTAAGAAGGCCCTTAGATTTTAAGGGATAGAATTCATTGCTCTCAACCAAGGTTATCAAGAGCCTTTACTTAATCTGGGCATTACATTACAAACTCTTGCTTTTGCTTGTTTTCATTTTTAAATGAAAAATTTATTGAAGCCAACCACACATATATGCTACATTTGGTAGAATGCAGAAATTAGTACAGTAATCAGATTAAGGAGATTCTATTATCTCAACCACCACATAGGAGACCAAGCCCAATCAAGAGCAACAACTCAAAACAGTCCAATTGAGTCCCCAGTCGAGGGTGTATTCTTCCTTTCTCTTGGTTAAGCCAGTTGGGTAATCCATTCCAGCTCTGCACCTTCTCCAGTTTGTTCATGTCAGAAGTCCCTAGAGGGAGGAGGCTTTCTGGAAATAACCTCTAATAAGCTAGGCTGGGGCCCTTTGGCTAGCTTCAGCTCTGAGCTAGAACGGGTAAAAACTAGCCCAGCGACTAAGAAGCAATATCAAAAGACCTCATGCAAGGTGTATGACAGTGACATCAGACATGAAGTTCTTTGTCCAAAACTCCTACACAACTGAGCAAGTTCTCCATATGCCGAGGCAGAGTCAGGCATGCTTCCACTATCCACAAAAGAAGGATACATTCTTTCACTATCGTAGATAATACTATGAATGTCCTCACTGTTGCTATTATATAAGTTAATTATGACTCTATCATTTACTGAAATCATTGGGCAGAATGCAAGCATTCCTTTACCTTATTTAAGGAAAGAATCCAGATCCACGCAAAGACTAAAATTCTGATGTCTAGACACCTGATGACTGACTGGATTTTTTTTTTTTTAACTCTGACTGTTATTTGGTTTCACAGATGAAGGCCTTAGCTGTCTACCACACTTCCTCCATCTGGTCAGTAAGGAGCCCTTTTCCACTATATTCCAGTCCATAGAGGAAGAACTTTCTCTCCTCAACCCCAGTACATCTGGGTGTTCATTAAGTAAGATGATGGCTGGCTGGGGTGAAAGTCTCTTTCCTTTTCAGAAGCCGCCTGCAATTCTCCCCTGAAACCACCTCCTCAGGCCTCACCCTAAAGCTCCAGGCTTTCTCTCAGAACTCCCCGCTACCTCCAGTTCAAATCATCCCTGGTTGGTGCACTTGTGCCCCAACTGTTAGGAAGATAGATTTTTGACCATGTCATTCTTTCCCCGTTATCTTCTGTTATCCAGAAGACTAAGAATGCCTAAAGCATTGGGGGGCGAGGGGGCAGGAAGTAGGAAGCAAGATTTGAATCTGGCTGCTGTTTCTTCTAAATTGTTTCCCCACATGATAGTTTCTCATCAGAAAACATTCATCAAAACTTAAAATCTTTGCCTCCCATTTCCCCTCTTAGCTACATCTGATCTCTCCAAAACCCACCATGTCATACTTTGATGGTTCCAACATGCAACTGTTTCATGTTTACCTGGAAATGGGAAAGCTCTGATGTCACCACCAGCCCCAAGGACCACAGAAATCTTCACCAGTTGAGTTCCCATTTCTGAAACAAATGCCAAAATCGCCCTGTCTAGTTTCCAAAGTCCACAAACTCAGCTTAGTATTTTTCTTTTTTAACTGCTCTTCTCACAAACCACCTTTCTGTCTGCAGGTGTGTGAATGGCTCTGCATTTCTTGATATTAACTAACAATTAACTAAATGGTAACTTGCTAATCATTTTTAAGTAGTATTCTATTGTAGCCATGACTAGAAGCTAATTTTCACCCTTTTAAAGATATTTTTAGCTGATTTCTTTCTAATGCTTACATGGTATATGAACACCTCAACTCTTGGACCCTTGTGAATGTGTGGTTGTCAGGTTCTAGAGTAATGCATGCCTAAATTACTGAAAAATAACCTGTGGAATCTAGGTGAAAAGCTAGTGGATTTGCTTTTTATCCCCTTTCTCTATAAAACAGAAATGGCTTTTGAGTCGCTAGGGCCATTCTGACTGACCACAGAGGAACACACACAAGGGCCAGGCAGGCAAACACTTGCTGGGCAAGATTAGGATGGCTGCCAGGACATTCTGACACAGCCATCTAAATGTTTGATGGGAGGGGAACACACCTGTCGCTAATTTTCCTTCCACTCAACTGACAGAGACCAAAAAAATCACAAATTGGGTAGGTCATGCACGTATCAATTTGCTATATTAAGCCATAAAGTTTATTTGGAACTGGGGAAAAGAGGAGGGGGGGGATCAGCGGTGCAGGAGTCTCTGACCCAAGAAGGGTTGCTTTTCTGACTGGAAAGACTGTCTGCCTTGAAAGCTTCAGGAACATGCAGATGGAGAAGAAAGGGGGCAGGGGAGCACCCATCCTGTCGGCCACGTCAGTCGGTCCTGACGATCAACAGGGTGACAAGCGCGCACTCATTTAATGCCGATTTGTAAAGGGGTTACTATGTTCTAGGCACTAAACCTTGTAGCTGGGTCACTCTTATATTTGCATCTTAAGCTTCTGCTGACAGAACCTAGAACACCGAAGACCCTTAACTTAGTGATGGATCTCAAATGACCTACTGAGTAACATCTATAATCAGGTTTAAGAAAATGTTTTCTCTTCAACCAGCTCCTTCCATTTTCAACTTATATAGGGAATTAAAATGGGAAATGAGAGAGAATCCCAAAGTGGCTAAGAATGGAGGAAGAAGTTGAGGCGGGCTCTAAGGAGGTAGAGAAGAACGTGAGGGTGCAGTGATCAATGGATTCTTTAGTAGTCGTGCTTTCTATGACATGGTCTGCTCCACAGTCGAGGCTGGGCAGATGGCAAAGGCAGGACGGCATAAAAGTGGACTCACTGATGCTCAATCATATGGGGCTCTGTGGAAGTGCTCTCTCTGCAGTGTGTGATTAAAGAAAGAAGAGATTTCCATGGGATTGGTAGAGGGAGGCTGCTGACTGGGAAAGAGACCCTCTGAGGCATGTCAATTACAAAGTGCTAAAGAGGAAGAAATGGGTGAGGAAGTAGAATTAATCATTTGGACACCATATTCTTTGTCTTCCACTCCCATGAGAGTTGAAGATAAAAACAGCATGTACATCCCTGCCCCTAAGCTGTCTTACAGAACCCTCTTCCCCCATGCACAGCCCCAACCAAGACTACGTACTGGCCTAAGTGTAAGATTCACACATAGGGATGAAGTAGCACCGGTCTCAGACTTCAGGACAGTCTAGATTTAAGTTTTTGAAAGCTTCCAGGTCAATGCTTGTACAATGGGATGGTCTACCTTCCATCCTGCTCAAAGGCAGGGGAACAAGGATTCAGTCCAGCATCAACCTATCACATGAGGTCTGTTCTGTTCCTGGCTTCTAAGAATCCTCATTTAAAAATTTTTTAAATCACTTAACGTTTTCCAACTTTAAGATATGTCGTCTTTATTTTGACCAATTCTGGGCAGCTCTCAAGGACATGTGACCTGGTATCTACCCAGGACGAATGTGCCTGAGATAGAAACGGTCAGAGCATCATCCTCTCCCACAGATATCTTGGGCATTTTTCATGATTTTTTTTTTTATGATGTCAACTTGACTCTCCCTTTTGAATCCTTGTGGGTATGAGCATTCGGCCCTCCCAGCCTCAGAGGGAAGAGAACCCTTTCCCAGGTTTTCTGTTGCATCTGGCTCCATGCCTAACTTCATCCCGAAGCAGCATTCTGGGTGTGTGGGGCCACCAGCCAAACAAGCCCCTATGGATACAAAAAGTGTGTCAGTGTAGACAGGAACGAGCCTCCAGAGGGCTGTGGGGAGGCAGGCAGTGAGCCCCGGGTGTGACACAGGCAGCCGTTCTGGTGCTGATCCGTTTTGGACCCCCTGACTTCAGAACCCAGGATGAAGCATGTCTTGAAGTCACAGGGCTTGCTGCCAGCCTGACCTCCCGACACAGGGGAGGAGGATGGGTTTCTCCTATCTGCTTTCTCCCTGTGCCTGTCCGTATGCCTGGCTTCAGTCTGCGAGTTCCTACGTAACAGCTGGGACCAACCAAGTCACTCACGACCCCTAGACAAGCATCTCACACAGTACCTGTGTATGGCAAAGAACGCTTCATTCATGAGAAGAGTCAAGTGTTCTAATCTGAGTTGAGAGCCGCTAACCTTTCTGCGCTATGCCGGGGCCTCCCTGCCCTTTGTCTCTACTTAGCAAAATGGAACAAACTTTCCAAGGTTCCTGGATGAAAATACTCAGGAGAAGCTACTCAAGCTGCTTCTTTACTCCGAGCCAAGTCTCCAGAGGGCCCACCACAGCACCCCGGATGCAAGGCGACAAGCAAGTATCACACAGCAGTGCTCACAGTCCTACACAAGACGTAAAAAGCCAGAAAACCGACCGGAGGGAGCAACAACCGTATGGCTCCACCTTTACTTCCATCCGTATAACACTTCAGATTTTAAATACAAAGGCAGCACCAGAAGTGGTGGCAGCAACTGGATTGAGGCAGGAGGGACTTGTCTATGATAAAAGTAGGAGAGGACTCAGAACATCCATTTGACCCTCCAGAAAGGATCCCAAAAATCTGCCAGAGGGCTGAAAGTAATTATCCAACATGAAAATTTGCAGAGTCCACAGCAAGTCCTTGGCACTGAACCAAGGACTGTGGGAGGCTATAGAAAGATAAAATCTGGCCTTCTATGTGGTCATTAAAATGATGGGTCCCAGGCCACACTGATTTCTTGTTTCAAGCATTAAAAAGATGTGATCTCCCAGACTGATCTACAACAAAATCAAAATACAGATAAAGCAAATCTTGAGCTAGAAAGCACTCAGGTGGCAGTGATCTCCCACCCGGTGTGGGTTCCCTTTCACAGCCTCCCTAACCAGGGTCATCCAAATCCTCCGTAGGAGAATCCACGGCCTCGTGGGGCAGCCAGCCCCAGTTCCAGGCAGCTGCGTTTTAAGAAAGTTCCTCTCTTATCCACTGCTCCTGGTTCTGTCCCTTGGCCTCAGGGAACAGGCAGAGTGTTTTCTTACATCTCGCTGAAAAAACGGGAATGTGCAAAGAAACCAGTGACAGATCCATACTCAGTGCTTGCCAACAGGCAGCACGCAGTCATTGTAAATGGCAAAAAGTGACTGTTTTCATGGGAAATACTGTGGTTTAGAAATAAGTAAAAATAAAAGGTTCAAGCAGTGGTCTTAGGAGTCTGGAGTTCTTAGCAGGATTCAGAAACCTGCATTCCAAAGTCAGGCTGGAGAACTGTCTGTCTCCAGTCTCTCCACTGTCATAATTGTCAGGAGGTGCTGGGTCAGGAAGGATCTAAATCTATGGTCCTAGAAAGAGATTCAATTCTCAGCTCATTACCCCTAAATCAAGGGGCTCCAGCAGTCACGCATGCCCAGGCTACTCTAGCAAAACTGAAAGGGCTAGAATAGGAATAGGGCTCTCTCTGCAGGATTGCTGGTCCCCCTTCCCTCTTCTTCCAGTAACAAAGGGTGGGACCAACGATCAGAGAGACCTAGTAATCTCAGTACTACCTTCCCTCTAGAAGAGGAATTAGACAAACCAACCACAAAAGTCCTCAGTCCAAGCCTGCCCCCAATTCTTCCATCAAGACCACTATCTAAATTGGGAGAAAGGGATTTCCCTGTGTTTCCTCACACAGGAACTCCAAACTCTAGGAAGTCAGCAACAGTGCCTTTAACTTTTCCATCCACTAAAATAGGAACACTTGCTGTTTAAGGCTCGCTGCGAGAACCTCGTCTAACAAGGGAAACTAAGCACCAGGCAACAGCTCTCTCTAAGGGGGAGACAACAGGCCTGAGCACGGGTGGAGAAAGAGACAGTAGTCTCCCAGGGGGGTGATGGCTGGATTGGAGACCGCCCCCCTACTGCCAAACGCTAACATTCAGTGCTTTCATCTTAGTTTCATGCTGGCATTTGGCCAATGCCTCCCACTCTGTGAGACAGTGCTTGTAAGTGCTGACCAAAACGACAGGTGGGTGATATCACACAGCAAGGGCTGAGAATCTTAGAAGGACCACAGGAAAGAAATGCCTTGCTTTTGCCTCCTATGGAGTACGGAAACTCCATTAAATTGATTTTTTAAGTAGGACCCAAGCCAAATCCATCCAATCATTTGTGCTAGGGAAAACACAGGCAGATGTCCCCCAGATATGCACTCGCAACCAGGGTAACTACAGGCCCCTACAGGCGGAAGAGCTGCGATGCCTGAGAAAACCTCCCACAGGCGGGGAGGTTCTGATGGTGCACCCAATACACCCAACCCCGATAGGGGATCCCACTCCTCGCGCCCATGGGGATTTTCCAGGAGACCTCCTCTGCCCACTCCTCCCAGGACACGGGACTTTGGGAACAAGGAGGCAGGGCTAAAAGACAGAGGCAGCAGAGGACAGAGCCGAGTGTGCTTTTACTCTAGGAGATCACAATGAGAAACATCTTCACCTGGCAGGAACTGTGGCTACTGGGTACAGGCACTGAGCTTGAAGCAGTTGTGTAAAACCAGGCTACTTGTTACTGTTAAAACCTCAGGACTTAGCCCACAGGGAAATGAGTTACAATGCTGTCTTGTCTAAGGGCTACTCACTTCTTTTTAAAGAGCTTGCGGAAGGAGCTGCGAAAGCCCCCTTTCTGGTCTTGCCTGGGGTTTTGATCGCTGAAAGATGTTTGTTCGCTTTCTCTTTCTTCCTTTGGACAGAATCTGGTGGCATCTTCTAAATGCATTTCCTGGAAACACAAAAGAGGGGTGTATTTTTACTCTTTTCCAAAGTTAACATTGATCCTGACTATGGGACAATTTTTTTTAACCTCTCACTTTCCTCTCCCACCCCAAGACTAATGACAGGCACCTATTCCAACTAAAGCAAACCTGGACTAATTAAGACACTAGATCTAGGGATTCTTCGGGATTCTACTAAGATTCATAACTAAATAATAGAGATCAACATTTTGATGGCTGAGTGTAGCATTTTTGAAAGTGTGGTCCTGAGGCTATAGGATCAACTGGGGCTTTCATTTAAATGTAGGCTCCTGAGCCCTAAGCCAGACTATCTGAATCAGAATCTCTGACGTTAGGCCTAGCTAATCTGTTTGCACACAGATTAGGAAAACCAGCAGTTTAAGGTATGTTCTTGCCCACCTGCACTTAATGTTTATATGAATCACCTGGGAATCTTGCTAATATGCAGATTTTGATTCAGCTGGTCACAGGTGGAGCCCAAATTCTGCATCTATAACAAGCTCACAGGTAAAGCATTTACTACTCGTGCAAGGACCATATCTTGAGAAGTGGGCTTTTTAGGGACTTTTTTAGGAACTAAATCTACTAATAGTTGAAGGAAAATCTTTCTGTAGAATCATGATCTTGATAAGATCTTGCATTTGTGTAGCATTTCACACTTTGCAAAGCATATTCACAAACTTTATCTTATTTGGCCTTATCCTCACAACAACCCTGTGAGGTAGGTAAGATATGGATTGTCTTATTTCATAGATGAGAAAACTGGAGGCAGAGAGGCCAAATGAATTGTCCAGAAGCACACAGCTATTTGGCAGCAGAGTCAGGATTAGAACACGGATCTCCTGACTCCCAGTCAGGTGCTCTTGCCACTAAAGCATATTGTCTTCTTTCTTGACTCTTAGAGACAGAACACTAAGGACTAGGGTTTGGCTGGCTCTGAGGGCAAGGATGGCAAATACACAGTATATCTGAGGAGATGGAACCCTAGGAGCTTTGCACACCTCATTAGGAAAGAGCTGATATCTTCACAGATGGGGCTTTTGAAGGGCTCATCTTTTGTAACTAAAACCCCATCTCACTCTGATTAATGGTTTTTGCCTGGCGAAACCATTTGGTGAGCTCCCAATTTTTCACACATCAAAAAAGACATTTGTATGAGCATATGAAATAAAAGCATTCTTTGGAGCTTATACTATAGGAGTTAAAAGATTTTGGATGTATATCTCTGCCCATTCCAAGTCACTTTGAGTTGGCACTAGTATTTTCTACTTCCCTTGTTAATGAACTTTAAAAAAATATATATCTCTTTCATTTTTGCATCCACTTTTTTTTTTTGGCCATGCTGTGCAACATGTGAGATCCTAGTTTCCTGACCAGGGATCAAACTCATCAAACTCATGTCACCATCACCCCTCCCCTGCATTGGAAGCACGGAGTCTCAACCACTGGACTGCCAGACAAGTCCCTAAACTTTTAAACTTTGACACATGCCTAACTTTGATTTATCTAAGAAATTTTACCTAGTAAAACAGTATATAAAGTTCAGAGTTGAAAATCAGAGGCAGAAGGAAATCTGAGAATCCCAGGCAGGGCCCTTCAGCAACCTTAGCTGGGCACACTAAGGTATTTCTGCCTTTCAGGAGCCAGACACAGACTTTGATTTCTGGAGTCCAGATGTGCTAGAAGCTCCAAGGTTCTTCATGTTCCTCTGGCTTAATATCCACCACTCCCACCTGGGGACGTATTCAAAGGAAGACTCACTCCTGCCTTTTTTTTTTTTTTTTTTTCTTTTTTTAAGGCCCCTGAGCTGTCTTTTTTATATTTTCCTACACCATTCTTCACTTAGCCAATAGCTAAGCAGCTTTTAAAATTGAATTCAGATGTTCGAACTATCTAAAACTTCTCTGAGGGTTTAAATAGAGACTCTCTGATGTGCTCCCATGGTTTATTATAATTCTGCTTATGTGTCTCCTTCAGGGCTAAGCCAGTGGCCTTGGAAGGCAGAGACTGGATGTTGTTTATTTTGGAACCCTCAACGCTTAGCACAGAGCCTGGGGTGAGGCAGGTCAGGATTTGCTGAAAAATGAATGGAGTCAGTGATATTCAACCTCTTCCCACTCCTTTAGAAATAGGAACAGGTGGAATGCAGGGCCCTCGCTCCTGTTGGAAAATCATTTCTCCTGAAGGCAAAGGATCCCTAGTGCTGGATGTAAGGGACACTTAGTGAAGGGCAGTCCTGGACTGTCATTTTCAAGGTGTTTCAATCAATACAGTGCTGCCCTGTAAATCCTAACCCTGCTTCTAAAATGTTAAACAGGAAGAATGGGGCCGCAGCTCAGAGTCACTCTGCTACTCTCTACTTAAATCAGAAATTGCCTTTGTTCCAATCACTTGCGTAGACACTGTTTATTCAGGAACTATTAGTCCTTTCAGGAATATGTATTTAAACACTTCTTTAAATGTCCCAAGGCTTGCAGATGTCAAGATCAAACATCAAAATACCAAACATCCATATAGAGGCCAAAGAAGGTGTTTGTGAGTCAATGCTTTCTGGACAGTTTGGTGCTGTCTTCGTCCAACTGGAGTCTGCAAAGTACCATGACACCCTTTTCCAGGCAAAAGGAAAGCAAGCGGAAATGAACTTTTCAGGAATCTTCAGGGAGAAAGGGCAACTTGCCTCCTCCCTAGCTATAAACAAGGGTGCAGGTCAGGAAGTACAGTAGGCTAGCACACAGGGCTCGATATTTTGAACAATAAGGGGTGCGTTTAATAGGCAAAGAAGACACAGGCCCTGGGATTTCTGTGAAGTGTTTTGCATATGAACTGCATCTGGGAGGTGCCAGAGCTTAGGCAGGAAAGCAGAGAACACCTGTAACTCTTTTAACTTGGTGGTGGTGGGCGGGGGTTGTTTTAAGCAGGTCTAAGAGGATTCCTAGTCTTATTGTCATCATACACATACATAGGTATGGCATGCTCCTGCCTCCTGGCCCTGAAGAATGAGAGCTAACACTTTCCTCCGAGGACCACTGACGGACAAGCCTGTAAGTAACACGGGCTCTCAGCATCTTCTGCTGCCCCCGCCGCCCCCGCCTGGCCATCCTGCGTTCCCCTCCACGCTAGGTGAGCCCAGGCTGCACCCCTGGAGATCTAGGCCCGGGATTGCCAGCGCTGTGGGTTTGGGGTTGGTTTTACTTTACCCTCCTTACTTCCAAATAGGTCTGCTTTTCGCTTTGGGACCTCTGTTGGGGAAAGAAGGTCCGGGGCGCGCCGCGAGCGGAGGCGGCTGGGCCGTGCGCTTGCGCGGCGCGCTCGGCCTTGAGCGGCGCGCGGCCGCCGCTGCTGCTGCGCGTGCTGTAGAGGCGCGGGGCCACGCCCTCGGGCGGCGGCGCGCGCGGGAACTCCTTGAGCGAGCGGCTCAGCGGCTTGGCCTTGTGCGCCTGCGCTGCCGCCTCCAGCTTGTAGGCGCCGCTGCTGCCCGCCGGTGACGTGGCGCTCTTGGGCAGCGGCTGCAGCGGGTGCTCCGGCCGCTCGGCCTCCATGGCGAAGCTGACGGGCCGCAGGAAGCAGATGTCCAGACTGGACTCGGAAGAGGCGGGCGAGCAGTTCTCGAAGAGGGCCGGAGCCTGGAAGGGCTCTTCGTCGTAGGGCGCGGGCAGCGCGAAGATCTCGCCGCCATACTCAAACTCCTCGTAGGCCGCGGGCACGTAGCTGCGGGCGTCGGGCAGGAGCTCGGCCGGGGCGCGCAGGGAGCGCTCCACGTTGCCCAGCTGCTCCGCCGGCGACGGCTCGAAGTCCATCTCCGGGATGGCCTGCAGGGGCCCGGCGAGCGCCTTCACGTCCTGCTCAGCGGCACAGAACTGCGCAGGCGCCAGGAGGCTTTCCGGCCTCTCGTGCTTTCTGCCCTCCATCTCCCAGTCACTGGGCTTCCCGGGCTGCATGCTCTCCATCAAGCTTTGCTGCTGTTGGCTTTTCTTCACTGGGGGCATCAAATGTCTTTAAAGGGGAGACAATACAAAAGAGGTGTGCTTACGGTGTATTAGTGCGCGCCTGTCCCCGAGCAGCGCGAGGCCAGGAACCACACAGTGCCTACCACATACCGCTTAGACGCAAACTGTCTGCTCCCTCTTCTCCGGCCCTCCCCGGAGCCTCTGTGTGTTACCTACCAAGCGCCACAGGCTTGTCAAATTAAGGAGTCCCCAGGAGCCCTGGTCCCCCAAGTGGGAGAGTGAAAATAACCGTCTGTGAAGAGGATCCCGGAAGTACCCGTCTGAGCCCAGAGGCACTGTGTAGAGATGGCTGGTGGGCCAAGGATGCTCAGCGCTGACCCTCTCCACCATGTGTCAAGGCCCCAAGGCACATCTTTTTCTCTCTTCTCTCCCTTTTTTGTCCTAGCAGAGTCATAGAAAATCATGGAAACAACTTTTGTTCAACTCAAGGATCTTCCTGCTTAAGAACAATTAAATTCCCAGATGAAGTAAGCAGTAAAAAAACATCTGGATGAAGTAAAAAACATCTGGATGATGGTATGCGGGGTATCAAATGTGATGATGGTATCACATTTTGCTTTTGTATGTATTTGACATTTTCATAATAAACTAAAAAATTCCCTGTGGCTACAAAGCATGCTATATAAGTCGTCTCAAACTTCCATCCGCAAGAACATTACCAAAATGAAAAGTTTGTCACTCTGAATATGCCCGATTTCATGGAGAGTTATTTTTTTTGTTTAATCGTGGATAAAGAGTAATTCACACTGGATACTTGGATAGCATACGCATCAGATTGGATGTGACTTGCTAGTTCTGCTGTAATTTAATTGCCAGACAGATAAGAGTGGACTACACACTGACCCAAACTAGTTATTGTGTTAACTTATTTATACTAAATTTGACCACAAAAATGCATAAAGAATGCAGAAATAAACTGTAACACTATTTTGTCTGATGGTCTTAAGTTAAAAATTAGGTGTCACATTTACAAAGGTGAAAATATAGTAAAATGGAATGTTGACTTGAATTCTCTTTTAACTTGGAAGACTTGGGTTTCTTTTCTGGTTATTTTCCCAACAGAGTGCCGTGGCAGCCATGTTCTTCTTCTGGGTGTAATCTCTAGGGATTTCATTTTGGGGCAGTATAAGTCTTAACTTCAAAGAAGATAGTTTTATCGTTGTCTTAACAGAAGTGAAAAAAAGCTGAAGTGGTCCACAAGAAAAATTCCATCTCCTGTCTCTCTCCCCTCCCAGGAAAGGTATTTTTTTCTGTGTGGTGTACTCTCTCTACAGGTCTTCTAAGATTTTCTCTATAGTAGGAAAATCATCCTGGACTTTATGTAGAGAAAGATTAATGTCTCAGATTTTCAGAATGATTATGAAATTTCACCCTCCTGACTGCACATTTGCACTTCGTCTCTCACTGATGTGCTATGCTGTGCTAAGCCACTTCAGTTGTATCCAACTCTTTGCGACCCTATGGACTGTAGCCTACCAGGCTCCTCTGTCCATGGGATTCTCCAGGCAAGAATACTGGTGTGGGCTGCCATTTCCTTCTCTACCATCTCTTACTGCTAAGTGTTCTCAGTTTAAGAGATGAAGGCAAAAAGCAAACAGGATTTGAGTTATTGATCAATTGCTCCTTCCATGGTTGTAATTTGCATTCTAAAAACTAGTGATTAAAAAATGAAATAAGCTCAACTGCTTCTCTCTTAATTATAATATTAGAAAAGTAGCTTTTTGCATGATTTCTAATTTTTCCTTAATAAAACCCAAAGCAGAAATTATAGTCCGAGGAATTAGTTTGGGGAGAATTGTCTATATTTGGTAAAGTGGGGATTTGGAATTTTGAGTTTTGGTTTCCCTGATCCTTCCAGAAGTCCTAGTTTCAGAGGTGGCCCAAGTCCACTTATCATTCAGAGGTAAAATGAGTTCCAGATAAGTGGCCTAATCCTTACCGTAAAGATCATCAAGAAGTTTGCTAAATGGAAAAACCAGTTTAGTGTTTGAAAAGGTTGTGTGCAGAGACTTTAACAATGATCACATCCATTCACGACCCAGAACAGCTTTCAGAGAAGCTGTTGTAAGTGAAGAACAGAGGTCATGAAGTCTATTTCTGAAGCAGCTTCAAGGACAATTGGGAGATGCTAATCAATATTCTGCATCACCTCAGACCAATGTCTCATCCTCAGAGCCCAGACTTCCTCTGACCCCTGGCTGGGATAGCTTTTTTCCCCACTGTATCTCTTGGAGATATTTAAGCCCCACTCTTCTGAGAGCTATAAAATGCCTTCCTGTCATCTATGGCACTCCCTTCCAATCTATCATTGTGCAAAACTTGAGAGACACATGCTGTAGGTGGGGGATGGTTACATGTGGTAACCTTGTTGGGAGTAACCTCCAGCCTCTAGGCCTGCTCCTTAACATGAGTGCCTTCCTCTGGGATCCAGACATTGGGTCAGCTGTTTGTCTGCCACATATAGACCTGATGGGAGTGGGAGGAAGGAGCCCTGTAAATGATACTCCTAATCTAAGCTGGTTTGCTAACCCGCACAGACTGGCCTGCTACCCCATACAGACCGCCTGGGACGCGAGGGCATTGTCATGAGCCTTTCCACAGCAACGGGTGCTTACGTGACAGCAGGGCCGGAACTGGGAGCGGAAGGGTAGGGTTGCAGCATCTCTTCGGAGTGGATGCCACTGTCACGGACAGCCTCAGGGCCTGCAGTGGGAGAAGCGTCTTGCCCGGCGTTTGCACACTGGGAAGCCAGCCCTTTGTACAGCTTCGCCATGGATGACCTAACAGAGTGGAGGTAATAATTCTCAGTGGAAAATCAGCTCTCTGAATGTATAGATTATACCAAGCAAAGTACAGTTTCTCAGGTGAATCTCAGCTGTGAGGTTCTCGCTCTCCTCAGGCGCTCTACAAACTAGGTTGCTGGTATATTAGAGTGCAAGCTGACTGCTGGGTGGGAGTAGGGATGCTGATCAATTGGCTGAACTGAGTTTGGGGATAGGGGGAGTATGGGGAGATGTCATCCATTAGAGGAGCCCTGACTTGGAGGATAGCATCTTCTTCTAATGTGAAGCACGGATAGAAATAATTCTGTTTTCCTCATTGGATTGAGATGAGGTTGGAAAAAATCCGGGTTATTAGGAAGCTTTGTTATGAGTTGCTTCTGTTCCTCTGAAGACCAGATTTTCCTGTCCTTCCTATTTCTTCTTAGTGTGAAATCTGTTCAACCACCACCCTCTCCCTTATTTGTTTTATTTTTATCCATAGCACATAAAACCATCTATCTTATTTATTACCTGGCTCTCCAGGTCTAAAAAGTAAGCTGCACATGGCAACAATTTTTTACTGTTTTGTTCTTTGCAGTGTATTCAGTTTGCAGAACAGTATTTGATATACCATGCTGCTAAGTCGCTGCAGCCGTGTCCGACTCTGTGCGACCCCATAGACGGCAGCCCAACAGGCTCCCCTGTTCCTGGGATTCTCCAGGCAAGAACACTGGAGTGGGTTGCTGTTTCCTTCTCCATGATATACCATAGGTGCTCAATAAATATTTCTTGAGTTAATGAAAGAAATCAGATTTTGGCCTTTAAACTGCAATTTTAAACCAAGCAAGTTTAGCAAAATAACTATTTTTGAGATGGTTAGCAACATGAGATATTAGAAGGTCCGTGTAAACATTACAGCAAACTTGCTTATTTTTCTAAAGTGAGTTCTACCAGCTGGTAAGTACCTCCCTCCTGTAGCCAGCCTGGCCACCTCTCTTCCATTCCCTTCTCTCTTCTCTTCTGTCTCCACCACTGCATTTCCGCTACTTTACATACAATCTGGTTACTTGCAACAGACACTCACATTGACCATGTGTATCCCTGTTCTCAGAAACCTTTGGTCAACCCTCTAAACTTCACCATCAGAACCTTACTTCTTGAGCTTTTTCCGTTTCTGAATAAGCAAATCCTCATTGCACTGAAACAGCAGGGTGTAGTGTGAGATAAATACTCGCAGGCGCTGAACACACACCAGAAGTAGGTAATAGTCAGGGTGTTCCTGCTCTGTAAACTTCAGGACATTCTGGATGGAAGAAAAAAAGGAAGCAGCATTGCAGAGTTAGAATGAAAAGTTGTTTTGTCTCTTGTGTACCTTGCCTTGATATGCTGTAAGGGTTTGGTAGCCACTTACTCAAAACAATGGCCAATTTAATTACAAACTGAAAAGTCAAACTTGTTGTTCCCTTTGTCCATCGCACCTCGGGAAAATAACAGTCATTTTTGCTCCTGTTTGAGTTGAATTTGAACATGTGGAAAATTAGAAGGATCTACTAATTAGATCTCTGAAGTAATGGAGCCATTCTAACAATTATTGTCTCTAATCAATGGTGAGAATGTCAGGCATCAGGGCTAGAAGTAGGGGGACGTTATGATCAAGCCTGCCCTAGCACCCCCTCCCATTACAATGCCTGCTGTGCTGTAGTGGAACATGAATGCTGGTTGGGTTTGGGAAAGCTAACAGTTACTGAAGAACTATACAAAAAAGATCTTCATGACCCAGATAATCACAATGGTATGATTACTCACCTAGAGCCAGACATTCTGGAATGCAAAGTCAAGTGGGACTTAGGAAGCATCACTACGAACAAAGCTAGTGAAGGTGATGGAATTCCAGGTGAGCTATTTCAAATCCTCAAAGATGATGCTGTGAAAGTGCTGCACTCAATATGCCAGCAAATTTGGAAAACTCAGTAGTGGCCACAGGACTGGAAAAGGTCAGTTTTCATTCCAGTCCCAAAGAAAGGCAATGCCAAAGAATGTTCAAACTACCACACAATTGCACTTGTCTCACATGCTAGTAAACCAATGCCCAAAGCTCTCCAAGCCAGGCTTCCACAGTACATGAACCGTGAACTTCCGATGTTCAAGCTGGTTTTAGAAAAGGCAGAGGAACCAGAGATCAAATTGCAACATCTGCTGGACCATCAAAAAAGCAAGAGAGTTCCAGAAAAACATCTATTTCTGCTTTATTGACTATGCCAAAACCTTTGTCTGGGTGGATCACCACAAACTGTGGAAAATTCTTCAAGAGATGGGAATACCAGACCACCTGACCTTCCTCTTGAGAAACCTGTATGCAGGTCAGGAAGCAGCAGTTAGAACTGGACATGGAACAACAGACTGGTTCCAAATAGGAAAAGGAGTATGTCAAGGCTGTATATTGTCACCCTGCTTATTTAACCTATATGCAGAGTACATCATGAGAAATGCTGGGCTGGATGAAGCACAAGCTGGAATCAAGATTGCAGGGAGAAATATCGATAACCTCAGATATGCAGATGACACAACCCTTATGACAGAAAGCAAAGAACTAAAGAGCCTTTTGAATGAAAGTGAAAGTGGAGAGTGAAAAATTTGGCTTAAAGCTCAACATTCAGAAAACAAAGATCATGGCATCTGGTCCCACCATTTCATGGCAAATAGATGGGGCAACAGTGGAAACAGTGACAGACTTTACTTTGGGGGGCTCCAAAATCACTGCAGATGGTGACTGCAGCCATGAAATTAAAAGACGCTTACTCCTTAGAAGAAAAGTTATGACCAACTTAGCATATTAAAAAGCAGAGACATTACTTTGCCAACAAAGGTCCATCTAGTCAAGGCTATGGTTTTTCCAGTAGTCATGTATGGATGTGAGAGTTGGACTATAAAGAAAGCTGAGCACTGAAGAATTGACGCTTTTGAACTGTGGTATTGGAGAAGACTCTTGAGAGTCCCTTGGACTGCAAGGAGATCCAACCAGTCCATCCTAAAGATCAGTCCTTAGTGTTCATTGGAAGGACTGATGCTAAAGATGAAACTCCAATACTTTTGGCCACCCAATGCAAAGAACTGACTGATTTGAAAAGAGCCTGATGCTGGGAAAGATTGAAGGCAGGAGGAGAAGGAGATGAGAGAGGATAAGATGGTTGGATGGCATCACCAACTCAATGAACATGAGTTTGAGTAAACTCTGGGAGTTGGTGATGGACAGGGAGGCCTGGCGTGCTGCAGTCCATGGGGTCGCAAAGAGTTGGACACTACTGAGCGACTGAACTGAATTGAACTGAACAGTTACTGAGTGTTTCCCATTGCTAAGCACTAAGTCATTTACATCATTTTCTCATTTAACTTATGCCCAAACCCAGTTAGATAGGTACCATTATTACCTCCATTTAACAAAGAAGGAAATCAAGGTACAGTGAAGTTAAATAATCTTCACTGGGTCACACATCTAATGAAGATCAAAGCCAGGACTTGAACTCAAACCAGAGAGTAGACTCTAGGTTCTTGTTTGCTTACTTACACACTGCTTGCAGGACCTGGGTTTCAAGCCTATATTTTTTTCACCAACCAAATATCTTAACTTGGGCAAATTACTTCTTTGTCTCTCCACTATCTAAAGTGTTAATAATGATACCAGTTTCATGGGATAGTTGAAGATTAAATTAGATAATTATTATGAAAGAATGATTTCAAGATATAAAGCCAATACAATTGAAAGTCCTTTTATTATTAATACTGGGCTACTTCTACCTGAGACAAACTCCAAGCAGTTCTGAGATACTTTCACTGAATTGCTTAGAAAAATCAGTCAGCAATTAAACCAGAACAGGTGGGTAGTGGGAAGAAGAGGGACTGGTAGGGGTGTTGATGAGTCTCTCTCAACTCTACTGCCTCTAAGATGCTACAAGCCTATAGGAAAATGGTGTGATGATGTCAGCTCATCAGCTTCTCCATGCTTCTTTCATGACACAAGACATAAGCAAAGTATGGTAGATCCTTAGACACAAGTCAAAAGAAAGTAGTCAGAATAGCAGGTAAGTGGGGAGGTTGTATAGATATTTCTTAGATACCCAAGGGGTAGGGCTGGGAGTGGAGGTGAATTTAGATGGCTGTGGAACCAAGATGGAAGAACTGAAGAGGTTCCCAGTATCTGGCAGGAGCTTCCATAGAAAGATCCTGGATCAGCATAGGTGTGAATTGCTGGTAAATAAAGATAGAATTTCCTTTTTGGCATCCTGAGCCAAAAACTTTTGAGGATGAGATTTTAGCTCATACCACAAGGTGGAGATAGGGTAATCATAAAAATCTAAATCATTCAAACACTTTTTAGAAATATTAATGATTCCTTGACCCTTTATGGTGTCTTTTCATTGGAAGCCCAAAACAACTGTTTAGCATGAAAATCAGTTTGGTGGCTTGACTAGCCATGCCTACCTGTAGATGTATCAGATATTCAGGGATGCGCTGGACTATATGAAAAAACAATGTGTAGATGTCAGACTTAATCTCTTCATCACCCTGAAGGAAAGAAAGTTGGAGTCAGTCTTCAGGGTGCCTCCAGTTCTGGCTGCAAAACTGAGGTCAGTTCTACTAGAGTAGCAAGGGTTTACTAGAGCATTTTCTTCATTGAGAGTGTCATGAAACATTGATCTGTCATTGGAGAGGCTACTTATTCAGGGACATGCTCAAGAAGACACCTCTTTGCTAACAAGGAGTGTGTCATATTCTTCTTTAGAATCTACCCAAGTGTCCAAACCACCCCCTCCTCCTCCCCACCCGCCAACACCATCTTAGCAAAGTGAGCACTCAATAAATTAGACTTAAGTGGACTAAATTTGTTAAGGTTCTTCAGCAAGTAATCTGTACAATGTTTTTACCAAAAGGCATTAAAGGTGCTTTGAACCTCATGAGAATGAAGAAGGGAGAAATCAGTTGGCAACAGGAAACATGCTGAACTTTCTTCATGTCCCTTCTCTTCCTTTCTCCTTTCTCAAATATTAGGTTGGTCAAAAAGTTCATTTGGGTTTTTCTATAACATCTTATGGAAAAACCCCCATGAAATTTTCGGCTGACTCAATATTTGCTGAGTGCTAATATGTGGTAGGTATTATACTGGGTTGAGAACAGTCAGAGGTTGAAGTAGAAAGTTAAGAGAGCCTCTCACCTCTTGTGGAACTTAATTAACTCTTAGCTTTAGAGCTTCTGATATAGTACTTTTCTATTGACCTAAAATAACTAGAATTGCTTTACATGTATATGTGCTTATTGAGCATCTAATATATCACTGCAGTAACAATACTTAAAGCAACATGACTAGAGCCATTTTATAATCTTATAAAATGACAGACACAATATGACATGAATTTAATATTCAGATTAATATGTCTAAGTCTATAAAGCCCCAAGCCCGTTAAGGTTACAAACTGCAGCCTGAGGATCTCTGGTTAGAATATTTGTTTCCTTTGTCTGTATTTCCAGTGGAATGGAACAGAAGTTCAGTAAGGAAGGGCAAAGACCAAAGCAATGGCACTGATCCTTGAGTGGCTCCTTGAACCCCAGGGAGGAGAGTCAGTGGCTTTGTTCAAGCCGTCCCGCAGCCTGGAGAACAAGCTCAGAGGGCATGTGCTGTGTTTTCTGGAAAGGTGAGCAACATCATGTAGTCACACATGTAACCAAAGGAGAATGCAAACATAGAGTTAACTTACCTCCTTCAGAACAACCACATGAACCAAAGAGATGCATTCAGGCAAGTCCCTCAGGTAAGCAACATAATAATCCAAAAAATTATTCTTGAAAACAAACAGAGAAAGTCATGGTAAGAACTTGGGGACAGGAATGATAGTAATTAGTATGCTTATGCTTGTGTGGCTCAGTTGCTCAGTCATGGTCAGTCCTTTGGGAGCCCATGCGCTATAGACCGCCAGGCTCCTCTGTCCGTGGGATTTCCCCGGCAACAATATTGGAGTGGGTTGCCGTTTCCTACATCAGGGGATCTTCTTGTCCCAGGGATCAAACTCACATCTCTTGCGTCTCCTGCATTGGCAGGCGGACTCATGCATATATAAAGGAGTACTTTGCAGAGATTAGTTTAATCATTCATTAAATGTGTTTAGGAATATTTGTTTTGTTTTTTTATTCACCTTTTAAAAAATCTTTTTGGTTTTAAGGAAAATAGTCCTATGGACTTGGAAACCAAAACTCAGTATCCCTGCTTTAATGAAAGTGAAATGATAAACCAGAGCAGAAAGAAGGTGCCATGTAATTTGAAAAAATATTTGAAACAGTTAAATGATAAAAATGCAAATTTTGTTTTTTAATTACTCTCTGCTTCAATCATCTACATCCAAATGAGGAACTTTTTCCAACTCACCTCAGAGGGTTTAGATCTGGAATTCTCGACTTTTTCCACTAATTTCTTATTCACCTACGGAATATCCCCTCAGGAAAACAGTTCTCACCTCTCAAAGTTATTTTCCCATAGGTATAACAATTCTCAGCTCAAGAAAGCACATTGAATACAAATGAGTAAAAGTGAGTTTAGAGGGATGGCATTACATCCACTCTATACAAGTAAATAATTTGTAAACTTGTATTATGAATCATTCATATATAGAGGTCAACTGAAGGTAAAATCTTACTTGCAGACCAATTTCAATTAACCCATGCAATATTTTAAAAATAAAATTTCACACAAAATTCTGGACTTTCCACTTCTCTTAAAATACCATATCTGGCAACTCTAGTCCTTTTTTCCTGCATAATAATTGGATAAAGATGAGCAACCATTCCTTATAGCAAAGCATATGTGCTCCACTTAAGCTCACTTCCCAGTAGTATTCCTTCATTGAATTACATTCAGCTCACCTCTACTTACTAATGTCATCTGTTGGCCCTGTAGGCATTTGAGTTTGCAGCTTGTGACCTAAATCATATGTTTTTTAAAGAACATTACAGAGATTTAAAAACTTAGCATCCTTTCTCCAAGAAAGTGAAAACAAAAAACATTCTAGACAAATAGCTACCCATCACATTTTTAAAAATCTTTAAGAAGTGAAATTGTGTGAAAGCATATACATATATACAAATGTTCATATATGTATTTTATATGTATGGATGGATATATATGTGCATGTATATATATACACACACACATACACATCATATTCAATGGGGCAGTTATAGTTCAGCAGAAAAATGATGAACTGGAAGTTAAAAGACTTGGGTTCTAGCCACAGATCTACAAATATGTAGAAAGCTGGGTAATTTCAACCATGATTTTTTCTCTGAACTTTATTTCATTATCTGTAGAACAAGGAGGTTAGACTAGATCTCCTCGGACTCTGAAATCCACTGATTCTAGATTCTCCTTTAAGAGAAATGGACAGGGAAGACACAGATGCATGTAATTCAAGTTTATAAAGGATTAAGAAAAAAACTTACCTCATCATTTGTTAACTTAAGGAATAAATCTCCAAGGACTCCTTGGCGTGGCCACTTCAAGACCCTTTCCTGCAGAGCATGAAGCAAATCCAGGTGCTGCTGGACAATGTACCGTAAAGAGCCAGGGAAGAGGCTTGAAACAGAATAGAGACAGGATCACACAAACCAGGTGTAGAGAAGAAAAGGCTCTTCAAGAACATACGGAACAAGTCCAGTTTTCCCAGTCATTCAAAATACTTTGAGTCACAGGTCTGCCTTTAGTATTCAAAAAAAAGTTTGTCACTGTCAACCTCACAGCAGGTAACCTCAGACCACAGCAAGACCCCTTTACTGATGACTCCTGTTCAAATGTGTATTGAACTAGTAAAGAGCACTTCACTTGAGTGACCTTTTCAAAGCAAAACGGTACACTCTTATTTAGATGACAGCAAAATTTTAAGGGAAATCTTTTTCAATGTTTTAAAGTTCTTCCCACTTGATGTGCAAATCATCTATTCTAATTCATGTTGCAGATGACAGCACTAAGGTGGCACTTGGCCATTCATAGCTACCAACTGTACTTAGAGAAGGAGGAAGTTTCGTTTAAAGCTGGCAACTGAAAGTTCAGGGGATGAGGGCATAAAAGTGCTACTTTCCCCCTTTCCTTCAGTTTCTAAGAGGAATCTGGGAATGGATGGAGTCTTGCCAGAGGAGGCAACAGAGTAGGTCTGGCCTGCTGGTCCCAGTTTTGCTGAGCACCGCCCCCCCTGCTCTCCCACCCTCTGCCCTCTATCTCCGTGTGTCTCATTTATTTCAGAGGAAATGAAGGAAAGAAGAGAAGTCAGAGGAGGATGGGATGGAGAGGAGAATCAGAAAGAGAATCATGGGAGGAAGGAGAAGGTGGATTGGATGGAGAAGCGGGGTGAGCAGAGGCCTGAGGAGTGAGGAAGGAAGAAACAGGAGTAGAGCCTTGCTGGACTACAGCAAGGATGTCAGCTCCAGCTTGGTAATTTGGGGGAACTGAAAGTAAGTTCCCCTGTGCTTTCAAGACCACAACGTTTTTCATGTTAGTTTGGTTGGTTTTCTTGATTCTTTTGTTTCAGGTAAGAAGTAGATTTATTAATATCCTTTGTAAAGAAGTTGCAGGAAAATGAGGCAGGAGAGGATGGTTATGTCCCAGGTCTCGGGCAGGTTCCTGGGACAGGCCACCAAGTAAGAGTTCTCGGCTTTATGCAGAAAAGAACTCAAGGGCGAGCCATAGTAAAGGAAAAGCAGAGAATACATTCCATAGGCAGAATGTGGGTCTGTCTCAAAAGGCGAGAGCTGCCAGGGCTACAAGTTTAATAGAGATGAAAGTGTTGGCCTGCTTGTCACTTGCCGAGAGTCTGACTTATTTGGATATTTCCCCAAGGGTCTACCAAGAGTAAATGAGTTGGGGTACTTTGGACAGTTGGGGTACTTTGCCACCCTCAAACAAGCAGACTTCTGTTGAGAACAGTAGGAAGAACACCAGTTTGGAAGGAGGAGTTTTCAGCCCACCTCCAAGCAAAGAAAAGTCCCTTGTGGTTGCAGCTCAGAGTAGACACACAAATGCCAGCCTCCCATGAAAAGGGACAAAGATTCCTTCTACTCCAGTCTGCCAACCCCTCCAGTCCCTGTGCCTTGAGTCTCCATGTATGTGAAGCCCACTGATCCCTAAGCACAGGAGGAGAGGCCTCCTGATCTGTGCTAGGGCTGGTATAATAGGCTCGGAAGACCTAAGTAATCCCTGTCCACATCAGAGGGAATTTGGAGGTGTGGCTAGGAGACAGTCTAACTGGGAAAAACCATAAAGCTGATGGAGGAAAGCAGAACTGATCACACTGAAAGAGTCAAACACTACACCCGCAAAAGACCTAGGCATGAAAGATTTCTCCCCACCCAGATGCTGACAGTGACTACAGGCAATATTCCTGGTGTGACACTGCGAAATGTTAGGGCACAGTGGTAAGATCTGAGATTGTGATGGGTGGTCAGTGTAGGCTGGTATAAAATGTCTTGATTTATCTCTTCTTTTTCTCTCCTTCCTTCCCGTCCTTTTTTCCTTCCTTTTTTGCCCTATCCTGTCCTTTCTTTTCCTTTCTTTCAAGAAAGCTGTCTTCTGTTACACTATGACCATTGTCCTTGCAGAGTTGGACAGTTGGTAACTCGGTTGGAGTCCAGGTGCCTTGTGGACAGTCCACTGGAGTGACAGTGTAAGGTTTTAGGACGGGGATCACAAAAGGCTAATACTCTCATTAAGTTTCACGGAAGCATGTAAGTTACATGAAGAGCAATGATTTAAGGTGGATTCTGTGCCAAATGGCTTCCCTGATAGCTCAGTTGGTAAAGAATCCACCTGCAAAGCAGGAGACCCTGGTTGGATTCCTGGGTCAGGAAGATCTGCTAAAGAAGGGATAGGCTACCCACTGCAGTATTCTTGGGCTTCCCTTATGGCTCAGCTAGTAAAGAATCTGCCTGCAATGTGGAAGACCTGATTTGATCCCTGGGTTGGGAAGATTCCCTGGAGAAGGGAAAGGCTACCTACTCTAGTAGTCTGGCCTGGAGAATACTAGTATTTCTCCTACTCTAGTATTCTGGCCTGGAGAATCCCATGGACTATACAGTCCATGGGATCACAAAGAGTTTGACATGACTGAACGACTTTCACTTTCACTTTTCACTTTCTGTACCAAATATTGAAAACAGGCTTTAAGGTTTTTTTTAATTTAATAAGGATAATATTTGAAATTAGGGTAGAGTGTAGAGGAGGTGAGCCAGGAAATGAGGAGCAGAGGGAGAAAGAAGCGAGAAGTATAGACACACTTAACCTATTTCACTATTTTGCCTGGAGCCTGACCTGACTCCCAGAAGCAACTTTTTCATTAGGACAAAAATGTTAAGTGCTCAACTTATTTTCTGTTCCTTACCAGGGGTGAGATTATGGCAACATAAGTTTATTCTTTCTAAAGCCTTCAAAGTAATTTCAACTCCTGCAAGACAGTACTTAAGCAACAAGGGGAATAAACTAAAAGCAATCAATGAACATCCAGTTATAGTTTTAAATTAGTAACCTAGGTCAAAACAACTCCTGAGCTTCAGCTGCAAGATGAGGCATTGATGATAATAAAAACATGTGCCACCTAGTGGTGATCTGAAGTTGGTTGAGCTCTTGGAGGATGTCTCTCTGGGGTTCAGCTTTAAAGGCTAACTGGCAAATCCTATGGGGCTGACTTTAACCCTCCCGACAAGGGTTCAGGCAGGACTATTCAAGCCTGAGGTAGTGGCTCTGTGTGGGTGAAACATACCAGAAAAAGCCAAGAACTCCAACATCTGTGATCCTTCTACCAGTGCACAACAGCCCACACTTTCCCCTCGGGTTTCCACTGGCAGCCTTGCTCCTGCCGCATCCGGCAATTTCAGCCAGGGGCAGGGCTGGCTGGAAGCAGCCTGCAGAGACTCCTGAGCACTTCATGTTTTTCTAGGGAAAACCTGAAGTTTTATTTTATAGGTTTGAGAAGATGTGGCAACCTCAGGTTTGAGCATCAGGTTTGTACTTTTGGGTGTTGTTTTCACCCCCAGGTGACTTTTCAATGAGGGCAGAAAATGCAGAAGGCTTGTGGTTTGTGATGGGAAAGGTAAATGTTCATAAGGTAATTTTCATCTTTGCATGGGAGGAAAAACGCCAATAGAGAAGAGGAATAATCTCATTCTGTTCTGTATTTCATTCCGCTGATCTATTTAAATAAAGAGGCTACACGTGGAGGCTTCAGAAAGCTTAGGAAAAAAGAAACACCGTGAATTGAGGAGGAGGATGAAGCTCTAACCTCAGGTAGGAAAAGAGTAGGGCTTCCCTGGTGCCTTAGTGGTAAAGAATCCATCTGCCAATGCAGAAGATGCAAGAGACTCTGCTTTGATCCCTGGGTCTGGAAGATCCCCTGAAGAAGGAAATGGCAACCAGTATTCTTGCCTGGGAAATCCCATGGACAGAGGAGCCTGGTGGGCTACAGTCCATGGTGTCGCAAAGAGTCAGACATGACTTAGCGACTCAACAACAGTAGGAAAAGGGTGATGTTGCAAAGCTCAGAGGAGCTTCCCTGGTGGTTCAGGTGGTAAAGAATCACCTGCAATGAAGGAGACCTGGGTTAGATCTCTGGGTGGGGGAAGAGCCCCTGGAGGAGGGCATGGCAACCCACTCCAGTATTCTTGCCTGGAGAATCCCCATGAACAGAGGAACCTGGCAGGCTATAGTCCGTGGGGTCGCAAAGAATAGGACATGACTAAGTGACTAAGCACAGCAAAGCTCAGAACCAGAGATTTCATATTAGCACTAAGATTACTCAGTTGAAGCTTTTCTGTTCTTGGGCAATGAAAACAAAAAACAGCATCAGCTTAGCAGATAACTAACATAAATAGCGTAATCATGGGTATGAGAAATAACCATTATCTTACTTTCTTGAGGAAGGTAGTTTAAATGATAGTTTTAATTATTTTTCATCTCAGGATTTGGGGGAAAGCCCACTTCTTCCTTAGTAATGGGTCATGAGAAGTAGAAGAGAGGTCAAGCAGAAAAGAGCTTCTGTGAACTAAAAACATTCCCCTACTTGACGGGTCAGCTGAGATCTGAAGTAAGGACAAATGGGCAGAAGGGAGAAGCCTGATTTATGAAGCAGGAAGAGACAAAGTCAGCTTCTGGTTGAGGCACCTGGCATATCGCTGTCAGTCAAGGTGGTATCTTTGAAATCACATGGTCCTTCGAGAAGCAGTGTGATGTTTAAAGAGCACGAGACAGGCCTGGGTTTGAGCTCTGGCTTCAGTTGGTTATGTGACTTCAAACCTCACTGGACCTGAGTTTCTTCATCTATCAGGTAGGAATCACAGGTTCTTGTGAAGATTTCACGAAGTAAATGAAGTACCCAAGCATGGAGCCTGATTACTGTATGCTGGAGCAAACAATCCTCTCTTTCACTCTCCTTACCCCATCCCACATTTTCAGAGGCTAGAAAGAGATGCTGCTGGCTCAGACTCATAGATGTGGAGGCAAAGCCACATCAAAAGGTAGACTGGGTTTAACTGGGTTTTAAATGTGAACTGAGCAAAGCTTTGGCACCAGCAAGATAGCAAGAGGCCAGAGAGACTTCTTGGAGGGCTGAAGGGGTAATCTGGGAGGTTCAGACAAGCTGGATGGGGTGAAGGAGGGGGAATCAAGTGGTCAGATGGGGAAGGAAGAGCCAGCAAGGATCTAGGTGCCCACAGAAAGTAAAACCCAGTCCAGAGCTTCTACTGTTCACAGCTTTCAGTGTCATGTTACCCTTTTCGGTTCCTTACAGCTTTCTATTTATCTCAGTTTTGCAGTGAAATAATTCTTGCAAATAGTGAAGCAATTGTGGGTTTGTCGTGGAACATTTTCTCACATCAGTCGCTTCGATGGAGGAACATTGTGTTTTGGTGATTGGGTTTATTGCTGGCAGCTGCAAAGCCAAGCAAAATTGGGGGTGGGGGTGATAAGGATCTGGAAAATATAGTTCAGGCTTCCCACAACTTCATGAACCACCAGTGCATATCACCTGGTCGAATACTTAAAGTGGTAATGTTGTGTTTGTCTCTAGTCATCCATCATCCAGACTTCTCATTTATTTGGCTTGGCCTTTTCCTCAGTTGATCTGGATTATTACATCTTTATGACAGTAGTCTTTCCCCACCAAATCATAAGTTTCTCTTTCCTGCTTTCTCTCAGCAGAGAGGGAAGCAAGGAAAATCTGAAGTTTTGGAACAGATACAGAGGGAGGGGTGTGGTAACCTGGGGACTAGCAAGTTGCTATAACACATCAGAGGCCCGATGGAAGCTCTGCCCCCACAACGTGACTACACTCACATGTGACTCATACCTTAACCAGGATTTCCTGAACAAATAATAAGGGTCTAAGTTCACAACCATGTTAAGCCCTGTATCATTTATCTAATGGCCACTTCAGATCTCCATTCCCATCCATTCCCTGTGCTCCCATGAGAAGTGGTTCCAGGGGTTCCTCCAGGATTTCCAGTGGAATATGCAGATGGCAACAGACAGGAATACCTCCCTCACTGTTGCACTTTTCCCCTTTAAATTCTTAACAGACATGCCAGAGCCACTGAAAGCCCCAGAGACTCCACTCATTTTCTTATCTGCTGGAAGTCAAAAGTTGAGACCTGCCAGCGGTTACCTGCGGTCACTGACTATTCTCTTTTCCAAGTCTATGTCTGGAGCTCTTGATAAGTACCAGAATTCCCAAAGTGGAAACAATAAACAACTTACCTTAAATTTTAATCAATCTGAAAAGCAAAGGCAATGAATACATGGGTACCTTCTCTCTTTAGAATTCCTCTTTCCATCTGACCCCTGGAATGTTGCCTTGATCTTCAGGATCAGAGAGATGTTAATGACATATTTTCTTTCTGATTCAAGCAGTTCTAGAGCCACAGTCTGTCTTTTAGCTTTAAAAACAAACCAAGGAGGGAATTTTTGTTAACCACTGTTCCCTGAGACCCTGTTAAATGATAGAAAGCAATAAAAAGGTATTGAAAGCAATAGAGACACCGGCAAGTTTCTGGAAGATGGAAAGCAGAGTGGAGGCATGGTCATTAATTCAGCGGAGCAAAGGGCACCAAGCCATTTACTTCAGTGTTTTCATCTGTGGATGGGAAATTGGCTGAGAAGCAGAAAGGCGAAAGGATTGGAGACACCAAGGCATCATAGAGAGTACAAGTAAGAGGCAATGCTGTGAACAGGAGAAACAGTCTACATTCAGTGAAGCTGAACCTTTAGTTCCCAGCCCCATGCTGGATGGCTTCCTCAATTCCACCCCAAGGGAAATGAGACAAGCTAGAGAAGCCTGGGTCTCTGGTATCTGAACTAACAACATCAGACAGAGTAGAGAGCAGAGTTGAAATGCTAAAATGAAAACAAAGGGACTCAGAGAAGGCTCACATACAAAACAGTGAGACTCCTCTCAGCCTCTTTGCCTGCAGGTCCCAGAGTGCCAGCAGGTCCCAGAGTGCCAGCAGCCAGACTTATACTGTCCAGACTGGAGACCAGAGGATCTTCCACTGGAGGAATGAGCTGCCCAAGTGAAAAAGATCTACAAACACTGACATACAGAGGTCACCTATCAAAACAGTAATTTGCCACCTGATTAGCAGATAAGAAGCCCACTTATTGATCAGCTTGACCAACCCAGGATTTTTATGTTTCTTTTTATTTAGGGCCTTTTTCCTGGATATGAATAATTAGCTAAGAATCCTCAGATACTTGAATCAATCTTACATCATAAAAGAAAGAGAAGAAAAAAGTATACACACATTTTTAAAAGGAGGAACCATAAATAGAGACAATGCAGGAAAAAAAAGAAACCTTTAAAAAAAAATCTTTTGTGAAGCAATTAGCCTCCAACTAATAAAAAAATTAAAAAAAAAAAATCTTATAATTAATATCCTCAAAGAGTTACCAAAAATGTTCTGCCCATTTAATAATTACAGGATCCTATTTTTAAAAAACAATCCAGGAAAACAAGAAGAAACTTTTTGACTTTTTAAAAAAGAGTAGAAGACAAAGTCAAGGAAATCTGTGCACCTGCCTCCATTTCTCTCCCCACCAAGAAAGGCAGTAATAGAGAAAATCAGTCCAGGAGATGCAATATCAAACTAGTAGAAGTTTCAGAGAAAAGAAAGAAAATGAATGAGAAGATATTATCAAATTAATAACACAAAAAATACCAGGACATGTATTTCCAGAGGAAAGGGCCTATTTGCATTCAGTATAATTAATGAAAAAAAACTCTCACATCACTGTAAAATATACCACATCACTGTGAAAATTTAGCACACCAAAGGTAAAGAGAAGATCCTAAAAGTTACCAGAGAGAAAAATCAGGTAATATACAAAGGACTGGGGATTAGATGATATTGGATTTCTCACTGGCAACATTAGAATTTAGAAGACAGTGGAACAATTGCTTCAAAATGATAGTGGAAAATGACTTTATATTCATCTAAATAGTCAAGAATTATGTGGAACCTACCAGGCTATGTGTTCCTTCAAAACAAGTAGTAAACCAAGAAACTGAGAAGGTTATGCAAAACAAAACAAAAATACCTCTACAAAACCCGAATAGGAATCTAACATAGGATAAATTTTAAGGGAATTCATAGGAAGACTGAGAAGTCCCAGGAGGGCAGCAGTGCAGTGAGTCAGAATGGAGTAGGATGACAGAGGTCTCTAGGGCAAGTGCTGTTTTAAAAAAATGTCAATGATAGACTTTGTTACATTGCTAAGAAAAATTAAAGAAGACCTATGTAAAAGGAGTCATATACCATATTCTTCAACTGGAATATCAGTACTGTCAAGATGTCAATTCTCTCCTAATCAGACTAAAAGAATACAGAGTAGACTTTGTTGTTTAGTCCCTAAGTCATGGCCAGCTCTTTTGCAACCCCATAGACTGTAGCACACCAGACTCCTCTGTCCATGGGATTTCCCAAGCAAGGCTACTGGAGTGGGTTGCCATTATCCTCTCCAAGGGATCTTTCAGACCCAGGGAGCAAACCCACGTCTCCAGCATCTCCTGCATTGGCAGGCAGATGCTTTACCACTGAACCACCTGGGAAGCCTTAGAGTCTAGAGTTAGACCCACATATATGTGATGACTTGGCTTTTCCTACTCATTTCAATGAGAATAGGAAGGCATTTTCAATAAATGGAGCTGAAGCAACTGGATTGCCATATGGGGAAAAAATGAATCTGGATTCATACCACACAGCAAAATTTATTCAATATGAGTCATAGACCTAAATGTGAATGCTAAAACTATAAAGATTTTAATAAGAAAACATACTAGAATATCTTAATAACCTTAGAATTTGCAAAAATATCTTGCAAGGGCACATAAGCCACAAGCTATTTAAAACATTTAAAATTGATAAATTGAACTTCATTAAAATTAAAAATATCTGTTATCAAAAGACTACCAAGAAAGTGAAAAGGCAGGGCAGAGAATAGAATAAAATATTCTCAACACGTATATCTTACAGGGAACTCATATTCAAAATATATTAAGAAACCCTACTAATAGAGAATAAAAAAGATAACCCAATTTAAACACTGGACAAAGGACTTAAATAGGTACTTCATAAAGGAAATTATACAAATAGTCAACAAGCATATGAAAAGATGCTCAGCATCATTAGTCCTCAGGGAAGTGCAAATTAAAACTGCAATGTGACACAGGACACACCCACAGAATGGTTCAAATTAAAAAGGCTGATCATACTAAATACTGAGAAGAATGTAAAACAACTGGAAAGTTTCATACATTGCTGGTAAGAGTATAAAATATTCCAACCACTTTGGTAAACTGCTGGTGTTTTAAAGTTAAACATAATCCTATCCCATAATCCAAAGATTCCACTCCTAGGTATACACTCAAGAGAAATGAGGGCACACATTAAAAAAAAAAAAAAAAAAAGACTTGTGCAAGAATATTCATAGCAGTTTTATTCATAGTAGCCCTAAATTGGAAACAATCCAATTTCTAGCAACAAGAGAATGGACAAATAATGGTAAATTCATTCAATATAATTAATAAAAAAGAATAAATTACTGAATGAATTACATGCAACGTTATGTTGAGAGAAAGAGGCCAGACATGAAAAAACAACATATTGTAATATTCCATTTTTATGGAGTTAAGAACAGACATAACTAATTTACAGTGACAGAAGTCAGAGTAGTGGTTCTGTGGGTGGGTATTGCCTGAACAGGTATATGAGAGAACTTTATGAGATAATATTTCTATTATTAGAAATATTAATGTTGGGTTGGCCAAAAAGTTATTTTGGGTTTTTCCCTAAGACATTATGGAAAAACCCAAAAGAACTTTTTGGCCAACCCAATATAGTTCTCATATTATACAGGTCTGTGTATCCCCAGGTGGTGCTAGTGGTAAATAACCCACCTGCTAATGCAGGAGACATAAGAGATGCAGGTTCAATCTCTGGGTTGGGAAGATCCCCTGGAGGAGGCACAGAAACCCACTCCAGTATTCTTGCCTGGAGAAGCCCATGGTCAGAGGAGCCATAGGTTTGCAAACAGTTGGACACGACTAAAGCAACTTAGCATGCACGCAATGTACCAATAGAAAAACAAATAGCAGCATAAACTCTTTTTTTAAAACATGGAAGCAAGCACCAGAAAAAAAAATATGTCTAAAGAATTTAAAGTGGGTGCTACTGATTTTCACAATAAACCTTTTAGTGTTATTCAGTTTTCATGTATTTGATAATAAAAAATTTAAAATTACCTCCTATAAAACAGTTGGAGGGAACCTAAAGAAACAAAAGACCTATATATAGAAAACTATAAAACCTGATGAAAGAAATCAAAGATGACACAACTAGATGGAGAAATATACCAAGTTCATGGATTGAAAGAATCAATTTAGTGAAAATGAGTATACTACCCAAAGCAATCTATAGAGTCAATGCAATCCCTATCAAGCTACCAATAGTATTTTTCAGAGAAGTAGAACAAATAATTTCACAATTTGTATGGAAATACAAAAAACCTCAAATAGCCAAAGCAATCTTGAGAAAGAAGAATGGAACTGGAGGAATCAACCTGCCTGACTTCAGACTATACTACAAAGCTACAGTCATCAAGACAGTATGGTACTGGCACAAAGACAGAAATACAGATCAATGGAACAAAATGGAAAGCCCAGAAATAAATCCATGCATCTATGGACACCTTTGACAAAGGAGGCAAGAATATACAATGGAGAAAAGAATCTCTTTAAAAAATGGTGCTGGGAAAACTGGTCAACCACCTGTAAAAGAATGAAACTAGAACACTTTCTAACACCATACACAAAAATAAACTCAAAATGGATTAAAGATCTAAATGTAAGACTAGAAACTATAAAACTCCTAGAGGAAAACATTGGCAAAACACTCTCTGATGTAAATCATAGCAGGATCCTCTATGACCCACCTCCCAGAGTAATGGAAATAAAAGCAAAAATAAACAAATGGGAGCTAATTAAACTTAAAAGCTTTTGCACAACAAAAGAAACTATAAGCAAGGTGAAAAGACAGCCTTCACAATGGGAGAAATAATGGCAAACAAAGCAACTGACAAAGAATTAATCTCAAAAATATACAAGCAGCTCATGCAGCTGAATTCCAGAAAAATAAACAACCCAATCAAAAAATGGGCCAAAGGACTAAACAGACATTTCTCCAAAGAAGACATACAGATGGCTAACAAACACATGAAAAGATGCTCAACATCACTCATTATCAGAGAAATGCAAATAAAAACCACAATGAGGTAACATCTCATGCCGGTCAGAATGGCTGCTATCAAAAAGTCTGCAAACAATAGATGCTAGAGAGGGTGTGGAGAAAAGGGGACCCTCTTACACTGTCGGTGGGAATGCAAACTAATACAGCCACTATGGAGAACAGTGTGGAGATTCCTTTAAGAACTGGAAATAGAACTGCCATGTGACCCAGCAATCCCACTACTGGGCATACACACAGAGGAAACGAGAATTGAAAGAGACACATATACCCCAATATTCATCACAGCACTATTTACAATAGCTAGAACATGAAAGCAACCTAGATGTCCTTTGGCAGACGAATGGATAAGAAAGCTGTGGTACATATACACAATGAAATATTACTCAGCTATTAAAAAGAACACACTTGAATCAGTTCTAATGAGGTGGATGAAACTGGAGCCTATTATACAGAGTGAAGTGAGTCAGAAATAAAAAACACCAATACAGTATATTAATGCATATATATGGAATTTAGAAAGATGGTAATGATGACCCTATATGGAGACAGCAAAAGAGACACAGATGTAAAGAACAGACTTTTGGACTCTGTGGGAGAAGGTGAGGGTGGGATGATTTGAGAGAATAGCATTGAAACATGTGTATTACCATATGTGAAATAGATTGCCAGTCCAGGTTCAATGTATGAGTCAGGACACTCAGGGCTGGTGCACTGGGATGACCCTGAGGGATGGGGATGGGGAGGGAGGTGGGAGGGGGCTTCAGGATGGGGGACACATGTACACCCATGGCTGATTCATGTCAATGTATGGCAAAAACCACAATATTGTAAAGTAATTCACCTCCAATTAAAATTAATTAATTAAAAACAACAGTTGGAGGGTAATGCCATTGTCAGACATAAGCTAAGTGCTCAGTGATGATTTATCATTTGAAGAAAGAAAGGAAAGAGGGAAAAAAGGAAAAAAGGAGGAAGGGAAAAACAGACCTCATTGCAGTATTTGACATTTTGGTGGTGAACCCCTGATACAAGATTCATACGTTGAACATTCCATATCATTGAATAAATCCATCACAAAATTCTGCCTTCTCCTCCACTAACCTTATGCCTTTTTTTCCAGAGCAGTACAATACTAAGTGTCACGGATATCCAGAATCAAGGTGTTAGTCTCAGTTGGCCGTATGACCTCAGGTGAGTCCCTTTACCACTAAAGACTTCAGTTTGTTCATCTCAAAAGGAAACCAGAGGCTCAGTGGTCTCATAGGCCCGCTGCATCTAAACTGCAAGGATTCCAGCCCTTAGGTTTCTTGTTCTTTACATTTTCAGCCTACATTGCCCCTTGGGACTTACCAGCTAAAGAAGTTTCACATAAAACATTTTCCAAGGAGCTATGTCTGCCCTGGCCCACTTCCTTGAGTTTATCTGGATGGTCTTTTGTGACGTATTCTTCACCCCAGTCTTTAGTATCCTTAGGCTGCCTCCACACACCAGGTGGGAGATGACTCTTGGGTTGGATATCAGCCGAGAGGCAAGGCTTAAGGTTTTCTTCTGCTTCTGGAGTTGGGGTCATTCCTGAAAAATAACATCTGCCATCAAGTTCTGATTTTTTTAAATTATATTTGTTACTAACTCAAAAATATTATGCCTTTGCTTGGATACAACTATCCTTTGAGGGTTAAACATATCAGTTAAGAATTAAAAGTCTCCACAGTTATAAAGGATCACCTTTCTCTGTTTCTTGTCTATATACGTGACTCTTGGCACATAGACTGTACTGAATGACTTTTAAAAATAAATTTTATAAAATAAAATATAAATTAGTTAATTTATAAATTATTTATTTTTATAAAATATAATAACAAAACTAATTTATAGTCATATGTATTGATTCTTCATATTTCTTCCTTTCAGGTGAGCACACCTGGGGAGAACACACAGAAAGCAGGAAGAAGGGTACCAAAGACAGCATCGTATTTTGGAATTTGTCCTCCTTGGCCCTGATGATGGTATATTTCCAAAGAGCAGGAGGAAGGGAGGGAGGGAAGATGAAATAATTTATAAGATTCTGGTGAATTATCTCCTAGATAACTTTTAAATACATAAACTCTAAGATGTGTGGTCCACAGAAAACTTAAATGTCATTCCACCTGCACTTGTGAGTTCTCAACAAGTGTTAGTTCAGTGGTAACTGAAACAAGCCTGAAGGAACTGAGAAGACTGGTTTTGTCTTCAACTTCCCTTCCCTTTCTCTCTGGGTTTAACTGAGTTGCTGACCTACTCCAGCATACATCTTGGAATCTTAGTAAACACAGTGCTTCATCTTGCCTGAGTTCTTTCATGCCTGGTTTGGGACTGAGGGCGTAGAAGCAGGAAAGGTAGAAGAAGGGATAGGGTGAGACTGTTAGAAGAAGAGAGAACTTGAAGAAGAGCCACTTACCAGAACCCATTATTCCCTTCACATTGCTGTCTCCTACGTGCATGGATCTGGTCTCTTGCGCTGCAGATGAAGGAAAGCTTTCAATCAATACTTATCCCACTAACATAGACTGGCACCTTCTATGAACTAAGAACTGGGATAGGCTCACAGAGCTTACCTTCTACTGGGGAAGCCAGAGCAGCAAAAAAAAAATTACAATAGAGTGTGGCAAGTACTAGTCTCTCATTTCTACAAAGATATAACTAGTACTTAACTCATAGATAGCCGTAAGAATTAAATAAGATAACATTTCTAAACTGCACACAGCAAGAGCTAAATGATTATGTAACTATTATGGTGAGGATGGTAATGCTAAACAGAGCCAGAAGGATGATTTTAAAATGTAAGTCAGACCCTGTCAAGCCTCTGCTTAGCCCTCCAACAGCTCCCCATTTCCGTGCAAAGACCAAAGATCTTAGAATGACCTTAAGGCCCTGAAATATCTGCCCCCCTCCCCTGCCTGCTGGTTTTTTTTCTTTCTTTCTTTTTTTAAAAAACCCATCTCCTATTGTTTCCCTGTTTATTTTGCTTTTAGCCCCACTGGTCTTATGCAATTTCTTGAGCATATCAGTGATGTTCCTACCAGGACCTTGGGACTGGTCCCTTTCCCCTACTCTGATATCCATAAACCTACTTTCTCACTTCCTTCAGGTCTTTACCTGGTACCCTCTCTAAAATTATACCTGTGTTTCCTTATTTGTCTTCTGATCACTGTCTAACATACTACATATTTTGTCTTGTTCATTGTCTGCTTCCTTCAGAACAAGAGGTCCTTGAGTGTTAGAAATTCTTGTTCATTATGATATCCCACCACCTAAATCAATGCTTGAGGCGAGTGGATGGATGAAAGTATAGATGAATGGATGGAGAGAAGGAAGGGTAGCAGGTGGCCAACACCTTGACTGCAACCTCATGAGAGACCTTGAGCCAGAGGCACTCAGCTAATCTGTGCAAAGATTCCTAACTCAGAGAAACTGTGATATAATGAATGTTTGCTATTTTAAGATACTGAATTTGGGGTCAGTGGATAACAATGGCACCATTTTATAATGGGTAAGCCAACCCCTTCTGAAAGTTTGGTCCTTTGACCTCAAGTTTTAACATAAACTACCACCAATCATATCCAGAATGTCTTACTATGCCATATTATTCCCAAATTTGTATAGCAACTCGGTAGAATAAATTATATTATATAAGCCATGCCTATATAATAATGAAAGAAGGAGAATTTGCCATGCATCTGGGCAAATACAACTTTTAATCTTTTATCTTGTGCATATGGTCAGCGGTCCCAGACTTGACTCTGATCTGACTTCTACCTTCCAAGCCCATTCTACATTCTTCCCTAACAACATCTTCATTGTATGCTGTGCTTTTTATGCCGTGGAACAAAAAATGTAGAGCCACCTGTGATGAACCCATTTCCTAGACTGATCAAGTGAGTCTTCCCAGGCTGTACCTATTGAGTCTCTAAAATAACTACTCAAATGGGTAAAAAATAAAAAAGCAAATCTGTACTTTTGAAGTTAACACCATTTAAAAGCCACTTGATTAAGATTTTTAAATTATCCAAAGCAGATTTATTATCTTTGAATATATGAGTTACATTGTTTCTTAAGCCATAAGGGTGGAAAACCACCAGTCCTGTTCTTGAGGAGATTACAGTTGGTCTAGAAGTTATTGAGTCTCTTTTGGAGACTTTCAACATGAGACCGAAAAATCATAGGAAAATTTATCGAAACAATGTTGGTATTCCATTCATGCTCCTGCATATAAGGTACTTGCTAAACATTGTTGAGGATACAAAGATGTAGCAAACATGTAAGTGAACATGCTTAGCAACATCTCTTGGAAAGCCATTTTCTTCAGGACTGCTACATACAGATATTTTCTAATTATTTTCGGTGATGTGGCTGTGGCTGTTTCAGCCCACAAACACCACCAGATCAGTTTTCCAGAGAAAGGAGAGTACAGAATTAGGTTATCACTGACATCAATGCTTGCCTGTTAGGGCAGATATAACTTTCTCATATCCGTGAAACCTTTGTTGAAAAAAAAAAGAACACGATTTTCCATCTGTGCAGAGAGGTAAGGATTGAGAAGTAATGTAGAAAATAAAACAATTTATTAGACTGAATAATTTAAAAAATTTTTTTCTACTATATCTGGTATAGTATCATTGTATAATAAGTTATTTCCAACCCATTTGAAACTTAGAATACCCAGATTATTATTTTCCCTCAAAAGAAAATCTTTTAAATTTGGGCAGACTCTCTCCATCTCTTAGATCCTCTGAATTCTTTTACATTCCAGTTACAAAAGCGAAACATCCTGAGTGATACATTATTTTCATCTAATAAAGATGGAGGCTGTAAGCCTATTCTCAATGTTACTGAAGTCCAGGAACCAAGGGAGAACTACTTGGCTAATTCAATATGATGTGTGAACTGTACCTTTTTCATAGGCCTGAGAAGGCAAAAGGTTTGTAAAGTCTTCACTTGGAAGAACAGGCTCAGGGATGTTGATGGAACGGAAAGGACTTCCTTGTGCTTGAGCAGGTCCAGCCTGTGATCCATGTTCTTCTTTCTGAGTTTTCCTAAAAAAAGAAAAGAAAAAAGGCTCTTACTGTATGATAGGGTAAGAAAAGAGTCAGTTCAGAATAGGTCAAGAAAATTTCTGAACCATACAGAATTGCAGTTTTTGTAAATTAAACACAGTTGAATACTAGCAATTCATATGATTCAATGCAACTCATCACCAAATACCTACAATTCACCTTCTAATTATAATATCTGTATTCTTATTTTTCTGTTACTAGCTTCCCTGTTACAGAGTTTACAGCGGGAATAATTTCTTGGGATAATTTACATTCTCTTCACAAAGCAACACAAGGGTAGCAGGAAGGAGCAGGTACTCGACTGAAAACACTGAACCATTCTCCAGGGTCACACAAATATTAGTTATATTTTAAATTTGATCATATCAAAACATGTAACAATGAAGATTATGTCTCCTTAGTGGTGCAGCTTTACTTAATTCAGGCTGGTTGGGATATTGTTTAACATAAATTTATTTTCAATGGTCAAAGTAAAATAATAATAGTATTAGAGAAATTTCAGAAATCTAATAAAATCACTGGTGACCCCACTATCTTAGCACAAAAATCATAATTTAAATATATCTTTCTAGTTGTTATTTTCCTGGTGGCTCAGTTGGTAAAGAGTCTGCCTGCAATGTGGGAGACCCAGATTCAATCCCTGGGTCGGGAAAATCCCCTGGAGAAGGAAATAGCAACCCACTCCAGTATTCTTGTCTGGAGAATGCTATGGACAGAGGGGCCTGGTGGGCTACAGTCCATGGGGTCACAAAGAGTCAGACATGACTGAATGACTAACACTTTCACTTTCTAGTTGTTATTTTACATTTTTACAGTTAAATTCTGCATGCCACTTCATATCATTTTTATTTAACTTCCAGTTATATTAAGTGTTTTTTCTGCTACTGTTCTTATTTCCCCCACCAGGAATTGAAACTTTGCACCCTGCATTGTAAACATGGAGTCTTTACTGGACTGCCAGAGAAGTCCCACCATTCATTTTTGTGCTGCATAATCTCTATCACATGCTGATTCATGGAGCCCAGTGGCCAGCTGTCCGCCAATAGAAGGAAAGGTATTCCTGGTGCCTGTCTATGAGCCATTGCTTATACATTTGCCTTTGGTCAGTTTTTTGGTCAGACACTCACTTGGCTTTAACTTTTCGAGATTCTCTTCGCTTCTCCTGTTGAAGCTGTTCAATTTTCTGTTGCATTTCTTCTTGTTTGGAAGTGATGGCCTGGATCATTGACATGGCATTGCTCAGCTCTTCCTAAAAAATAAGAATTGATATATATTTAATCTGGTATATGGAGTTAAAGTATATAACATAATATTTAGTACACATAAAACTTTTCATACATATTAAATGAATGAATGAGAGATGAAAACTTCTATTGTAGCTTCTAATTTTAACATAGAGATCCAACCAAGTAAAACATGATATTTTTTCATGAAAGTTAGTGAATGGGCCAGAGGAAAATTCTTGTATTTGGTTGCTAGGCAAAAAGGCAAGTTTGTTTTTTTTTTTTTACTTCTGTTAAGATAACCAGAAATCTTTAGGAAGGAAATAGAAGAAGGACCTACCTTAAAATAGTTCAATGAATTCTTCATCTCAGTAACTTTCTCTTCCATGGAACATCTGCAGCTCTTAACCTTCTCTTCCAAAGCATATTCTCCATGTTGAATTCTTGACAGTTCTTGCATTGCTTCTGTGAAGCCAGTTTTGAGTTCAGAGGCTAGAGCCTGCAACTAAATAATACACAAAGAGTTAATTCAATTTGCTATAAATTATTATGAATGGAATCTCTGATCCCTTGGATGTTTCTTTTGTTTGCAAAACCAGGCTCTTGAACATGTACAGAACTCATTTACTAGAAGACTATTGTGTACACAACTTAAGGCAACCTTGGTCCCACATGTCTAGGGAAAAGTGGGTCTTCTTTATATCACTCACCATGAAGCTTGATAGTGATAAAAAAGCAACCAATTTATTGTTTGCAAGTGTTCCTGCAACTTACTATTTATTTGAACACCTTTGATTAAAAAGAGATTTATTTTAAAAGCAACCTATGCATGTGAAAGACAGTGTTGATCAGTAACTCTTTGAATTCCATGCAAGAAAGGATGTTGAAGAAATTCAGTTATTTTTCCTTAAAAAAATGAAATGATAAAAAGAGTAATAATTAAGCATATTTGAATATTTCTTTGAAAGGGAAGAAGTTTTCTTAATATTCTTGGATGATATCATGAAAAAGGAGATTATTGTGTTTCCAGGGGCAGGAAAACCTACAGTGGTAGAAACTCAGCACTTTGATAGTAATGAGAACCATCTTCAGCCGTCAAGCCTGGTCTTGTAGGAATGCACACTTGGATTTTTATTGTCAACTTCCAACCATGAAAAGGGTGTCAATTTTGGAGTCAGGTAGGGTATAAATCCTAGCAAGTCTGCTACAAGTACTAAAACGTCAAGCAAGTTGGTTAGCCTCTTTGTAGCAATTTTCTCATCTATAATATAGCTAGGATAATATTTCACAGGACTGTCTTGAGAATTAAATGAATAAATGTAGGTAAGGTACCTACCACAGTATATGCTTGGTATGTAAAAAGTGTTCAGGAAATTTTAATTCTTTTCCCCCTTGAAGTGGTAAATCAGAAAGCTAAGCACAAACAGAAATGTGGAGAAAATGGAGCACTTCTAAATTTCAGTTTTATTTATTGAGTCATTGAAAAAAGCATTTTCAACAAACAAAAGGTTAAGATAATAACAATAAGGTAATAATAACATTACTTACATGATTTTTATGATCTTACATTCTGCTAGGTATAGAAATGCTTACTCCAGATTGCTTTTTGAAACAAAACTTTTTAGGAGCCTTAAACACCCTTTCCAAATGGTTCCAACTTGTGTGACATCTCAAAGTATAAAATGAATTACTCTTCTGCACCATATTTTCAAAATATAGGGCTTGTGGGTCTCTGTGCTTCACAGAGGGCTTGGAGGAGGGGAAAGTAAGAGGAATCAAGGAGATCATTCTGAGGAAAAAAAGCATGACATCTCAGGTGTTTGGAGCTGAAAGATTGGGAAACAACATGAGCAATCTGTATTTCATTCCAGTCATTTTTAATTTTGATATGTCTGTGATGGGTTTTAGCACATGTCCTAATTCAGTTGTCATGTTAGGTTAAATCACCAGATCAACTACATTTGATCTGGTAATTTTCATTATACAAATTCATCTTCTGTGAGCAAAATGAAGTCGATGGCCATGTGATATCAAAGCAAAATGTAGGCATGTTTTAAAATTGAAGGAAGGAAATCTAACATTCACTCATGATTCCTGCTTGGAAAAAAAAAGGGAACCACTTTCCAACAGAAATAGGTTTCATTTGCACTACTCCCCTAGGTGGATGTGTGGCGTTTTGCCCAGAAGGCAAAAGGAAGCAGCAGGATTCTCTTCACCCGTAGAACCCCAGTTCTCAAATATTAAGAGCTATCAATACCTTTCACTAACAGCCAGGTTATATAGGGACTTTGGGAATTCTGAAACCGTTTTGAGCTAGGAAGCACCCATTTTCTTTCCATATGCTACTTTGAGCTCCTTCGATACCTGCCACTGAAGTAACACTACTGCTTTATAAACAGGTTCATGACCACTGATCAGGCAGGGGATGCCATACATAGTGAGTACAATCACACACCTGAGACTACAGGTCACTTTTAAGTTGCTTGGGAGATTTTGAAAACCTTTAGCTACTGCAGACTGGTTTTCTGGTACCAACTGGCCATTCCTTTGTAAGTAAAAAAAAAAAATACTCTGAAGACGTGGACTTATTTGCTCTGCTCTGTCTCCCGCTTTCTTAATTGACAGCCCACAGCCCACCCCCAGGATTAGAAATGGGTGTCTACCTTGTTCTCCAGCGAGTTGAACACGTTCCTCATCTCGTTGATTTTTTCGTGAAGCTGCTCTAGAGAGGTTATGATCCCTCCATCCTGCCGCTGGAGGCGGGCTCCCACTGGAGGCAGGTTCAGGGAACTCTTGTACTTGGAAGCCTACGGTACCACAGAGGGCTTCTTAGGCTCAAAGAAATAGGGGAGGGGAGTCCGAATTCTTCCTATTTCCTGCTCTTAATTTTTGTTTCTCAATTTCCTCTACTTTCTTGGCTCTTAACTCTTCTCAAGATGAATTTTAGTCAATGTCTTCCAAATTTTTTTTTTTCACTAAAGATCCCTTAAACTAAATTTTCATAAATTAAGCAAGTTGTTCCAACTTGTCTTTTACACAAACTTCTCCTTCCCTTCTGTCTCATTATTAAGGTCAGAAAAGCAGGGAATGGGCTGTGCTTTGAGAACTCTGCAAAGTTTTAAAGATCAAGATTTGAGAAATCTCCACAAGGTATGCCAAATTCCTGTGACACCTGACTAAAAGTTCTACAGAAGCAGAAGCTCAAGTATTTTGAAGTAGCCCATAATGACTAGAATGCCAGGGTAATTGCTTTGGCTTCCCCCTAAATCAGGGTTGCTAGAGAAGAAATGGGGTCTTTCTGCCAGCTGCCACTCCCTAATTTTTAGCCTCTGTTAATCCAATGCAATGGATTAACCCATTGCAATTAATTTAATGCAGTGATTTAAAACACAAAGTGAGTCATTTGAACAGTCAAGAGTAAATTTCCCAAATCTACTCCTCTACACTTCCTGCAGAAGTTGATCCTTAAAGTTATTCTTACCAGGCAACACTGAGGCTGATAGGAAGCCTGGTGTGGTGGAAATTTATCTTATCTATCCCTGGATGCAACACAGGTCTAGCAGAGGTAGCTTCTCTGAAGTTAGAAGAACATGCCTCAATGGTAAAAAGAGACTGAGGCTTAAACAGGGCTTATAAATCCTAGAAAACATTCAATGGAAATTTTGATGATGAAACCTATTACTGTAGGACTGGTTCCCATAGTTTCACAGTTAGAGTTTCTTTGGGCATATAACCCATTTTCTTAAATTATTAATATTTTTATTAACAGAGAAAAAGAAAAAAAGAGAGTCACCCCAAATCTCATTACTTTAATATAACCATTAAAATTTTGGTATATTTCCTTCTATTTTGTGCTATGAATATAAATGCAAGTATTAATAGCATTGGCTTTGGCTTCCTAGGTGGCATGGTGGTAAAGAATTCACCTGCCAATGCAGGAGATGTAAGAGAAATGGGTTTGATCCCTGGGTCAGGAAGATCCCTTGGAGTAGGAAATGGCAACCCACTCCAGTATTCTTACCTGAAAAATGCCAGAGGAGTCTGGCGGGCTATGGTCCATCATGTCTCAAAGAGTCAGGCACGACTAAGCACACATGCATGCATATTTATAGTGTTGAAATCACATAAAAGATATATTTTGATTCTGCCCTCCTTTTTCTTTCCTTTTGCATAACATTCTTATAAGTCCTTTCCCTCAGCCTTCAAATGTTTGTCTAAGTGTACATTTTAATGGCTATATAATGTTCCATCCTACAAGTGTGCCAGAGTTTACTTACTCATTCACCCTGGCTGTAAATTTGTTATTTATAAGTTTTCAATATAAGATAATGCATTGAAATACAATGCTTTTTACTTAAAGCTTTGTATATATTTCAGTTATTTCCTTTGGATAATTCTTGAATATGAAATTACTGAGTCAAAGGATGTTAGGTAATATTGACCCAAAGGAAAATATACCATATTGGAACATATTCAATTAACTAATAATTATACAAAATATATTTGACCAGAGGGCTTGAAAAGTTATAATAATGTGGTTGTATATATTCTTGGAAACATACTGTATGACATGCAATGTCCTAAATTAGTGTATTTGGAAAATCATGTCTTAGACAAGACATATGAAACATAAGTAATATAAATGGTAGAAGTTAAAGTGTCCACATTCCTAAGGCTACACATGAGCCAAAAACATGGCTGGAGTTCAAGTCATTAGTGTGAGGGTTGCACTAGAACTAAATTGTGCTGTTACCACATCTGATGCCTTAATTGGGGGACCCTCAACCCTTACTTCTCATGTTACTGAAATCAGAATTTTAAAATATATATTCCAAATGAAGTAATCACTTGGCTGAATCAACACAGCGGACTCTGGAAAAGAGACTGGGGTGGACTTTGAGGGGGTTATGGACAATGGACAAAGAGGAGAGGGATAGATTTGGATGCAAATAAAAGGGAGTGTACTAAGCTAAGGAGCGGTCAGGGTGTCTGCTGATTCACCTGGTCCACAGTAATTCTACCTGGAGTGAGCTGGGAGATGATCGTGCTCATTCTACTGTTGACTTCTGTGACCTGATTTAGGTCACAGCACCATATTCTTACCAAGGTTACGTTCATCCAAAGAACTGGAAGCCAATTAGGGGTACGAACATTTTAACACTTTTACTGCATTTAAATTAAATTAGTCAAAAAATAATACTCCTTGTTTTAATCATTGTTTCTTTGAGCTTCAACCTTTCCTTCTATTTATTAGTCATCTGCAATTTTGTTTTGGTAAATTGTTTGTGTTCCTCACCCATATTCTATCAGGGTTTCAGAATTTTCCTATTTATTGATTCTATGAATTATTTATATATCATGAAAGCTCTGTAATATTTTTGTAGGAAATTTTCCAGTTTTTGTTATTTGTCTCTGAATTTGTTGAAAATATTTTTACATTGGGAAAATTTTTAATTGGGATGTGATATACTCACTAACCTTTCCCTTTGTGATTTTTTTCCAGGGCTCTTTTTTTCTTAAAAAGATATTTTCTAGCGCTTTTTTTCTTAAAAAGACATCCAGAGACAAAATAAATATTCACTAATTCTAAACTTCTATGGTTTTTTAAAATATTTAATGCTTTAATTCAGTTTTGAGTTTATTTTGATTAGAGTATGAAGCAAAGATCTCTTCTTTTTTTGCAAAGAACCAGACAGTTTTCCAAACACCATTTAGCACCAAACTAAAAGGACTACATCAGACCCCTTGGCTTAAAGCAATATATACATCTCACGATATCCATTCATTCATTCAACTAATATTTATTGAATATGTATTATATTCCAGGCACTATACTTTGTTCTGAGAATATAACAAAGAGCAAAATGTACTAATCCCTGCCCTTGGAGCTTACATTCTAGAGAAGGAGACAGACAATTGAAAAATAATAAACAAGTTAATATTTACTATAATGTCAGGTAGGGATTGGGAGGTCTGTTGAGAAAATAAGGAGATAGAAAATGTCTGAAATGTCACATTTTCCTTCACCTTTCATATCTTGCTCTCCCTTTTAAGTACAGATTGTACCTATTATAATTAATCTCTCCCTGTATCCCTCCTTCCTTGTCCTCTTCTTGATTTCTCCTCCATCTTTTGGTTAAATGTTGCTTGGAGTAAACAGACTGGGGTTTAGGAGACATTCTTTTAAAACAAGGACGGGGTTATAATCACAGCATCACAAAGGTCACATGGAGCAAGTTCACTTCCACTGCTTCGTTTGTTCCTCCGTGAACAGATGTACTTGGATGTATACAATAAGAGAATGAGGCCATCCCCGCTGCAGCTATATTTAGCCAACATTCAGGGAGTGACCTACATAAAATCTGTAATAGACTTTAAATCATACCTGAGTTTAAAGAGATAGTCACACTCATTCAAATGCCATACACAGGTCAGGCATTAACAGAGGGGAGGTGGGCAGGGAGGTCTTGGACAGACAAGTGAAGCGTCAGATGAGCATTGAAGGAAGATTCACTTCCTGTTTCCAGACCATTGTTCAGGCTAGTCCCTCTGCCTAAAATTACCCTTCCTCACACCCACTTACCAAATGATTAACTCGTTTTTACATGCCCGATCAAATCCTTCAGTTAAAATTAATTCATCCCTTTTTCATATTCCACAGAATTTTATCAATACCTCTGTTGAAATTCTTCCAAACAGCCTACCTTGTATTTATTGTATGTTTTTCAGGACACTTAAAAATCAGTAAGAACAACTGCTTCATCCCCCATTCAAGTCCCAAGCAGTAGACTTTGCACATAGTAACTGCTCAATAAATATGCATTAAGTTGAAATGAGGCTATTTTCTTCAGCCTCTCTGTTTGTTGGTCTGGTTCTAAGAGCAACATGATTACAATGTTTTCATCATCTTGTGCTGGTTTGCCCTAATTGGGTCCTCAGCAGTGATCTCTTACATGATATTTTTGGGAACTAACTAGTTGTTATTTTCATTTTACTGTTACTCAAAGTAAACAAATTTAAATTACATTTCCCCAAACTACCTGCTCCTCTGGATTCCTATATCTCTATTTGGGAGAACACTCTTTTTCATAGTTGCTGTTTCATCACTCAGTCATGTCCGACTCTTTTGCGACTCCATGGACAATAGCCCACCAGGCTCCTCTGGCGGTGGGATTTCCCTCGCAAGAATACTGGAGTGGGTTGCTGTTTCTTTCTCCAGGGGATCTTCCCGACCCGGAGATAGAACCTGCGCCTTCTGCATTGGCAGGCCGATTCTTCACCACTGAGTCACCATGGATGCCCCCTTTTCCTACTTGTTGTTGTTCAGTCGCTAAGTCATGTCTGATTCTTTGCAACCCCATGGACTGCAGCACACCAGGCTTCTCTGTCCTTCACCATTTCCTGGAGTTTGCTCAAACTCATGACCATTGAGTCATGATGCCATCCCCCTTCTCCTCCAGCCCTCAATCTTTCCCAGCATCAGAATCTTTTCCAATGAGTCAGCTGTTCGTAGCAGGTGGCCAAAGTATTACAGCTTCAGCATCAGTCCTTCAGTGAATATTCAGGGTTGATTTCCTTTATGTCTCCTTGCTGTCCAAGGGGCTCTCAAGAGTCTTCTCCAGCACCACAATTTGAAAGCATTGATTCTTTGGTGCTCAACCTTCTTTATGATCTAACTATCACATCTGTACATGACTACAGGAAAAATCATAACTTTGACTATACAGACCTTTGTTGGCAAAGCCAAGTCTCTGATTTTTAATATGCTAAGTTTGTCATAGCTTCTCTTCCAAAGAGCAAGCATCTTTTAATTTCAAGTTTGCAGTCACCATCCTCAGTGATTTTGAAGCCAAGAAAATAAAATGTCTCTGTTTCCACTTTTCCCCCATCTATTTGCATGAAATGGTGGGATCAGATGCCATAATCTTAGTTTTTTGAATGTTGTGTTTTAAACCAGCTTTTTCATTCTCCTCTTTCACACTCACCAAGAGGTTCTTTAGTTCCTCTTTGCTTTCTACCTTTAGAGTGGTATCATCTACATATCTGAGGTTGTTGATATTTCTCCTGGCAATCTTGATTCCATCTGTGAGTCATCCAGACTAGCATTTTGCATGATGTACTCAACATATAAGTTAAATAAGCAGGGTGACAATAAACAGCCTTGATGTACTCCTTCCCAATTTTGAACCAGTCCATTGTTCCATGTCTGATTATAAATGTTGCTTCTTGCCCTGCATACAGATTTCTCAGGAGACCGGTAAGGTGGTCTGGTATACCAGGGCTTAAAACCTTAAGAGCTAACTTTGAAATCACCCTTTCTCCCAACCCCCACCTAACCCTGTCAGTTCTTTCTTCCTTCTCAAGTATTCCAAATAACAATGCCTTAAGTCTAGAGAGTAGCATGGGTTTCCCTAGCCCAAGCTCTTTTCACGTTACATATTATGTCAGAATGAACTCTATGATTTTTAAGGACAGAAATTTACTTTAAATCACAGTTGGTAGATAGAAGCCAAAGAAATACTGTGTAGAGAGCCAAAGTGACTGTCATTGCAAACATATTACATAAAAGTTGGCAGAACATTTATCTCCTCATAAATCAAATTATTCCCATTGTTAAAAGAGCTTAACTTTTTTTCTGTTATCATATATGAACATCTGCAGTGTTAACCCCCTTTTATTCTCAATTCTCCCCACTAAAATAAGAGACTGAAAAAACCAGATCTTGCTCTCTCCTTCTGATGGAAATGTTATTACACAGGGTAATGACCAGAATGATGGTGGCAAAAAGAAAAGCATCATTGATGTGGGAGTGGTGCTGCTATATTTTATAAACTGTGTAAGCTGTCCTTCAGTGATCAGTTTTCACCAGAGTACAATGTGAATGGTACTCTTAACCCTGCTCATCTCACAGTCTTAAGTGAACAAACACAATGATACATGTAGAAGCTCTTGTGAGTGCTAAAAACAATGTGTACATAAAGAACAGTCATCATTGTGATACATAAAAGAGTTTAAAACAATCTGTGTTTTTACCTGGTAAATCTGTGCAGAAGGATTATTCATTGGCTTATGTTCATTATCTCCTGTAGGGAAAAGAGCTCAGTTTAATCAACACAATTCATTCTGTCCCTATTCTCTTCACATGCAGGGAATGAGGGGACTTAGAGGATATTAAATCTGTACTTGCATGATAAGAAGCCAATGATTCAACAGAGACAGAAGATAAATTGGCATAGGTTATTTTATATTACATTCTAATGATCAAACCATATCTACCTGATATATCTCTTATAGTAGAAAATGATGTGCTACCAAGGTGGGGAAGTTTCTCAATCAAACTGAATGATAAACGATCATTCATTAGCCAGAAGGGAATGCCCATGAAGGGTCTCTTTCAGACTTCCCAGGTGGTCCAGTGGTTAAGACTCTGTGCTTCCATTGCAGGGGACACAAGTTCGCTCCCTGGTCAAGGAACTAAGATCCCACAAGCCGCATGGCAGGGCCAAAAAAAAAGGGTCTGTCTTATTCTTGGGACTGAGTGAAGTTTATCTGAGGGGCTAGTTCCAGTCAGGAAGTCTTTTATCCAGTCGTCACTCTATTGTTCTCAGGAGGCCTGTGTAAAATATCCCTTACTTCTTCTGCTTCTGATCCTTGCTAAACTTCAGAGCTCCGCCCTCTGTCCTGCCTAGATCAGCTAAAGGAATTTTGCTGTCCTCTTGGGCAAGAGGGCTGATGGAAGGAAATTGCAATACAAAGGGTCTTGGAAGGATGCAGGCAGAAAGAAAACAGTATTGTCAACACTAGAGACAGGTCAAACACAAAGAAAGTAGTAGGTTATGAAAACCATTTGCACTAGGGAGGAAAAAGATTAGCCTAGAATGTACCTGTCAGAACCTCAGCCCCGAGAACGAGGTAAATTGCATAAAATGTACACCTCACATGCAGCCCTTTGCTTATCCATTTTAGCCACATCTCCTTTGTATCACATTGTATGAATCAAGCAGTTTATAGATAAAATCCCCAGCTGCAAATATTTGGATGTATAGATGTGTACATTGTTCTCCTAGGACATTCAGGTACAGGAAATCCTTCCTTAGAGGAATCAGCCTCAGTATGTTAAGTTTATAAATAATATATAACTTCAGCTCAGATCTTATACACACCAAAGGCAGTCTCTATAAAATCCAGATGGTTTGAGATTACCAATCCCCCTTACAAACTTGAGTGGATTTACTTAACCTATTTCATGCTATGTCCCAACAGCCTGGTATAATGGCAAGAACCAGAACCTAGGGACAGAGACCAGGGTCCCAGACCAGACTCTGACATTTTGTAGCTATAGCCTCACTTCTCTATGACTGTTTCTTTACCTATCAATTGAAGATGATAACAGACCCTACTTTTATATGGTTGATTCTGTGTGGTAAAGTTTAAAAGAGGAAGCCCTCATGTTTCTAGGTCAGCCTAGAAGGCGTTGGATGTCTGTTAGTTCAATATATATCTTGACCCTTTTCAGGAGGTCATTCTGAGGCAGTCCTAAAATTATTGCTAAGAAAAGTAAGAAACTACTCAAATTATAGATATACATGTAGCATTTCCTGTTTCCCCAGTACTGTGTCTGTGCTCTTCCTGGTCATTCTGTTATGATAGTGAAATAAGAATAGTCAAGTTAACATATTATTATGTTATGAGATAAGGGCAAGACCAGCTTACAACCTATATTTCTTAAATCCTGAGCCTTAAGCAAGACATAGGAAAAATCTTACCTTGCTTGGTTTTGGTCTTTTCCATGGTGCCTGTTGCTTCTCTCCTCCAGCTTATTCAACATTGCATCTTCATCATCCCTGGATCAGGCCATCCCCTCGTCCCCAGACCTGTCAGTTGAAATCAAGAGTAAGGGAACAGGTGAAGTGACTGGACTTAAGTTTATGTGCTAACTTTAAAAAATTGAAACGAACACAGAAGCAACAGGTGTTATGTGCAGGTTCAGAAGAGTGAAAATATTAAGTTGAGCACACATTTAGCTTAAAACTCAAAGGTAAATATTTTGTCAACAAGTATGAATTTCATTAGTTAAAATTATGGTAGTTTTTAATATACTGAATTCTGTTGGGGATCAAACCAATTAACTTAAACCTATTAATTTTATTAGCAGGGTATAGTTTGGGGAAATTAACTTGAGCAAGCATGAAGGCTAATATATCTGTTTCTATTTCATTAAATAGTAAGTTCCTTGATGGCTTTGTCCCCACTTTCACCATCTGTAGACTTCTTTACACCAGGAGATGCTAGTCAAATGTGGTCTGGCTGTTGTGATCTTTGGACATGAAACTGCCAGTTCAGAATGCAATCTAACAAGTAAAAATAGTATTGTGGACACCGGCCCTCTTTTTATCCCATCTAGAATTTTAACCCTTTTCAATGATTGGGGAATTCCCCAACCTTATGCAGCTTGATCAGAGGCCTCCCCTTATGTGGAGGCTGAAAATGCCAGGTTCTCCTAGCCTCCCTTGCAGCTAAGGCATGATGGACATGTGGTAACATTTTGATACACCCACCTCAATTGGTGCTGGCAGTTGCAGAAGGATTTCCTAAGGCAGATATACTTGATATACTTTCTACTTTCTTGGAAATAGAAATGATTTTTAAGACAAGCAGCAGCAGCATCAACAAGGGTGGTAGTGGTGACCATGATCTGGTATAGACAGTTTAGGGAACTCCAGCTGCTGCTTTCCTCACCAGAACAGCTGTACTACATGATTTGGGGCATTGCTGCTGGATGCATAATCCCAAACTTGGTTCTCCAGTCTCCCAGAGATTTTATGAGCTGTCAATATCCTTTTAACAAAGTCCTTTGCTGAGTAAATCAGCCAATTATTTCCTATTGCTTTACAATTAAGAAACTTAATTGAAATAATAAAAATATATCAACACTATCCAAGATTGAGAAAGCATAAGTTACAACTTTGTTCACTGCTCTAGAAAAGACACATCTAATTACTGGTGATAAAATGCAGATCAATGTTTACCTAGGGCAGGAGGTGGGAGTTTAACTGGGAAGAAGCACAGGGAACTTTTTAGGTTGATAAAAATATTCTATTGCTTAATTATGGTAGTGGTTATCCAGATGCATAAATTTGTCAAAACTCATCAAAATACACTCATGTGTATTTTGACTGAGTGCCTTTTATCCTATATAATTTACACCTCAAAGTAGAAATTAGTGTTTCATGCATATATTAAGGTCTGTGAAGCAGAATGATAAATTGACAGAGTCTGGAAGGCACAAATGGATGAAAAAGCATTGGTCAATAGCTGCAAATTATAAATGAGGAATCTAAAGAAAGGCCCGAAGTGAAGGCCATATGCTCTTTGGAATCTTGTACATTTTTCATGTGAGCATGGAAATTATATCAAGATAAGGCATCTTCCCTAGCTATCTGAATCTCTTTCATAGCTGATATAAACATCACTAAGAGGAAAAGTTTCTGCTCCTTAGCAAATAATCATTTGATATTTAATGAATTCCATAATGAATATAATTAAATCACAGAAAGTTAGAGCCAAAAGACACTGAGAAAATTACTTGATTCAACTTCTTCATTTATTGGAGAAGCAACCAAGGCGTGGAGAGGGGAAGATAAGTCATCTGCTTAAAACCACACAGCTTTGAAAATAATTGTTAGATGTGATTTCTGTTACTATTTGGGGGAAAAAGTATTAAAATATGTGAAGCCATATTTTAATGGGATTTTTTATGGATAATTAATTCCAGAGGATTTGTTGATCTAATCTGCAGCTAATTAAAAACAAACCCCCAAACTGCCATCTGTCATAGGTAAAATGTAAATTTATGCATTTTCAGAGGTAAGACATCATCAAGTTCACAAGTGTACAAATAGTTACTGATTTCAAGAAGATAAGGTGTGTGGTTACTAGAAAATACATTAGAAATTTTATTTATTTAATTATGAAAGCAACCAAACCACATTATAAAAATTTTAGAAAATACCGAGGGAAAAAAAACAGCTATGATGCCTCTACTTACTGATCACTTGATTTTATTGCTAGTCTATCACTTTTCTCTTGTATATTTTACCTGATTGTTAATGGAGCCTATAATTTTATATCTACTTTTTTACCTATATTAAGTATTTTTCTTTCTTTTACAAATTGGACCTTTATTATTCAAGTTGTTTTTATTGTGGTTATTTGGATTGAGGTACAAGTGTCCCTCCTTAGACCCAGTCAGTGTTAACAATCTGCTGAAATTCTTCATTCCTTTCTCTATCCTCATAGAGCCACAATCAAATGTATATACAGAATATACAGATAAGGTGGGGGTTGTCATTGTAGGTTCATACTCTTCCTCTCTGCATCATCCCTCTCACTTCATATATCATGGCAATCTTTCCAAGTTAATTGGTATAAATCTAGCAAATCACTGTTAATGACTGAGTAACATCCATGGTGGGAATAATCTGTTTTAATTGTTCTTTTATCGATGGGCATTCCCTTTATTTCCATTATTTTGTCACTGTAAACAATGCTACAACAAACATCTCGGCATACAGAGCCGTATATATTGGTGCTTTTATATACTTAGGGGTTTAATAAGTAAGACTCATTTATTCTTAAGTAGTGTATAGTTTTTATTGCTACTGCAAATGGCATTTTTCAATTTCCAATTCTCTCTAGCTGGTGTTTCTCTCTCTTTTTTAAATATTTATTTTGTTCTCAGCCATCTTACTAAATTCCTTTATTAATTATAGAAGATTTTAAAATAAATATTTCTAGATGATTTTAATTCTTGTTTTCAAGTTTTACACTGGTTATTTCACAGTTGAATGATATCGTATTTGCTAGAACCTCTAGAATAATGTTTGCTAATAACAGTGACAGTGGATATTATTATCCATCTTCTTATTTTAATGTAAATGACTTTAAAGTCATTTATAATCATATTTTCTACCTTTGGTAAATAATGTATATCATATTTAAGTAACTTTAGCCTTGTTTTACCAAAATTTCTTAAAAGGAATGGCTACTGTATTTTATCCATCTTTTAGCAGCTATTGATAGACTTGCCTTTTTCTCCTTTGTCATAATAAATTATACTGATTCTCTGATGTTGAATCATCCTCACATTCCTGGAATATTTGCTTGGTCATAGGAGATAGTTTTATTGGCACTCTGCTGGATCCTATTAGTTAATATTTAGATTTTTTGCATCTATATTCATGAGTGATTTTGATCTGTGGAAGATTAATTGCTTTTTTTATTTTTTATTCTATGGCAGAGGGATATTCACATTATCCTAGCTTCTTAAAATGAATTAGAGAGGTTTTTTATCTTGTCCTATGATCTAGAAATGTTTCAATTAAATTGGAATTATCTGTTCATCGAAAGACAGTATATCATAGCTATGAAAACATTTGGTCTTAATGCCTTTTAAAAAAAGTAGACACATCCTTAAACCCAATTCAATTTCTTAAAAGGTAATTGGTCTACTCAACTTTTAAGCTTAATTTTATCATTTGTATTTTCTTAGGACATCATGTGTTTCCTTAAGTTTATTAACAAATCTATTGATAGAGGATAAGTATCTACATTTTGTGAACAGCTGCTATGGTTGTAGCACCGTCTTCATGTTTTCTTTATATTGTCACATCTAATTGAATCCTCACACTGATCCTGTTCAGTGTGGATCATTATCTCCATTTTACAGATGAGCATATTGAGGCTTGGGAAAATGAGGTAATGATGTACCAGGAATCACAGATAAGATATGGCAGAGAGAGCCAGAACTGGAATAGGTCTCTGTGACTTTAGAACTGGTGGATTCAATTCCTAGATTTCTCCAAATAGTTTTGCAGTCATTATATTTAATTACTGAAAAATAGTCGTTTGAGGAATTATGTCATTGTTGTCTTTTCCTTTCTAAATTATTGAATATTAGGATCATTTTCTATTTGTCATTATAGTTAATGAAAAATTATAGCTAATATAAAAAAGAATATAGATTTTTTTCCCCTCTTATTTAAGGCATTTTTAGGCTAGGTTTACAGAAGAAAATTGCTAATTTGAAGAGTATGATCATATTAGTGAGTAACATATTTTGAAAGATACATCTTAAAAGGGAAAATAACAGTATTATGTGGAAAAGTAGACTTTTTCTGGGAAGAGCTATACATTATGAAATTCCTTTGAGATCTTGTACTCTTCTTCATTGTGGGCATCCCTCACTCTCTGAGCCCAGTAATTTTTTACTTTGTCCTTCATAATCCTTGAATCACTGCCTGAGCTAGGCTGTGCTTAGTCGTGTCCGACTCTGCGACCTCATGGACTGTAGCCTGCCAGGCTCCTCTGTCTATGGGGATTCTCCAGGCAAGAATATCAGAGTGGGTTGCCATGCCCTCCTCTAGGGGATCTTCCCTACTCAGGGATCGACCCAGGTCTCCCTCATTGCAGGGAGATTCTTCACTGTCTGAGCCACCAGGCAAACCCAAGAATACTGGAGTGGGTCCTCCAGGCAAGAATACTGGAGTGGGTCGCCATGCCCTTCTCCAGAGGAACTTCCCAACCCAGGAATCAAAGTGGTCTCCTGCATTGCAGGCAAATTCTTTACCAACTGAGCTATCAGTTCAGTTCAGTTCAGTCACTCAGTCGTGTCCAACTCTTTGTGACCCGGTGAATCGCAGCACGCCAGGCCTCCCTGTCCATCACCAACTCCCGGAGTTTACTTCAAACTCATGTCCATTGAGTCAGTGATGCCATCCAGCCATCTCATCCTCTGTCGTCCCCTTCTCCTCCTGCCCCCAATCCCTCCCAGCCTCAGGGTCTTTTCCAATGAGTCAGCTCTTTGCATGAGGTGGCTGAAGTATTGGAGTTTCAACTGAGCTATCAGAGAAGCCCAAAGAGTGATGCTAGCCTCTAATAACATCCATCTGGGCCTTGCCAGACCCTTGAGAAAATACTGATAAGTTTTTAGAAAAAGCCTGTTTGTCTCTAAACCATGTCTGATCATTACATAGAACAATGTTTTTAGTCTCTACTTTGAAGCCCTTGGGTCTTTTGAGCCTGCCTTGGGAGCAAAGAGAAAGCCACTAAGCTGGTGGAGTCCTGGGCCCCCCCTTCCCATCCCTTGAAGTAGAGTCTCTCTGTTCTCATCTAATTTACATACTATAACTTTGGGGGAAGAAATTTCTTTTAAAATGGGTTTCTGCTGCTTTAAAAACAGGTTCTAAAATGATCACAATAGAGATATAGGAACGTTGAAACATTCATCTAAAAAGTTATAGCCAGATTTTTATGAAATTAACTCAAGTAATAAGATTAATAGCATTAATAAAGTTAATAGAAGCAGAAAGAATACCGGAAAATCTCCTGACCCTCCCCCAGACTGACCTAGAATGTATACCCCACACACCAATGCAGGTGTAAGACCACAAAAACCTAGGATTGTCTATTACTTTCCAATTACCGCTGTGACAGAAAAGGAAAGTTTTGCACTTTGGGGAATTGAAATTAATTGAAAGTAGACTTGAGTTAATTTCCATTCCAGTGTCCTTTATTGAATGGGTCTTTAGTGCACATTTCTAATTTAGTAGAATGAGAACTCTTTATGTTGTGGGGAGGTTGATGAGGAAATATTTTCCCCTGAAACTAAAGTAATTCATCAGGACAAATCTTGCTAATGTTTTCAAAGAGGAAAGTCTATATGAACTTCGTGATATAGAAAAGTACTTTAAAAAAAATTTTGAAAGGGGTTGTTTGTTTTTTCTATACAGCCTAAAAGCAACATATGTTTCATGAAATGACATATTTCATGACCTTTTTCGTACCTGCATCATAGTCTCCAAGATGCTCTCACCTACGTTATCTCAGCAGATGATTGTAGCCATGCTGTGCAGTGGGCAGCACACTTTACCATGCATTTTATACAGAAGGAAACTGTAGCTCTGAACGATTAGGGAAGTAGTTCGAAGTAGGACCCTTATTTTTTGTATTACTTTCTATCTTTAAATAAACTGCTCATGTGACAGGATTCCAAACCACTATTGTATCAAAAATCACTTTTACTGTCATTAAAAGTATATCAGTTCTGGGGAGCTGGTCTCTAGCCGCATGGAAGCAACCTAGATGCCCATCAGCAGACAAATGGATAAGGAAGTTGTGGTACATATACACCATGGAATATTACTCAGCCATTAAAAAGAATTCATTTGAATCAGTTCTAATGAAATGGATGAAACTGGAGCCCATTATACAGAGTGAAGTAAGCCAGAAAGATAAAGACCAATACAGTATACTAACGCATATATATGGAATTTAAAAAGATGGTAATGATAACCCTATATGCAAAACAGAAAAAGAGACACAGATGTACAGAACAGACTTTTAGACTCTGTGGGAGAAGGCGAGGGTGGGACGTTCTGAGAGAACAGCATTGAAACAAGCATACTATCAAGGGTGAAACAGATCACCGGCCCAGGTTGGATGCATGAGACAAGTGCTCGGGGCTGGTGCACTGGGAAGACCCAGAGGGATGGGATAGGGAGGGAAGCGGGAGGGGGGATCGGGATGGGGAACACATGTAAATCCATGGCTGATTCATGTCAATGTATGGCAAAAACCACTACAATATTGTAAAGTAATTAGCCTCCAACTAATAAAAACAAATGGAAAAAAAAAAGTATATCAGTTCTTACATGTGGTGTGATATCTATTTGAAAAAAAAGACTGAATAAATTGTAAAATGAGAAAAGTTTTGATAAGTTTAATAAGAGATAGGGAGATTGAGAGAAAGAGAAAGAATACAAAGTAGAACAAAAAAATAGGATGTAACCACTGATTCAGAGGCTATGAAATATAATTAATAAAATTCTATGTGCATTTTATTACTAATAACTTTTAAAGCGAAATGAAATGGATAATTTTTAAGGAAAACATAGACCATTGAAATTTGCTTTATAAAATCAATTACAGCAGCTATTTATAGAAGATATTGAAAGGGGGAGGTTGAATATCAACCTCCAAATAAGAAATCACCCAGGATAATATAACAGGAAATGTCTATAAATAACAATGATTGTGTCATTTAATCCATACCCCAAAATAAGATATGTACAAGTCACTAAATCCATTCTATGAGGTTCTGATACCAAATCTACTCTAGGATAGCCTATATATACACATATTCTAAATAAAATATTAGAAGACAAAAATACAACAGTATGATTAGTGGTTTTAGGTTATAAAAATATCTTGATGCTTAGAAATCTATTGATGTAATTCATTAACCAATATAATGCAAAAAAAATCCAACAAAAAAAACCAAAGAGCACAGTGTTACCCTAAGAAGCAAAATAAAGAGATAAGACAAATTTCACAATGCATAAGTATATACGCACGGGTTTAAAATGAGGATACTTTAGTGATAATGTAACTTTTTATACCCACTTCCCACAAATATATATAACCAAATCATCCTTGAATACACTGCAATTTATGCAAAAGCAATAAATTAAAGTAACAGGGATCTGTCAGCAGACAACTCAAACAATAAGTAGTCTTATTTTGAAAAAGTTCTTGGTCCTCAAGTCAGCTTCTTACTTGACCTTTTCTCAGATATAGGTGTTGCTAGAAACCGGATGACCCCTGCCACTGAAGAAGGTCACAAGGCCATTGTCACATCCTTGGTTAACTGCCTGAATGCTAGTTCCCTCCCCAGACCATAAGCAGAGAGTGTATTTTATTCATTTTTGCATCGCCAGCTCCTTGCCCCATTCTGAGCTTGTGCTCCCAAATATTTTGTGGAAGTGAGTTGAATTCTCATCTAATAGACTACAAGAGAAACATACTGTTTACCACATGGGCTTCACATAAGCAAAAATAATCAGTGATCAATATGGAAAAGTTTAGCCTGGAGGTGATTTTTGTTAGAAAAAAATTCCAATTTTATTTTATTGAACCAAGTTTCACTGCATCCACCATTGGGCTTGAGGAACCAAGAGAGAGTAGATAGAATTTCCTAACAAATGGCCCTGTACCAAAACTAATTATAACTCTTATAATTATAACTAATTATACCCCATGGTTGCCAGCAACCTCAGAGTGCTCAGAACCAGTGAGAAGAGGGACAAAGCGCAGAGAGTGGGCAGTCCTGTAGCTCATAAAGCAGACAGAGGTTCTTTTTCTCTGAGTGTGGAAACCAGAGGTCCTCCCACCTCCACTCCACAGACACATTAATTTGTTTTTGTTCTATCTACCAATATCAGTCAAGATAATTTACTTGAGTTGCTATTTGTCAACTCAGTCAGAAAAAGAAATATTATCAGCATGTCATTACAAAAATATCCAATGGCTAGAGATAATTATTTTAAGAATGCTTCATTTAAGAGATCAAAACTTATCAAAAGCTTGTAATACTTCCAGAAGCTCTTCTGACTCATTGATTTGCAAAAATAAAAAGGTGTTAGAATCTGATTTTGCAAGCCTGGATGCTTCAGGGGCTATGGGTCTGCCGTGGAAGATGTTTTCTTTTCCACACAGATGTTTTCTTTTCTTCCATCTCTTTTCTTATCCTGGTTTGACTCACTTTAATTTCAACCTTTTAAACAGGTTCTCTCCCTGGATTCATCTGAGTGGAAGTTAAGAGCCTCCCAGAGACACTGCAAGAGGCAGAGGGCACGGTGTTACCTGAATACCAGGTAAATACTTCCTTCAAAAGAAAATTGATTGTTGCTATATTTTCACTAGGTCAGTCCTGATTGGAAGAGAGGCAAGACAGTGAAGGGCAGGAGAGGCCCCTGGGAGAATTGTGCAGTGAAGGGGCGCTGAGCTCCAGCGAGCGCTCCGTCCAGCCCTAGGGATGGCCCTAAATTACAGAGGGTAAATCCTTAACTAGTCCTCAGAAGTATTCTTCCTTCCGAAGCAGAGGCAGTGGCAGGACTCACTAGACCTGAATCACAAGCGGAGTTAGCAGTGCTTTGTAAAATAGAGCATCAGTTACCACAACAACCTATTTTAGGTGAGAGTGGAAACCAGGTTACTGCTGCTATTCCTAGGAGAATTCTTTTTCATAGTTCAGATGAAATGACATCTAATTTGGATCTGCCTTTGGCGTTTTCTGAAGTGCTAAAAATGAGACTAGAGTAAAATCCGATCTTCAGAAAGACTAACCTCTCACCACCTCCCAGGGAACCCCAGGGCTTGGAAATCATAGACAATCCTGCACATCTATGACCTCAGTAGAAGGGTCGCCCATAGCCCGTGCACCGTTGACAGGGGACACCCGTCAGAGGGCAGAGCGTGACTCATACTCTTTATAAGCCTGACTTGGCTAAGTTCCTCAACTGTCATCTACCCTGCCTAGGGCAAGGATCATCCAGTAATCTGTTCTTATTAGAGTCCAACAGCAGAGTAACCTAGATATAATTGATAACAAATGGAATGCCATCATTAGTTCGATAGTTTCTTTTTAAATTTTTGAAATGAATTTCTATTTCATACATGTCCTCCTCAGAGCTAAGGCATACTGAACCCAATCAATGGATAATTTCTTACCACATCTGGTAAGTTTGGCACAAGGATAAAAGCCCTGGGGAATTCCCTGGTTAGGACTCTGTGCTTTTACTGCTGAGGGCACAGGTTCAATCCTTGGTCAGGGAGCTAAGATCCTGCAAACCACTCAATGGTGCGACTGAAAAAAAGAAGAAAAGAAAAAAGGCCTAAAAACATTCCATAAAGGGACCAGAATACATGAGGCACACTGGGGCTGGTGTTGCGAGATGCTGTATTTTGATTCCTAAACTTCATACTGCGCTATTTAAGTTTCCTTTTTGGAAAAAGTTAGGACAGGAATAAGTAAATAAAATATATAAATGCTCCTGCCTCCCAACTGAATTACATACTTCTCATATCCCAGGTAGTTGGATAGCAATCCAGTTCTTCAGAACCTTTAAAAATAAGTATGGAAAGATACTAAACAACCTCATTAGAATCTATCTAGGGCTCCTTAAATGTACGATGGGAAATCATTCCCTGTGTAGATTATGTAGATTCATCTTGTTCTGATGTCATTTGAAAATGATTCCCTTAACTGAAGGTGAGTTGATCTAACAGGGCACATGCGTGTTCTCCCCTTGCCCCATCACTTCCTGCCTTCACTGCTATGTATTTAGCACTCTTCTTAAGGCATCCATTTTGCTTTTTTTAAAATTTGGTTGCACTGCACAGCCTGTGGGTTCTTAGTTCCCCAACCAGGGACTGAACCTGCGCCCCACCCTACAACCCCTGCCCCACCTTGGAAGTGCAAGTCTTAACCACTGGACCACCAGGGAGGTCCCCGTTTTGCTTTTTGATGATATAATCTGTGAACATCTTCATCAGGCTTCCTACCATAGAACTATGTAAAAATGTTCCCTAAAGAGTCGGGAAGGTACACCCATTGACCAGCAGTGTCGGGGGAAGGAAGGAACACTGGACTGAGATCTGATCCTGACTTCTCATTCACTGCGCGGCCACGAAAAAGCCAGGAACCCTCTCCAGGCTTCCATGTCCTCACCTCTATCATTTAGAGGCTCTCAGAGTCCTTGCAGCTCTAAAATGCAAGGCTAAAATCTAGCAGGGCATCTCCAAATGTTACTCAGCAACGTGATGATATGGCAACCAGGGGCCTTCCTTCCCAGCACCCAGTCCAGAGCCTTTCATAACTGTCCTTTTGTTCAATTTAAAAATCAAAAACCAAAAGATGCTTCGTACCTAAACTAAAGTGATGCTAAACAGTTCACAATCTCCTAATTTCTAGTTCTTCCACTGCACAGTTTTAGCTGTCTTTTCAGTATTCAGGTCTGTATTTCAAGAGAAGGAAACAAAACTGTCTTTCTGATCTTTTTTTCTGCTAAATGAATATCCTTTTTATATATCTTGAACTTCTTTTCAATGAAAATTTCCACTTGGCTGTTCCCAGGTTACCTCAAATTCAAGCCGGTTAAATCACACTGGTCATCTTCAGCCTATCCAGGTACCCACTTCAGATTTCATTTCCCAGGCTCTGTCACAATTGCCACTATTGACCCAGACTTAAGCCCTTGGAATGATTTTCCTCTCATCCTATGATCCACTGTAGTGAAATCTTTGAGTCTTCCTTTATATGGTTTCTTACATTTTCTCCTTTCTTTCTATGTCACTTCTTTGATTCAACCTGACTGCTTTGTTCTCAAACATCTATAGTAACATCCTCATTAGTTTATCAACACTCTATACTTGTACTAGATTATTTTTCTTTAAATATCACTTTGATCATCTCTTGCCCTTGTTCATGCTCTTGAACAGCTCTCTCCTTGTTAAAATAGACAGTGAACCTCAAGGTCTTCCAGTGTCCCAGACCTTCCTCTCCAACATTTTTTCTGATATGTAGGAGGTATTCCAGCCTCCTAACTCTTACTCATCACTTGTATTCCTATCTTGTCTCTTCTCTTCCCTATAGCCTGGTATGCCCTCCTCATCCTACTCCAATTGTCAAATCCTTACTCATTCCCCAAAGTCTAACTCAGGCCCAATACCTGTCTGGGCTTTCACCTTCAGTCCAATAGGAAATTATCCCTTTCTTGGAAAATCTGTAGAACTCAACTGGAACCAAAACCATGATTTTCTGCTGAATGTAACTTATGTATATAATCTCATAAACAAACTTCTTGAGTAAAGAGGCTAGTTTTTCCATCTTTTTGTGTTCTTGGTGCCTGTTTTATATTCTTACATAGAATATCAGCTCAATAAAACTTTGTTGAGACTAAGATGATAAACCTGCTAAACATTGTCAATAGTAAGTATTTAGCACACAATTCTCCTGTAATTAATTAGGTGTTATTAATAATTACTTATTAAGTGTTCTCTTACCTAACAATCTGGTAATCATAGTCATGGACATAAAGATTAAGGGAGAAAGAATTTGGTCACAGGAAACCCAGGCTGAGAGAGTGGAACAAGGAGATTTAATGTTCTATCTTAGTCTTAATGGGCGTTTTCAGTGTGATGGAGTTAAAACAAGATGATCTGTAATGGCTTAGCCTTTGTTACATATATTAGATTCAAATGTTTGGGATTTAGAGACCAAGTTAATCCTTTTCTTCCTCTACTCATTTTGAGATGTACCTTAGAAACCTCACTTCCTGGGGTTTGTCTACCTCTTTCCTCTTAAAACTCAAGGACCTGCTGTTGGTCTATAATGTCTACCACTCATCTTCTTGGGGATCTATGCTCCAGGTCTCCAAAACAAATATGAGATGGGCAGTGACGGAGCTAGTAGGTAGAAAATGAATCCAGAAAAAAACAAAACAAAACAAAACTACACCCATCGCTTTGAAAGCAGTATTTCTAGACTACTCCTTAAATCTTTAACTCCTCACACATCTTTAAGCTTAGGTTCTTCCTCTAAGCCTGTGGTTTATGAAGCTGAGGAAAGAAATACTCTAAATCTAGATGCAAAGTTTACATGCAAATCAAATTCCTGCTTCTTAAAAATCTTGTAAATTCAGTTTTAACACCCTTTTGAACTTACTGCTAATACCATAACCCTCATTGGCAAAAATTACATATATAAGTAGATGCAGTACTTTTGAAAAGCCATTAAAATGTTAATATAGAATATTTAGAATCAAAGAAGCAAGAAAAGCTCATTTGTGAAAATCCTGGGACCCACAGGATGTTAGTGTAAAGGCGAAGTTGAAACTCAGACTCACGCATGTCCACCAGGACCATTTTGCTCCTATCAGAATTTTGACAGCTTCAAGGTCTGGTCAAATTTGCAATAGCCCACAATCATCCATTAAGAATAAAAAAGTTCTAAGGCTTCTGGTCTCTGTTTAAATGTCAACTCCCTGACCACACATGTAAGAACAGCTCACATTTTCAAAGCCTGTATCCTTTCCATTGCTTCCGCTTCCTCCACAGCATTTACCATCAAACGACAATGCTGCCTGTTTATTTGCTTGCTCTTTGATCTTCTTGGCCCATCACCTCCACTTCATGAGGGCTTGGACATTTTTATTCACTCTGCATTCCCCAAGGTCTGAAACAGGGTCTAGCACAGCATAGACCCCAAATACATAGGTGTGAAGTAAACAAATGAACCAGTATCATGGTTTAGAAAAATCAAACCAAACCATACCCAACCAGAACAACTTGCAATATAAATTAAAGGTTCAGCAAGTGTGGTAAAGAAGGTCAGAACTAAAAGATGGCCCAGAGACCATCCAGCCAAATCCTGTCACTTCACAAATAAAGTGAGATCATGATTAAGTGACTTGACCAAGTCATAAGCTCTTGTTTTGACAGAAATAATAAAATGGTTCACTACAGAGTTCCAATTTCTTATGCAAATATGGTAATTATGTTATTTGATAATACCATTTTTATCTCAGTGAGGCGGGCCTCATAAATAAGTGGAATAAAAAGACTATCAGGTCAGGCCCTTCACCCAAATATACTAACCTGTCACCAACATTGTGACTTTATTCCTTTGGATCCTGAGAGATTTTTTAAAAAACATGCTTTATTTACTCTGTTGTCAGTTACCACTTTCACCAGCTGAAAGCAATACTGAGAGCCAAGCTAGGTGCCAGCGGGGAATGGAGATGGGGAATCTGAGCTTTAAAATATGGTGCTTCTGGACTCAAATCCTAGCTTGATGATTTAAATAGCTGATTGACCTTGAGAAAATTAGCGACCCTCTCGGAGAGTCTGATTAGCTCATCCTCTAGTATGATTATTTCTAGTAGTGATTATCACTATCCTTTGCAGTTTTGCCTAGGACAAAGCTGGAGGCTCTCACCTAAAATTGACAGAGATGAAAGAAGCAGCAAACTTGGATCCTCCCAAGGAGTCTAGATTCATTGGTCTTTAAAGCTAGGGACTGTGTGTTAAGCTTCTTCTGCAGTCCGGAGCACCTAGCTCACACAGGTGAGCACTGTGCAGGCTCCGGTGACCACTTCATGAGCCACAATTGAGAGCTTGATGCACGGCAGCAACCTGAACCCAGCCGTGGAGAAGGAGGGAGTCCTCAGCGATCAATTGCTTGGCAATATCGGGCCTGGAAATGGGCTTAGAGCTTTTAGATTCAGGAGCTATGCATGCACTTATCTCTCAGAAGTGCTGAAAGAGCCTGGAAGTGTGAAAGGGAGAAAACCATATTTATCAGGAATTATCTCAGGAAAAATATCTTGTGTGAGTGAAAGGAATGCTTCTGTCAGCACCCTGAGAATGTGTATGTATGTGTCTATGTTGTGGTGGGGGCAACGGCTTGAGCAGCAACAAGTGGTTGCTGAAAAGCCTTCCTAGAAGGGTGAGTCTGGTTTTCCTGTAGGATTTTGATTTTGCTAAGCGGTGTAGCCAATATGAGGCCAGAGCTGAACTGTACTTCATCCTGGACAGGAGGCTGAGTACTGCCCTTATACTCTATCTCCAGGGAAGAATCAGCCTCTTTTCTCTTCTGAAGTTGAATAATGAAAGAAAACCCATTTGACTGTCAGATTTTAAGCTGGCTGCATGTCTCTGGATCCAACTTTGCCTGTGGGACCCTAATTTTAGGCCTGAGGGTTACTCCCAATGTGTCTCTGTAGCCAGTTAGACATTAGTTGATATGATTTTACTACTTGTAACAGTTAATGACTGGACTAGCTGAACTTACTTGATTCGTTCTCTATTTCATAGTATTTCAAATAAAACTTGGTAGTAGTTAGTATATATGATGCAGATGTATAGATGATCACAGTTCATGCATTTTATCAAACATTTGCCTGTGTATCCTTCCATCTTCTATGCCTCAAATATCTTTCCTTACCTAATGAAATGCTTCTCATCCTTCAAGGCTCAGTTCAAGCTCCTTCTCTGTGAGCCTGCCCTGGTCCTCCAAGCCATCATTAGTTATTCCCTTGTCTTCCCTGGTGGCTCAGATGGTAAAGCATCTACCTATACTGCAGGAGACCTGGGTTCGATCCCTGGGTTGGGAAGATCCTCTGGAGAAGGAAATGGCAACCCACTTGAGTACTCTTGCCTGGAAAATCCCATGGATGGAGGAGCGTAGTAGCTTACAGTCCGTGGGGTTGCAAAGCGCTGGACATGACTGAATGACTTCACTGACTTTACTTTCTTTCTTTCACTGCATTCTCATACCATGTTATTAGTGTCTCTTCCTGTTGAGATTTATAGGCAGGAGTCTCTGTTTCCACATGATACTATAAGCTCCGCCAGTGCAGGGACTGTTTCTTACTCATAGCCATTGTACTTGGTGAGTATCTGATTCCTACCAAACTAGAGTGCTAGACTGCAAGCCTCAGCTAACAGAGACGATCTCTTTATAGGAGCAGTTTTACTCAATGGTAAGCAATTTTTAAAATTATTATATATTTTTAAGTGTTCAGATGTTTCACAGAGAGGCATGCAAAATTAGCTTGAGTTTTAGAGATATGACATTTATGTCATTTGTTCATATTCCTCTGATATGAAAAGTTTGAGAACTTTTTGCAGTGGACACTTGAGTCAAATTTGAGTTTAATTTAATTATTAAATTCCAGAGGATGTTTATATAGTAATTAACTTCTTTCCCTAAAGAAAACAATAGGGAGAGGATGGTAAAAGGGTACAAACTCTCAGTTTTAAGTAAAATAAGGTCTGAAGATTTAATGCATAACATGGTGACTATAGTTGATAAGGGGATTTCCAGGTGGCATTAGTGGTAAAGAACCTGCCTGCCAATATAGGAGACATAGGAGACATGGGTTCAATCCTTGCGTTGGGAAGATCTCCTCAAAGAGGGTATGGCAATCCACTCCAGTATTCTTGCCTGGAGAATCCCATGGACAGTGGAACCTGGCAGGCTATAGTCCATAGGGTCACACAGAGTTGGACACGAATGAGGCAACTTAGCACACAGGCACGCCAGTGTAGGAGATGCAAGAAATATGGGTTCAACCCCTGGGTCAGGAAAATCCCCTGGAGTAGGGAATGGCTACCCACTCCAGTGTTCTTGCCTGGAAAATTCCTCAGACAGAGGAACCTGGCAGGCTACAGTCCATGGGGCTGCAAAGAGCTGGACGACTGAGCAACTAAGCGTTTACACTCATAGTTGATAAGACTGGACTGTATAACCAAAATTTACTAAAAGAATACAGCTTAAATGTCCCTGCCAATAGAGGAGGGGAATCCTTTCCCAATGTATAAATGTATCAAGTCATCACATTGCACACTTTAAGTATCTTACCATTTTATTTATCAGTTATACCTCAACACAGCTGGGGAAAAGGAAAACAACACAGTAACTTATTTATTTTTATTAATAGCAAGGAGACATTTAAAATAAAATAATGAGCTAGAAAGGCAGACTGGGAAAATCAATTTTATATCTATATACAATATATACGTAAATTGTAAATTTTGTTTTAACAAAAGTTCACTATACATGTAGACTGAGAAATCTTTCAGAGCACTACCCTTTGGCAAAGACCAAATGCTTCTTGTATTTTAAAAAGTTCTTATGATACATCATACACACAAAATAGCATATATAATACATGTACAAGTATAGTCTTCAAAGCCCTTACAACATCTGATAAGTAATATTTTTTAATGAGTAATAAATACTTATCAGGTGAAATATCTTTGAGATTTTAGATTCTTACTCCAATTATGAAGCCACTGCCAAAAAGCAGGAGGTGAGACTAATACTGGATATTGAGGTACGTACATCAGGTGAAGTACAACCAAACAGAAACAAATGGGCTATGACACTGTTTGTAAGCCTGGCTTTCTACCACATTACTTTAAAATAAAATTACAGGGACTTCCTGCATGGTCTAGTGGTTAAGAATCTGCCTTACAATGCAGGGGACACTGATTCAATCCCTGGTCTGGGAAGACCCCACATGCCTCAGAGTGACTAAGCCTGCGCACCACAGCTAGAGAGCTCCTGCAACACAACGAAGACCTGTGCAGCTAAATAAATAAATAACAAAATTAAAAAAATAACTGTAAAAGTGATACATGGTGCTGCTGCTAAGTCACTTCAGTCGCGTCCGACTCTCTGTGACCCCATAGACGTCAGCCCACCAGGCTCCTCCATCCCTGGGATTCTCCAGGCAAGAACACTGGAGTGGGTTGCCATTTCCTTCTCCAAAAGTGATACATACTCGGTGTTAAAAAGAATTGAAAACCTGACCTACTGTACCCTCTTTCTCTTTCCTCCTCTTGGCAGTCAACAGAAAACCAAATGGTCCATCAGGAGTCACTGGAGGATGGTGGAGGACAGGAGGGTGTGACAGACCAGGAGTGACCCCTGACCCCGAGGGACTGACACTGGGCTTGACTCTACAGGGGATTCACTGCAGTGGGGGGCAGGTGGACTGCCCAAATTTTGAGTTTTATCTCACAAATACAGTCTCAGAGCTGCAGTCTCCCAATGTCCTTTGTAAAAACAGTGACCTTCTACTCAATTCCATTTGATTTTTACAACCTGTCTTTTCAATAGCATCTTATTTCATCAATGATCCCTCAAAAAATCTGAATCTCTTTCTTATAGCTTATTCTATCATCCACATGAGTATTCCCAGGATCATTTATTTAGTCGTGCATTAACTGTAGGCTTCTAACCTACAATGATGAAATTCTTGCTCAGAATCCTCCACTGACTCCTAATATTCAAACATCCTAATACAATAGACAAACCCCTTCATGATCTGACCTCTATATAGCTCTGCAAACTCATCTTTCATCCCTTTCATATACAAACTGGGCTCCTGACACAAAAACAATCTTGTGGTTCCCTGTCCTTTCTAGCTTGTAGGATCTGTAAGTGTTGTTTCCTCAGTGGACATCCTTCCCCTACTCTGGGCTAGCTATCAAACTCCTTGTGTTCTTTAAGAGTCTGTACAAGTATCACTCTTCCCTTTCTTGATATGTCTCAGTAAAGTCCTCACTTTTCTGAGCTGCCTTAGTGTTTTGTCCACACTTCTACTATAGTATTTATCTATGTTAAATTACTAATTTAAGTATCTTGCTTCTATAAGATCAGGGGTCTGCATACTCTCAGAGTATCCATGAATCACCTGAATTATAAGCAAAATTTTATGCAGATCTATTTTCTTCTGGGGAGAAGGTTCAGAGCTCATATCAGACTCTCAAAAGAGTCGGTATTTACTCTCAAAATCAAGCTAAGAACACTGCACTAGATGATCAGTCCCTAGAAAAGAGTGAATTCTGTTCTTTGGGTCTCTATAGTTAGATAACTAAATGTTAGCAGAATGAGATTTTCAGTTATTATTTAAAGATAGATGTTCATACTAGTAAAGATATATGGTAAATTCAACTTCCTCTATTCTTTGATGTTTTTATGTAGACTAGAAGTGTGACACGATGAAAAGCACATAGGATAAAAGGAAAGAGATGGAAGGGTTTACACCAGACTACTAACAGTGGTTACTCTTGAAAAGAGGGATGGGTTAAGGGTCAGATGGACTTACACCTTTTACTTATACTCTTCTGTCTTGAACAAGTGTTTGTTTTATAATGTGCACTTTTTAGATTTTAAATTTAAAAATAATACTTTGAACTATGGGACTTTAAGTGCATTAAACAGCTAGCTTCAAATTCTAGCTCTGTTTCTTATTTAGCTTTGTGACCCTGGAAGCTTACTAATCTTTATAAACCTATGTTTCCTCAACTGTAAAATAAGGAGAAGAGTTACTAATCCCACATAGTTACTACACCACAAAGTCTAGTAGAAAGTAGACAGTAAATTTAGCTGAATGTAAAGTTAAGGGTTTTTTTTGCACTCTTCAAAAACATCTAAAATAGAACTCAAAACATAGCCATTATTATCTCAATACTGTGAGTAAACATTAAAGTGTACTTAGTCACTCAGTCATGTCCAACTCTGTGACACTATGGACTGCGCCCGCCAGGCTCCTCTGAACATGGGGATTCTTCAGGCAAGAATACTGGAGTGGGTTGCCATGGCCTCCTCCAGGGAATCTTCCCACCTCAGGGATTGAACACAGGTCTCCCACATTGCAGGCAGATTCTTTACCATCTGAGCCACCAGGGAAGCCCATTTTATTATCTCAATACTGTGAGTAAACATTCATAAATGCAGTAAAAGTTTGATGTCATATGGCTGGTTTATGATGTGGCTATTAGCTGTGATTGCTAATTAATAAAGGAATCCCATAATATATTCATTTGTTTTTAAATAAAGAAGGGTTACAAAATTTTTCAGAACAATTTGTAATATTTGTACTTCAAGAATGAAGTACAAGCATTGGTTTAAACTAAGTAAAGTACAAGTATGTTTAAATTGGGTTCTCAGTTTATCCATGTTCTTACTAATAAAAAATTCTTTGCAGTTTTCACTCACCTTGTGGCCTGTCTCCACCTGTAGACATTACACCATATTTTGTGAAGCCTTCTTGATTTCTTTATAGGTTCTACAAAAAATAAAATGTCATTGATAATGACAGGTACCTTGTAATTTCTACCATCCTTTTATCCCATAATTTCATAACTAAAAGTTTTGTTATATATGCAATTGATTGTTTAAAATTTCTAATAGTTAAAAATACATAAAGTAAAATGCAAAAGTCCTTGTTCCTCTTAGACTTTTAATTTTTAAGTCACTTGGTGTTAAGTAGGCACAATGACCTTGGTATCTATATCTGAGTGACTAATAAATTAATTCTTATGTATTTAGAAATGTAGTTGGAATACTCTAACATGGCTTAGGGAGCTTCGCTGAATCAAAAGAATTCAAAGCAGCTCATCTGACCTGAAAATAATGAAAGCCAAAAATCTAGAGATTTTTCATTAAGTATCCCACATTAAATGAAATGACTGACATCAAGTGACAAGTGAAGTAGGTTTGTAATAGGTTTTTCTGTTGGGGCTAAGTCAGGTGATCTAGTCAAAAGTAGGTATAAATCCTTTTGGAGAACACTCTATGAATTATATAGCTTTGTGAGTAGGACAGCAGACTCCAAGCCAGCTGTGTCTTTTATTTATTTTTCATTATCTGAAGCCCCTTGGGCAGTTTGGCCGAGTCTCTGAATCTCTGGACGTTCAGTTTCTTAGCTGGTGTAACTGGCACAGTAGTAGTAAGAGTCACCTCACGGTTCAGAAGTGAGATTAAGGTGAGTGAGGGCTGAGGCACAGTAGTAGTAAGAGTCACCTCACGGTTCAGAAGTGAGATTAAGGTGAGTGAGTGAGGGACCAGGACACAGGAGTGGGCTTACTGAATCACCTTTATCATTCTGTCAAGGTCCCTGTCCTTTATTCTAAGTGAATCTATGTTTATTCCAGCTTGGCTTGTTCTTTCTTTCCCTTTAACTTCACAGAAAATTTTTCTTAAAAGATTCTTTTTTTGTACAAATGCTGTTCTTTGTCCTAAAGGAATATGAGAGGCAATGGTTGGCCTTACCGGCTCTGTCAGTCACTAATTGCCACCCAGTAACCATGTTCCCTGTTTTCTAAGAAACCTGTTAAAAAAGCAAAACAAAACTGTATTCCCCATTATCCTTCACAGGTAGTTGTAACCATGGGGATAGATTCTATTCATGAGTTACAAGTAGAAATAGTGTGAGTGACTTCTGGGAAGTCTCCTTAAAAGAGACAGCACGTCTTTTTCTTCCCATTCCTTCTTCCTGCTGGCTGAACACACAAATGAGACAGGTGGACTCCTAGCAACCTTCTGTACAAGAGGTGAGACACCGAGGGTGGCAGAAGAGCAAGATGGAAGGAATCTTGGTCTCTCACACCAAGGAATTGATTGAATAGCTCTGGATTGCCTATCTATGGACCTTCTTTTTTTAACGTAAGAGAGAAATGAGCTTCTAGCTTACGTAAGCCACTATTATTTAGGTTTGAGCCCAACCTTACTTATATGCTGGTCCTTTAGAAAGTTGTCTTGAACCAAGAACCATCTTTAATTCTTAAAAGTGTCATTACATTTCCTTTGATCCTATGTGTGCTTTCTTCATATCAACAAATTTTCTACTATTCAAAAGCCTCTAGGGTATCCCTCCAGTTGTTTTTACCCTTTCTCTCTTGCATCACCCATATCTTGGATACTGTACATTCATTTGAGCTCCTCAGAAAGAACTTGGAAAATGGGACCATTCTACTGGAGAGAGAAAAAGGAATTTTGGCTAAAATTAAATTTTAGCTTTTTTGCATATTATAGGAAAAGTAGAGTTCATTTCAACTCAGAAAACATTTAGCCCATACTATGTAAAAGGCATTGTGCCAGATCTTGGGAGGGAATATAAAGATGACATAGTTCCTCCTTCAGGGAGTTTACAGACTAGTAGGAAAGATGAGACATACATATAACTATAGCATATGATGGACTGGAAAAATGCAGTAAGAAAAGTATAAAGTACCTAAAACTTGCAGAGGAGAAAAGATGAGTTCTGGTCATGGGGATTAAAGAAAGTGTCATAAAGAAGATAGGTTATGAGCTTGACTGTGAACAGTATGTAGAAATGGTACAAAGGGGATCAGTGATGGGTCAGAGGTGGACAGTTGCAATGCATCAGAGGATTTAGGGGTTCCAGGGAGTATCATTGGTAGAGTAGAAGGTAAGGCTGGATAGGTGGATTAGAGACAGGTAAAGGGAAGTAAATATCTTCTTGGGAGTCTGATCTGATGTGGAGAGAATAAGGAGTTACTGAAAGCCTCTGAGCAAGGGAATAACCAGATCACATGTCCTGAGTAAGAAGATGACAATTTTGACTGCAGAGGAAAGACCGGCTGCAAAGAGGCTAAGATGGACACCTTTAATAATCCAAGTAAAAGGCAATGATGGCCTGAATTAGGGAAGTGACTATTAGAATGGAAAGGAGGGCACAGACAGAAGCAATATTTCAAAGGTTACTGCATGAACTAAATGTATGCTTTGCCCAGGACAAAAAAAAAAAAGTTGGAAAAAGAATAATTCCCTGATCCATAAGTGGAAAGAATTTTTAAAATTACACTCTTACACTAGGAAACTAAAAGGAGGCTGAATATGCTGTAATAATGAATTTATTGGCTCTACAATTTTGACAGAGACTTAACCTTTGTTTTTCCCCAGATGTCAATTGGGGGTACTCTGACTGACCCTCTAGGAGCTAAGGAAAGAATATTGAAGAGCATCTCGGGAAAGAATGCAACCAACCCTTCTATCCCATTGAACAATGTGTTCAATTTGCCCAAATGTATCCTTTGCCCAAGTGTTATAGTAAATAGCAGATGGAAGGTATTTTATAACGTAAGGTTCTTCCACTTCTCCTCGGTTATCCCTTTGCCCATCCTTATGCACCATTTTCACCCAGTCTACCCATGCACACACTCCATAAGAAATCCAGAGAAAATTTAAGAGGAAGAGGAGGTTTTCTAAACAGTATAAGAATTTCCTATTTGCCTCTTCACTGCTCACTAAAACCATGCCAGCCTAGCTCCCCCAAAATGGAAAAGGCTAGCATAGACCCATGTAAGGGCACTGTATTCTCTAACAGCTTTCAGATAAATAACACTCCCCTCCCCCAAATCCTAAATAGCTACTTCTTCATTATCAGGAGATACATTCTAGAGATCTCCTTGAATGGACACATTTGAGCATTTAATCAGCTGCCATTTTCTCTTTTTATTTTCCTGATTGTTGAGGAAGATTGAAATTGGTATTAAAACCTTCTAATCTCTCTTTTCTCAGTAGGGCAGGAGCCGACAACAAAATAACCATGAACCTACAAATCAGAAGCGTGTTCTGTGTAATCTTCTGCAATTTATGGTTTAGTTCATCTTATGTGGGGCACTGAGAGCAATAAATGAAATAAAATAATGAGGATTTTTTTCTTCCATGATTCCCAAGGTGATTCCTAGCACTCTCGAAAGCAGAAGTGATTAATCAAGTCAGTGGGGACAAGCAGCAGTAATGTGATTGTCAAAACTATAGATATCCGATAAACTGTTTCACTCTCAGGTAAGGTGTTTGTGTATGTTTGTTTGCGTGTGTGTGTGTGTGTGTGTGTGTTGGGAGCTAGTCAGTGGGAGAACCAACATCTTCAACATTGTCTCTGAGGGAAGATTAGCAGGAATTATTAATTTAAAAGATTCTTACATTTTATAAAAACCCAGAAGCTAAGAAAAATGTCGAGCAACTCATACTCTAGTCTTAAATTTCAAAATCAAAGGTCCTTAACTCAGGGTGTCCACAGATTGTATTTCAGGCCATCTATAAGTCTTCTGAAATTATCTGCAAAATTTGGTGTGATTTTACATTTCTTTGCAGAGAGGGTGGGCTGGTTTCTAAAAATTCTTAGAGTGATCCTTGACCCTCAAAAAGGTGAACTCCCTTCATTAAATAAAAGAGGACAGAGGAAGAGAGAAGGAAAGAGAGAGAGGAAAGGAGGGAAATAAAGAGAATTCAGGAGTCTCATCAATTCTGTCCCAAACCAAATCAATCAAATGTATGTGAACTTCGTACAAGGCACTTATCTATTAACCTTTGTATTTGTATGAAAAGTTAGCAATAGTATAATCAATAGCCTCTGAGGTTTCAGGCTGGTTTTGATTGCATTTTGGAGCCCATGGTATTAGCAAAAATGTAGACGTTTATTCAATTCATGGAAACTATTTAGAAGAAAGTGTGTCCAAAAAGTTCTTTCATATAAATTCTGATTGTTTATGCTAAAGCCTTCAGAAGTGCCTTTAAATGGCTACACCATTTGCAGCCAATAATTTTGTATTAAAAGGAGATATAAAAAAGACAAAATTTACACAAAGAAAAATTTCTATGTTTTTCAGAATATTATTGTTTCAGCATATAAAAAACTAATTATAGTGGATTCCTATTCTCACTTAAGAAAGCTTTCAAGTGAAACCTAATTCTTATCATGTTCCCCAAGCTCCTGCAAAGGCTTTAGAATTTTCACTAATGTTCCCATGTAATTAATTAGCACAGATTTTTCTGCACATAGAGGAGTAAACACTGAGAATCCTCTATCCCTTTTCTATGTTACAAAAGGCATGAATTAACCTCCCTCCATTTCTAATCTTTTTTATATTTCATTCTTAATCCTAAAGAGGCATATACATATTGGATTTATCTGCCTTGTAAAATAGGCAGTCAGTCATCCTTTCTTTAAGATTGCTCTTAAATTTTAAGTCAGCTTCAACTAAACATGTAAATAAGCAAGCTCTTCAGTCCAAACATTTTTTAGTTGACAACCTGCAAAGGCAGATTGTGACATCATATAAAAATTAAGCAAGAAGATGACTATTTTACAAATTGTTGTAACTTTGAATAAATAGTCATTTCTTTAAATGACTTCCTTAAATAAAAGTTAGCGTATTTTGAACCTACATTAGTAAAGATTTATGAGATTTCTTCTCTTATGAAAATATTTGCCCTCTCAGTGCCTCTCAGAGCATATAAAAGCACCACTTACCCCATGTTGCTTGCCGTGGTTATATCATCATCAGATCAAGGCGTATCTGGATTCTGCATTAACTTAAAGGTTATAAAAAGAAGCAGTAGAGGTTTGACTTCCCCGGAAACGAGACTGTCATATGCTAACTAGGCTTTTAAATGAGGAAAACTAGTGTCTCTTCTAATTATATAAGCTCCAGGTCAAATTCTAGCATCAACTAATCAAATAACTGAACTGCTTTTAGTTTCAAGGAGTAAAAGAAAGAAAACTGTTTAAAATGAATGATTTTAGTATCTTTGAAAACTGGAGACTTGAGCATTGAAAGTTATTCTTATACCATTAAAAGTTAAATATTTTTAAAAGCAAAGTATATATCTTGCTACCTTAAATAATTTGAAGAAAAGTATTAGGGAAAATTTAGTTTGCAGTAAAACAGATATTTTTCTGTATTTTCCAGAAGTTTTGAATTTGCATTGTATGTCCTGGTCTCTGAAAATATCCTCTCAGCTTATCTTAACTTGTCCAGTATTCATCTGCTTACAATTTCAATAAATAAAAATATTTAACTCTAAAATCATACCAAGTTAACGCTAAGCAACATATCCAAAATTGTCTAATTTTTTTAATGTATCTTTTGAACACTTATAAATGGGGTCTTTTAAATTAAATACAAAGTTATTGTGATTTCTATAAAAATGCCATTTAATTTCAACATTTTAGAAGACATTTCAACCCAAATTTATAATAGTACAACTAAAAATAAAAAAGAATTGGGCAATGATTTATTGAGGAAATACAAATTTTCACAAGAAGTTGAGGAAAGAAGTATATTATAGCAGTTATCTGTTCCATACACCATTTTGGAGGAGTTAGCTTTACAGAAATAGTTTCAGCAAAAACGCTCATCTTTTTTAAAATTTTTAGTAGAGTACAGTTGCTTTACGATGTTATGTGAGTTTCTGCAGTACAGCAAAGTGAATTAGCTCTGCTTATCCATAGAGCCCCTCTCCTTTGGACAGCCTTCCATCTAGGTCACCACAGAACACTGAGTAGGGTTCCCCATGCTACACAGTAGTAAAGCCTACTGTAATTTTTAATAGGTAGCTGTCATGTACTGTTTTGGCAATTTTAAAATTACTTTATCTCAAAGTAAAGGTGCTTCCTAGGCAGAGAATATGTGAGCCCACACTGATCTACTTTTTAAAAAAATGAGATATAATTCATCTATGTCAAGGAGAAATACATTTTCCTTTACCCTTCTGGATTCTTCTGGCTGGTCTAAGAATTACAGTAAATTTGACATGAAATAGATTAACAGGAGAAAATCAAAAGTTTAATAACATGGGAGAGAATCGGGAATACTGAATAGCTCACTAAAATGGTCAAAGCCCTGATCTTAAAAACCACTTTCAGCTAAAGACAAAGCAGGATGTTGAGGGTAATGGTTTGGGACTTCAAAGGAAGGCAATTCAAGTAAGTTGGAAAAGCAAATGTTTGGTAAACAACTGTTTGTTGGGCCAGGGTGAGACAATGAGACAGAGTGAACTCTAAATGTCTGGGCCTTGCTGAGTTTCCCCCACCACACCTAGCCTAAATCCTTTGCATATATCTCTGGTGATACCTCTATTCTGGCAATAGACGCTTTATCTAAATTCTTTAGGCAGTTAAGGGGCAGGTGAAAAGAAAGACTTTAGGACTTAAAAAAAAGACTTTTAAGACTGTTTCTTAAAAATAATCTCCCTAAATTAATACTCATGCCAAAGAGACACATTTTGGGGTGGCTTCCTTACATACAACATACATAAAATTTTCCCTTTTAATATTAACATGAACAATTCAGGGGTTTTTTGCATTTGCAAGTTGCACAACTACTAACTCTAGAACATTTGCATCACCCCAAGGAGGAACCCAATGCCTCCCAATTCCTCCCTCCCTTGCAACTACTAATTTACTTCCTGTCTCTATGAATTTAATTATTCTGGATACTTCACATAAAAGTATTATATGTGGCCTTCTGTGACTGGCTTCTTTCACTTAGCATGACGTTTTCAAGGCTGGTTTATGCTATATCATATGTCAGTACTTCATTCATTTTATGGCTGAAAAATATTCCATTGTACAGATATATCACATTTTATTTATCCATTTATCAGTTGAGGGACATCTGGGTTTTCAGTATTGGGCTGATATGAATGAAGCTGTTATAAACATTTGTATACATGTCAATTCTCTTAACGTGCATACTTAGGAATTGCTGGAACATATGATAATTATATATCAACTTTTTGAGAAACTGTTTTTCACAGTGCTGTACCATTTTTCATTCCTACCAGACCAATCTTTATTATTATGTGTTTTTAACATAGCCATACTAGTGATTGAGAAATGGTATCTTATTGTGGGTTTGCTTTGAATTTCCCTAAAAAATAATGATGCTGAATATCTTTTTGTTTGTTTATCAGACATTTGTATATCTTCTTTGAAAAAATGTCCATTCAAATCCTTCGTCCATATTTAAATTGGGCTGTCTTTTTATTTGTGTATATTTATATATGAGTTCTGTATATATTCTGAAAACTAAACCTTTATCAGATACATGATTTGCAAGTATTTTCTCCCATTCTGTGAACTGTCTTTTCATTCCTTGATAGTTTCCTTTAAGACACAGATATACTTTTCAAAGATGACAAAATTCAGGTACAGGATTGGAAACTGACTTTGTCAAGATCTGCATAGTTTAAATTAAAATGAACAAACAAACTCTCAATTGAATCATATAATTTCTTTTTTTTTTCTTTTCTTTTTTTTGGCATGTACTATCTTAGTTCCCTGACCAGGGATCAAACCTGCGCCACCTACAGTAGAAGCATGGAGTTTTAACCACTGGACTACCAGGGAAGTCCCCACATAATTTATTTTAAATTAATTATAAGATGATCAAAAGAAAGTTCAAAAAGGTGTAAATGACTGATGGTTTTATTGGCAAAAGTAACTAGATAGTGTATGAAGTTATTTCAGATGACAGATTTAGTTGTTTTCCTTACAAGTAAAAGCTGCAATTACCACATTAAAACTTTAATGCAGGCTATCTACATATGGAGCTTTAGCCTCAGGCCTGGAGCAGCTGTGAAATGAAAGTTACCGCACCATTCTAGTCCTTGGATATCAGTATATTGTCCTTCGCCTTCCACCCTGCAACAGTAAAAAATAAGTGTGTTCATTAACAAGACTAGAAATTTACAGTCCAGGTATAAGACTGTCTAGTATATAATATACTATGTCTGAAGAATTATATCATTCTGCTTTCAAACTTTGATTTAAAACCTGACATCCTGTTTTTATATCCTACAAAAAAAAATACTACTATTCCAAACAAACATTGTCATTATACAAATTTTTACGTATTTTAAGATTTTAGGATTACATATGCTTAGTTTAGACAAAACCAAAACAGTCACAAAATGAAAAGTTTATATTGGTTATCTGACTTAATTAGTTCATTTATTCAACAAATGTTTATTGATCTTCAACTATGTGTGAGATGCTATGCTCTATGCTAGTGTTTTCTGGACTCTTTGGAGTGGTGAAAATGCGCTTCACAGAACCAGACCTTTATCCCATGGGTTAGAGTTTTCTCCCTTTATTAATATCAGCATGAAAAGTTTTTATGTTGTCATCACAGACTTGGCAATAGAACAGGTGAACCCTTTTCTACCTGCCTCAATATATATCAACCACTTCATAACAATTAGGTTGCATTTTTAATTCTGGAAATAATAATGGAGTAGTTATAAATGAATATGAAACCGCTGGATGACATAGTATTTGGTGTGAGGATTAAGTTTATAAAGATGTGTGAGGGTGGGGGTGAAGATTTGGATGAAGGTGGTTAAATGCTACAAACTTCCAGATACAAGATAAATAAAGTATTAGGAATGTAATGTATAAGATGATAAATATAATTAACACCTTTGTGTGTTATACATAAAAGAGAGTAAATCCTTAGTTCTCATCACAAGAAAAAAATATTTTTCTTTTTTTATTACTTTATATCAATGTGATATGATGAAGGTTCACTAAATTTATTGTGGCAATCACTTCATGATATGTAAATCAAATCATTATGCTGTATACCTTGAATTTATACAGTGCTGTATGTGAATTACATCTCAAACTGGAAGAAAATATAAAATAAAATTTAAAACTATAAAAAAACCTTGTCAAGATATTTCAAGCGAAAATAATTTTGGGCCTAAATTTTCTCAATAATTGCAACAAACTTTCCATTTCCAATATGACTGCAAAAAGTTCCATAGGAATAAAGGAGTCAGAGGAAATAAATGAAAAATCTAATAGATTATCACTAGGAATGATATGTTTTGGAGGCTCATAATGGCCTTAGCCTCTCTCATAACATTTTTCCATAAAATGATAATCCAACAATTCTTCTAAAATATAAGTATATTTTAACTAAATACATTATAAAAGAAATTTAGCATTAACTAAATTTTTAGGCAAATATGCTGAGAAATATCTTTTAGACTACAGTGACTTTTTATTTTAAACTCACCTGTTTTCATTGAAATTTCCAGTGTACTTTGCCCCAGTTGGGAATATATAAGTTCCCAGTCCATGAAACATATTGTCCTTAAAGTGTCCTTCATATACTGCTCCTGAAAAATGCTCAAGTTTTCCATAACCATTCATCTGTTTGTAACAGAGGAAATGACCTCAGTAACTAATCTTCAGTTTCACTAGTATATTTCTAAAAAGTATACACATATGTCTGTCATCCACTTAGTTATTTAATCTAACATTGTATCACCCTTTATTTCCACAAAAATAAGACAACATTTTTATCATTGTCCTTTGTATGTCTGTCTCTGTGAAGCTGACAAAGTCAGTGTTTCTGATCTGGGGCGCCTGAACATCGTGGAGGTCCATAATGATAATAACAGGGCTCCTCAAGATACCTTGAATATATCAAAAATCTTAAAGGCCAACCAGTTTAGTTAGCCCAGAAATGGCACAAAGAAGTTGTTAAGGACAGAAATTTGTATTCAAGCAGACCCAAGAACATATTTTTGTTTCATCACTTACTAGCTGGGCAAGAAATCTGAGCCGAATTTCCCTCAATTGTAAAACAGCAATATGAATGGTATCGAACTCATTAGGCTGCTATGAAGATTAAATGAGAAAATTATGTAATGAGTTTAGTTTGTTCAACGAATAGGAAATGAGAAAGATGATGACAATTAGCTCTCTGAATGAGTTTCATACTATTCCTTATATTCATATATATTAAATATAATAATTTGTTATTTTTATTACATGGTCTACTCATACATGTTTTTTGAAATGGTGAAATGCCAGGAATCATTTAACCAACTGAGTTACTTATCCACTGTCAAAATTCAAAACAATAATAATACCTTGTCATTTTTCCAGCTTCCTGTGTAGACAATCCCATTCGGAGTGGTATGAATACCTATTCCATTTCTCTCAATGACTCCAGAAGATGTTCTTGTACAGTCCCCATCTAAGTGAGAGAGAAATACTGAAGATTATAAACGGGAACCCTGTTTGACTAAGTATTAAAATATGTTCAACCTTAATCAGAACTGCATCACAGTGGGTCTCTCTGCTTTCCTAGCACCAAGATGAGGCGCTCCATGGACCTTTAAATCATTGAGACTCAAGAGCCTGGAAGACTGACACTGGCTATGGCCCTCCCATAGGTTTCCAAGGCACACTGTCTATACTGAACTTTAGAGTTTAAGATTTAAAATCTGTTCCTCCATTAGTATCTTTTTTTCTCTCCATTAGTATTTCTGTGTGATTTTATTTAATGGAGTCAATATGTCAACAGTACTTTTATCAAGTGTGACAGTCTCAGTTTTGCACTCTTAAGCTATTTAATTTTCATCTATATAGAAAAAAGTAATTGAAATATATGCTTACCATACTTGTCTCCATTTGGAAATATAAAGTTTATCTTAAATACTTCAGGAGCTGTTTTAAAAGATTTAAGAAAAATCACATAAACAAATATTTTTTAAAGTTTTTTATTCTTTGATATGGACAATTGTTGAAGTCTTTATTGAATTTGTTACAGGATTGTTTCTGGTTTATGTTTTGGTTCTTTGGCTGAGAGGCATGTGGGATCTTAGCTTCCCAACCAGGGATCAAACCCACACCCCCTGCATTGGAAGGTGAAGTCTTAATCAGTGGACCATAAGGGAAGTCTCAAACTTAAACATTTTTATGTTATAAGACCTATAACAAATTTGCTGGAAGAGCAAACCAAATAGACTCACTTTATATTCATGTTTACTTGGCATTTCCATAGTTGAGTGTAGGGTTCTGGGGAAATAAATAATTTTGTCTAGATGATCTATTTTTATTTGTGTATTTTAACAGCTTTATTAATACATAATTCACATATCACAAAAATTACTCTTTAAAAGTATACAAAACTCATTTGTTTTCGCATACTCAAGTTGTATAACTGTCACCACAATCTAATTTTAGAATATTTTAATCACTCTCAAAAGAAATCCTGTACATATTATCAGTTGCTCTCTATTACCCTAAAACCTACCCAACCCCACCCCCAGACCCTGGCAAACAATAATCTATAATCTGTCTCTATGTACTGGTATAATCCAGACAGTTCATAGAAATGGAATCATACAATATGTGGTCCTTTGTGAGTAGCTTCTTTTACTCAGCTTCAAGTTTCATCCATGTTGCAGCATGTATTAGTATTTTATCACTTTTTATTGCTGAATAGTCCATGGTACAAAAATAACATATTTTGTTTATTTATTCATTCATCAGTTGATGGTCAGTTGAGTGTTTCCAGTTTTGGCTAGAATGAATAATGCTACTATAAACATTCATGTATAGTTTTTTGTATGGGCATATGTTTTTCTTTCTCTTGGGTATATGATCTATGGATTATTTCACAGATGTAAGGTAGAGTGAGCAATCTCAGAATTGGCAGTAGGAAGAAATAGAAAAAAAAGATAGTAAGTGAGAAGAGGCGGGGGAAGGAGTAGGGTCCAAACAGAATGAGATTGGAATAAAGACAGGTAAAAAATGAAAAAAGAAAGCCACAGGACTGGGGGGTAGTGGGTGGAGTGGAATCTATGCCTCAAGCTGTGGGACATTTAGTCGATTAAAACATTAGAAACTAATTTTTTCCAATACTGAAGAAAACATATATTGGAGACGATAAGTAAACTATAACTTCTAGAACAACAGCCTATTAGAATGTTACTCAAAGTGTGGCCCATGCATTAGAATCACTTAGGATGCTTTACAAGTTGCTAGGCCCTACTATACATTGCAGAATCAGAATCTCTATGGGTGGGACAAGAGAACTGATCTTTTCAACTGGAATACTAACCTGAGTGCCAGTTAAGAAAGACTGGAAGCTCATCCCCTCTGAGGAAACAGAGTTAATAAACAAAATAGGCAGAAGACTTAAACATCATCAGAAAGGGAGAGTCCAGCAGCCTTGAGAAAGGAGTAGACACTTATGAAAAATAATTAACAATTTAGGAAATGAATAATTTAACTGTGAAAAGAAGAGAAGCAAAAAGCAAAGGAGAAAAGGAAAGATATACCCATTTGAATGCAGAGTTTCAAAGAATAACAAGGAGATAAGAAAGCCTTCCTCAGTGATCAGTGCAAAGAAATACAGGAAAACAATAGAATGGGCAAGACTAGAGATCTCTTTAAGAAAATTAGAGATACCAAGGGAACATTGGTATCCCTTATGGCAGAAAGCGAAGAGGAACTAAAAAGCCTCTTGATGAAAGTGAAGGAGGAGAGTGAAAAATTTGGCTTAAAGCTCAACATTCAGAAAACTAAGATCATGGCATCAGGTCCCATCACTTCATGGCAAATAGATGAGGAAACAGTGTCAGACTTTATTTTTTTTGGCTCCAAAATCACTGCAGATGGTGACTGCAGCCATGAAATTAAAAGACGCTTACTCCTTGTAAGGAAAGTTATGACCAACCTAGATAGCATATTTAAAAGCAGACACATTACTTTGTCAGCAAAGGTCCATCTAGTCAAAGCTATGGTTTTTCCAGTGGTCATGTATGGATGTGAGAGTTGGACAGTGAAGAAAGCTGAGCACCAAAGAATTGATGCTTTTGAACTGTGGTGTTGGAGAAGACTCTTGAGAGTCCCTTGGACTGCAAGAAGATCCAACCAGTCCATCCTAAAGGAGATAAGTCCTGGGTGTTCACTGGAAGGACTGATGTTGAAGCTGAAACTCCAATACTTTGGCCACCTCATGCGAAGAGTGGACTCATTGGAAAAGACCCTAATGCTGGGAAGGCTTGGGGGCAGGAGGAGAAGGGGACGACAGAGGATGAGATGGCTGGATGGCATCACCGACTTGATAGACATGGGTTTGGGCAGACTCTGGGAGTTGGTGATGGACAGGGAGGCCTGGCATGCTGCGATTCATGGGGTTGCAAAGAGTCGGACATGACTGAGCGACTGAACTGAAGGGAACATTTCATGCAAAGATGGGCACAATAAAGGACAGAAATAGTATATGGACCTAACAGAAGCAGAAGATATTAAGAAGAGGTGGCAAGAATACACAGAATTGTACAAAAAAGATCTTCATGACCCAGATAATCACGATGGTGTGATCACTCACCTAGAGCCAGACATCCTGGAATGTGAAGTCAAGTGGGCCTTAGGAAGCATCACTATGAACAAAGCTAGTGGAGGTGATGGAATTCCAGTTGAGCTGTTTAAAATCCTAAAAGATGATGCTGTGAAAGTGCTGCACTCAATATGCCAGCAAATTTGCGAAACTCAACAGAGGCCACAGGACTGGAAAAGGTCAGTTTTCATTCCAATCCCAAAGAAAGGCAATGCCAAAGAATGTTCAAACTGCTGCACAATTGCACTCATCTCACACGCTAGTAAAGTAATGCTCAAAATTCTCCAAGCCAATCTTCAGCAATACGTGAACAGTGAACTTCCAGATGTTCAAGCTGGTTTTAGAAAAGGCAGAGGAACCAGAGACCAAATTGCCAACATCCACTGGCTCATCGAAAAAGCAAGAGAGTTCCAGAAAAACATCTATTTCTGCTTTATTATGCCAAAAACTTTGACTGTATGGATCACAATAAACTGTGGAAAATTCTTCTAGAGATAGGAATACCAGACCTCCTGACTTGCCTCTTGAGAAACCTGTATGCAGGTCAGGAAGCAACAGAGTTGGACATGGAACAACAGACTGGTTCCAAATAGGAAAAGGAGTACGTCAAGGCTGTATATTGTCACCCTGCTTATTTAACTTATATGCAGAGTACGTCATGAGAAACACTGGGATGGAAGAAGCACAAGCTGGAATCAAGATTGCCAGGAGAAATATCAATAACCTCAGATATACAGATGACACCACCCTTATGGCAGAAAGTGAAGTACCAAAGAGCCTCTTGATGAAAGTGAAAGAGGAGAGTGAAAAAGTTGGCTTAAAGCTCAACATTCAGAAAACTAAGACCATGGCATCCGGTCCCATCACTTCATGGCAAATAGATGGGGAATTAGTGGAAACAGTGGCTGACTTTATTTTTTTGGGCTCCAAAATCACTGCAGATGGTGACTGCAGCCATGATATTAAAAGACGCTTACTCCTTGGGAGGAAAGTTATGACTAAACTAGACAACATATTGAAAAGCAGAGACATTACTTTGCCAATAAAGTCAAGGCTATGGTTTTTCCAGTAGTCATGTATTGAAGAGTTGGACTATAAAGAAAGCTGAGCGCCAAAGAATTGATGCTTTTGAACTGTGGTCTTGGAGAAGACTCTTGAGAGTCCCTTGGTCTGTAAAGAGATCCAACCAGTTCATTCTAAAGGAGATGTGTCCTGACTGTTCATTGAAAGGACTGATGTTGAAGCTGAAATTCCAATACTTTGGCCATCTGATGTGAAGAGCTAATTCATTTGAAAAGACCCTGATGCTGGGAAAGATTGAAGGCAGGAGGAGAAGGGACGACAGAGGATGAGATGGTTGGATGGCATCATCAACTCGATGGACATGGGTTTGGGTAAACTCCTGGTGTTGATGATGGTGTTGGTGATGGTCAGGGAGGCCTGGTGTGCTGCAGTCCATGGGGTCACAAAGAGTCAGACACGACTGAGTGGCTGAACTGAACTGTTGAAATAAACCTCTTTCGAAGGGCTGAAGAGCAGAACAAATACCATTGAAAAGTAAATTAGTGAACTGGAATACAAGGTTGAACATTTTTCCCAGAAAGAGGCATAAAGGAAAACAAAGATATCACCTGACAAACCTTTCATATCTCACCTCATCCCCAGACTCTTCTAGGACACCCCACAACACTCTTGGTCTATCCCTACTGTAGTTTGTGTGTGTGTGTGTGTGTGTGTATCCCTACTATAGTGTGTGGTTTATTCCTGCTGCTGCTGCTGCTAAGTCGCTTCAGTCATGTCCGACTGTGTGCGACCCCATAGATGGCAGCCTACCAGGCTCCTCCATCCCTGGGATTCTCCAGGCAAGAACGCTGGAGTGGGTTGCCATTTCCTTCTCCAATGTATGAAAGTGAAAAGTGAAAATGAGAGTGCTCAGTTGTGTCCGACTCTTTGTGACCCCATGGACTTCCTCCATGGGCGTTTCCAGGCAAGAGTACTGGAGTGGGTTGCCATTGCCTTCTCTGGGTCTATCCCTAGAGCCCCCCCAACACTCTTGGTCTATCCCTACTGTAGTGTGTGTGTGTGTCTGTATGCGTGTTCGTCTATCCTACTGTAGAGTGTGAGTGTGTGTGTTGGTTTATCCCTACTGTACTGTGTGTGTGTGTCTGTGTGTGTTGGTCTATCCCTACTATAGTGTGTGTGTGTGTCTGTGTGTGTTGGATCTATCCCTACTATAGTGTGTGTGTGTGTGTCTGTGTGTGTTGGATCTATCCCTACTATAGTGTGTGTGTGTCTGTGTGTGTTGGTCTATCCCTACTGTAGTGTGTGTGTGTGTGTGTGTTGGTCCATCCCTACTGTAGTGTGTGTGTGTGTGTGTGTGTCTGTGTGTGTTGGTCTATCCCTACTATAGTGTGTGTGTGTGTTGGTCTATCCCTACTATAGTGTGTATGTGTGTGTGTCTGTGTGTGTTGGATCTATCCCTACTATAGTGTGTGTGTGTGTGTGTGTGTGTTGGATCTATCCCTACTGTAGAGTGTGAGTGTGTGTGTGTGTGTTGGTCTATCCCTACTGTAGTGTGTGTGTGTGTGTGTGTCTGTGTGTCTGTGTGTGTTGGTCTATCCCTACTATAGTGTGTGTGTGTTGATCTATCCCTACTATAGTGTGTCTGTGTGTGTTGATCTATCCCTACTATAGTGTGTGTGTGTGTGTCTGTGTGTGTTGGATTTATCCCTACTGTAGTGTGTGTGTGTGTGTGTGTGTGTCTGTGTGTGTTGGTCTATCCCTACTATAGTGTGTGTGTGTGTGTGTTGGTCTATCCCTACTGTAGTGTGTGTGTGTGTGTGTGTGTGTGTTGGTCTATCCCTACTGTAGAGTGTGAGTGTGTGTGTGTGTGTTGGTCTATCCCTACTGTAGTGTGTGTGTGTGTGTCTGTGTGTGTTGGTCTATCCCTACTGTAGGGTGTGTGTGTGTCTGTGTGTGTTGGTCTATCCCTACTGTAAGGTGTGTGTGTGTGTGTGTGTGTGTGTGTGTGTGTGTTGGTCTATCCCTACTGTAGAGTGTGAGTGTGTGTGTTGGTCTATCCCTACTGTAGTGTGTGTGTCTGTGTGTGTTGGTCTATCCCTACTGTAGGGTGTGTGTGTGTCTGTGTGTGTTGGTCTATCCCTACTGTAGGGTGTGTGTGTGTCTGTGTGTGTTGGTCTATCCCTACTGTAGTGTGTGTGTGTGTGTGTGTTGGTCTATCCCTACTGTAGTGTGTGTGTGTGTCTGTGTTGATCTATCCCTACTGTAGAGTGTGTGTGTGTGTCTGTGTGTGTTGGTCTATCCCTACTATAGTGTGTGTGTGTCTGTGTGTGTTGGTCTATCCCTACTATAGTGTGTGTGTGTGTGTTGGTCTATCCCTACTGTAGTGTGTGTGTGTGTCTGTGTGTGTTGGTCTATCCCTACTGTAGGGTGTGTGTGTGTGTGTGTTGGTCTATCCCTACTGTAGGGTGTGTGTGTGTCTGTGTGTGTTGGTCTATCCCTACTATAGTGTGTGTGTGTGTGTGTGTGTGTTGGTCTATCCCTACTGTAGTGTGTGTGTGTGTCTGTGTTGACCTATCCCTACTGTAGAGTGTGTGTGTGTGTGTCTGTGTGTGTTGGTCTATCCCTACTATAGTGTGTGTGTGTCTGTGTGTGTTGGTCTATCCCTACTATAGTGTGTGTGTGTGTGTTGGTCTATCCCTACTGTAGTGTGTGTGTGTGTGTGTCTGTGTGTGTTGGTCTATCCTACTGTAGTGTGTGTGTGTGTCAATTGCCCTTAAATGGTTCCACACCCGAAACTTTGGAATGTTAGAGCTAGAAGAAGGGAACCTAAGAGGTGCAGACTGGCAGTACGCTGGCGCTGGCCTAATGTGTCACAACAGCGAATCGACGGCCGAATGAGAGCTAGAATCCAGGTCTCCAGATTCCCGCTCCTGGGGCTCTCTCTGTACCCCCATCCCACCCGTGGCTCAGGAAATCTGTCCATCCCTACTGCAGTTGCCAGGGGCCGGCTCACTGCGAGTTCTACTTAAGAGACGTTGAGAGGATGGGGCACTCACTTGACACAGGGCTGCGGGACAGATTTTCTGGACTCTGCGATTCCCCCTGGGCCGCCAGCTCCGTGGCCTGGAGGGACGGAAGCCGTAATTCAGCGCCGGGTGCGACATGGTTGCTAGGGCGACCAGGCACCTCTCACCCGGAAGCGAATAGGGGTCCGAGGTTGAGCCAATCAGAAGGCGCCAGGGCTGTGCTGCTGTAGCTGGGCCGCTGCGGAGCCGCTCCAGGTAAGGTCCGGGTGGGTGGCAGCGCCCAGGCAGGGCCCTTGGCCGCTGGGCGCCACGTCCGAACAGGTGGCCCGGGAAGCAGCGCTACAACCCCGGGACGGTCGCCCCTTCCGCGGACGAGGGATGTGTGTCTGTGTGCGTGGTCCGCGCGTCTGCCTGGTGGTCAGTGTGCGGACCTTTCCACCGTCAGCCTCTCCCGCAGTGGGCAGGGTCTGAGGAGACTGCCTGCCCGGTGGGATCCAGCCTGTCTGGCAGGGGCCGGTGAGTCTGGAGCAGCAGGATCCTAGGCCTGCGACCAGGCCTGGCCTGTGTCGACAGCAGAGGGTTGTACATCTGAGGCCGGGGAGCTGAATTCTGCGAGATAAAGGGTTGAATTGGAGGGCCTCGGGCTCGTTTCCTGTGTCTTAGCTCCATCTCCAGTTGGTGGCTGTTTGGGGAGAGGATTGGCTACGGTGTATGCTGGAAGAAAGGTACCAGGTCTGGGTATCTGCAAGGAGCTGGATATATGGGTTTAGTCAGAGATTTGCCTGGGAGGGGAGTGGTTTGTGGTCAGTTTCAGCGCCCAGCTTGGTGATTCTGTTCCTGGGAGCCAAACTTAGGTTCTCATGTCCACGGTGAATAAAGATAGTTGAGATCTTCCCAGGCTAAATGGATTTCTGATGTTTTGGCGTCTTATGGGGCCTGCCTGATCAGGGGAAAACTGCCATTCCCAGGGCTGGCTAATTAACGATTAATCTGACAGCATGCCTTTTAGATGCACACCAATCAATCCTGCCCGCCTTACCTCCAACAACTTCCTTTGTCTAACTACCAAGCCTGTAGTTCACCTGCCCTAAATCAGTCCAGGGCCAAGTACCAGGCAACAAGGGACAAGCCCTAGACCTTAGAGCCTGTGGGAATTACTCAAAGTAGCCAGTCCTAAGCTGTTTTCCCTGCCTGGCCTCTTCTTTCCTATGGAAAAACCAAGAAAGGCTGCAGGGTGGCCTTACTCCTTTCTGCCTGCTCCTGACACAGGTGCTTCCCTGGCATGACCTACGGAGGCAGACAGACCTCTCCTTTTTAGGAGAGCTATAAGTAACATTAAACTTTTTCTTTTGATGGTATTAATCTCTCTCTGTCAGCACTCAGTCACCTTTATAAACTAGGGCCCAGGCACAAGTCAAAGCAGGGCTGGCTTAACATTAAATTTTGAATTGAAGATACAAAGTACATGTTTGGGGGTAAGAGGGAAGTGTGGGGGAAACAATTTCAGCTTTGGGGTCAAAGGGATTATTTCAGACCCTAGCTCCAGGCTTTGCTTCTATAGTAGTGACATTGGACAAATCGTGTAATTTATCTGTACTCTAGTTTCCTCCTCTATAAAATACAGATAATAATATTTACTGTCTAGGAGTTTTACAGAATTAACTGAAATAACCTTAATCTTTCCCCTCCATGCAGACTTATATTTCCAACTATGTTCTACACATCTCCATTTGAATGTCTAGAAGGCATCTCCAGTGTAACATCCATTCTGAACTTGTGACACTCCCTATATCTTTTCCTGTCCATTCCCTGATGGCTCAGATGGTAAAGCGTCTGCCCGCAGTGTGGGAGACCCAGGTTCGATCCCTGGGTCGAGAAGATCCCCTGGAGAAGGAAGTGGCAACCCACTCCAGTACTGTTGCCCGGAACATTTCATGGACGGAGGAGCCTGGTAGGCTACAGTCCATGGGGTTGCAAAGAGTTGGACACGACTGAGCAACTTCACTTCACATTCCCATTCGGATCACATGGCTGAACACAGAATCCCTATTCACCTAGTTAAGCTAGGCCCTCAAATTTTACAGTAATTCTAGACACTTACACCTTTCATCTAATTCATCTACCATTAAAATGCATTGAGACTGTATGGCCACTTTTCAACTCTACTTGTTCCATCTGTAGTCCAACTCACTGTTTAGTTTTGTTTTTTATCTCCTACCTAAACAACTGAGTAGTTTCTCCTCACCTCCCTACAGTTGTTTTATTCTTCACATAGCAGCTAGAGTAATTGTTTTAGAACTGAAGTCAGTCATACCAGGCTTCTGCCTTTGCTCTCTATTGACTTTCTGTTATATTTAGTATAAAATTCAAAGTTCTTCCCAGGGCTTATATGGCCATCTCTGCTCTCTGACCTCATCTCCTTTGTTTACTGTGTTGCAGACCCACAAGACTCCTCACTGTTCAGCCCACTGCATTGAAGATGTTATTCTGGACTTGGACCCTTTTCACCTACTATTGCTTCTGCTTAGAATGTTCTTTTTACAAATATTTCATGACTCATTTCCTGCATGTTCACATGTCTGCTCAAATATGATCTCAGAAAGATGATCACTCTTAACCTGACCACTCTATCTGAAAAAAGACTCAGTTTTTTTTCTTCATAGCACTTAATATTGTATATTTGTTTGTTGTCATCTTAACCTCTAGAGGATGAGCTTCATGAGGCAAGAATTTTGTTGTCTTTGCTGTTGTATCCCTAGAATCTAGCACTTAATAAGTGTTCAATAAATATTTGTGGAATGAATAAATAAATGAATGGCTCTCCATTCTCATATCATTTATTCAACCCTCAGCCATTCCTCAAATACATATTGAATTCCTGTTATTTGCTATACACTGCTAGAGGTACAGTGGTAATCAACATGGATATACTCCTTGCGTTCAGAGAGCTTTCTGGGGGGGGGTGGGGTGGGAGATAAACATCAAAGAAACAATAAATATGTATAATTATAAAGGATTTTGAAGAAAGGAATATCAAGAGACCCAGTTCAATTTCTACATATTTGTGTTTCCCAGTTATTTCTCTGCTTTTGATTTCAAATTTCATTTTAGCTTGGTTGCAAAACATACTTTTTAAATTTTTGTCTTTTTAAATTTATTAAGGTTTGTTTTATAGGCTAGTATATTGTCTATCCTGGAAAATTTTCCTTCTTCACATAAGAAAAATGTGTATTTTTTGTTGGGTAGAATGTTCTGTAGGTCTCTTAGGTCAAGTTGGTTTTTACTGTGTTTCAAGTCTTCTGTTTCCTTATTGATCTTCTGTGTAGTTTTTTTTTTTACCATAGCTGAATGTGGATATTGCAGTTTCCTGCTGTTATATGTTGTGTATTTCTCTGTCCATTTCTGTCAGTTGTTGGTTGATGTGTTTTGGTGCTCTGTTACTAAGTACAGAATATTTATAATTGTTGCATCTTCCTCATGGATTGACTCTCTTATCTTTATGAAATGTTCTTCTTTATCACTGACAAGATTTTTTTGCTTTAAAGTCTATTTTGTTTGATATTAGCGTAGTTGCTGCAGCTTTCTTGTGGTTTCTGTTTGCATGATTTCTCTTTTTCCATCCTTATACTTTTCATTTATTTGTATCTTTGAATTTAAAGTGATAGACAGCATATACTTGGATCTTGTTTTTACTCACTAATAATTTGTCTTTTGATTGGATTGTTTAATTCATTCACATTTAATATTGTTATTGGTATAGGGGGATTTATTTTTTCTATTCTACTTTTAGTTGTCAATATGTCTCATGTCTATTTTGTTTCACTGTTCCTACTTTACTGTTTTCTTTTGCATTAAATTATTCAATAAATATTTCCTAATGCAGTATTTTAATTTCTTTAGTATTTTTTTTTTTTTTAATTTTTGGTTTACTTTTTAGTGACTGCTCAAGGATTTTGTCGTATACCTCTTAACATATCAGAGTCAACTTCACATTTATACTAACTCAATTTTGCTAATATATAGAAATGTTACTCTCATATAGCTGTATGCCTTTCCCCTCCTTTTTGCAGTAAAGATTCCACATGTAAGCAATATCATATGATATTTGTCTTTGTCCGAGTTACTTCATTTAGTATGATAATCTCTAGGTTCATCTATATTGTTGCTAATGGCATTATTTCATTCTTTTTTGTGACTCAGTAATATTCTATTATGTATATCTACCATGTTTTCTTTACCCATTCATCTGTCAGTGAAACCTTAGGTTGCATCCCCAACTGTACATTGTTACAGTTATTACTTTACCATTTGTAGTCATTTTATTAACCCGATCCATCTATACTCCCACCAACCTGCTTTGTTCTGTTACAGCAAATACATTACGTTTTTGCATATCACAAACCCACTATTATATCATATACATATTATTATATATGGTTGCTTTTTAAATCAGTTATGTGAAGAAAGAAGAAAATATGGATATACGCTGTTTGGTAGGTTTTGAGGGGGTTGATTTTGTTTTGTATTTACATAGTTACCTTTACCTTTACGGGTGCTCCTTTTTGTGTGTGTGTGAGTTCAGATTACCATCTAGGGTCACTTTCTTCAGCTTAAACAAATTCCTATAGTATTTTTTTGTAAAGCACATCTTACTGGGTTTATATCTGTAAGTGACAAGTTGTTTTTCTCTAAATGCTTTCAAGACTTCTTGCCTTTAACTTTTAGCATTTTTATGTATTGTGTCTATTTATGGATCTCTGGGTTTATCCTATTTGAAGTCCTTAGAGCTTCCTGTATGTGTAGGTTATTGTCTTTCAATAAATTTGATAAGTCTTCTTTCATTATTTCTTTAAATATTTTTTCTGTTCTTTTCTTTCTCTCTCTCCTATCCTTCTGGTGTTCCTGTTATGCGTACTACTAACCTTGGACTTAGTTTGGGTGTAGTTAGTTGACTTAGTTTGAGCTTAGTTTGTTCTTTTTTTCTGGTTCCTTAAGATGTAAATCTAGGTTGTTTATTTGAGATCATTTCTTTTTATTAACATAGACTCTTATTGTGATAAACTTCCCTCTTAGAACTCCTTTTGCTGCATCCCATAATTTTTGGTAAGTTGTGTTTTCATTTTCAGTTGTTTGATGATATTTTAAAATTTCCTTTTGATTTTGTCTTTGACCCACTGGTTGTTCAGGAGCATGTTATTTAATTTCCATATGTTTACGAATTTTCCAGTTTTCCTTCTTTATTGATTTCTAGATTTATACCATTGTTATCACAAAAGATGTTTGATTTGTTCTCAGTCTTCTTAAATTTGTCAAGACTTGTTTTACGGCCTAACATATGATCTGTTCTGAAAAATATTTCATGTGGCTTTGAATGGAATGTTCTGTGTATGTCTATTATAGTTCAAGTCGAATTTTTCTTTTGGTGGATGATTATCTTTCTGGATGATCGGACCACTGTTGAAAATGTGATATTAAAGTCTCCTATTATTGTTGTATTGCTGGCTACTTCCTCTCAATTATGTTAATATTTGCTTTATGTATTTAGATGCTCTGATATTGGGAGCATAAATGTTTATAATCGTTAGATTCCCTTGATGAATTGACCCCTTTACCGTTGTATAATGATCTTCTTTGTCTCTTGTTACAGTGTTTGACTTAGAGGTTATTTTGTCTGAGTATAGCTACCCCTGCTCTCTTTTCGTTTCCATGTGCATTTACTGTCTTTTACATCCCTTCACTTTCAGTCTGTGTGTCTTTGCAGCTGAAGCAATTCTCTTGCAGGCTGCATGTAGTTGAGTCTTATTTTTTTAATCCATTCAACTATTTTATGTATTTTGATGGGAGAATTTAGTCCATTTACATTTAAAGTAATTATTGATAAGTAAGGACTTACTGCCATATTGTTGTTTCCTGGGCATTTTTAAGATCTTTTGTTTCTTTCTTTCTCTCTTGCTGTCTTCCTTTATGATTTGATGATTTTCTATAGTGGTATGCTTTGATTTTTTTTCCTCCTCATCTTTTGTATATCTACTATAGATTTTAAAAAAATTTTTTATTCTTTTATAGTTTCTTTCTTACTATAGATTTTTAATGTGTAATTTTTTTGTTTGTTTGTTTTTTACCATGAGGCTAATGTAAGACATCTTATAACATTCTACTTTAAGCTGATAGCATCTTAACTTGGATCGCATACAAGAGTTTTACACTTTTACTCCCCTCCAGGCACAATCTCTTAGCCAGAGCTGTTTCTAAAAATATATATGTAAATATAAATTTTATTTATCAAATCATATATTAAATACATGAAATATCTAGGGTTTTTAAACCCCATGCCAGACCTAACCAAATCAGAATGTAGCATGGGACCCTACACACCCCATGTGTGGTTTGAAAACTTCTCCATGTGTTTCTGATGCACCTCCTGGTTAAGAAACTTGTGTCAGAGAAACTTATTAAATATTAGTCCTGGAAGGATGTACTTATTAATCTTTTGTGAAGCATGTTGTTCATGCGTCTTCTAAACTGGCCCTTTGAGTGCGTTTTTGTTTTTCTTCTTTGAAGTAGGCTATATCCTTAACTTTGACAAAGAATTATTACACCTATCTGGTTTTATGATGTCTGTATTACTTTTTTCTCTTGCAGGTGAAAATGAGTTCTTCAGTAAGAAGGAAAGGCAAGCCAGGGAAAGGAGGTGGAAAAGGGTCTTCCAGAGGAGGAAGAGGAGGCAGGAGCCATGCTAGTAAATCTCACGGGGGCGGCAGCAGTGGCGGTGGTATTGGTGGCAATAGAAAGGCATCAAGTAGAATCTGGGACGATGGCGATGACTTTTGTATCTTCAGTGAATCAAGGCATTCATCCAGGTTATTTATTTTTTTTTTTTCATCCAGGTTATTATACTCATTAAATGTTCAAATATGAAAACAGTATCAATTCTTGATGTATGGGACAAAAGATGGTTATTAAGACAAAGAGGGAAAATGCCAAGTAATTCTGGCTAAGTTACTCTTCCTCTTATTTTAAAGCCTTGCAGTCCCCCGCTTTGTGAATTTTTTTAAAAGTGTGATGGTAAATAACCCCTTTGGGAGAGGGGTGGGCATTGAAATCTGAGCTTAACTTTAACTTCCGTATGACACTGTAAATTGAGTGTAATATTGTTATTATAATCAATATTATGGAAAAGTAAATATTGGAAATGGTGAGGGTAATTGAAAATTATATTAAGTATTTCTTAGGCATTGTAGTTTGAAGGTCCCCAGATGAGATCTGGCTATATCCCTTCTGCTTAGTTGATGAATTATCTATTTTCCAACCGATCAACCAAATATTTACTGAAGCTTAATGTGATGATCAGAGATAGATATCATGCCCAGGCTTCTCTCATAGTCAACTTTTAATTAGTGAACGTTGTTTTGTTGTTGTTCAGTCACTTAAGTCATGTCCAACTCTTGACAATCTCATGGACTGCAGCACGCCAGACTCTTCTGTCCTCCCCTATCTCCCAGGGTTTGCTCAAATTCATGTCCTTTTGAGTCGGTGATACTACCTAACCATCTCATCCTTTGCTGCCTCTTCTCCTTTTGCTTTCAATCTTTCCCAGCATTGGCATCTTTTCCAATGAGTCACCTCTTCACATCAGGTGGCCAAGCATTAGAGTTTCACCATCAGTCCTTCTAATGAATATTCAAGGTTGATTTCCTTTAGGATTGACTGATTTGGTCTCCTTACAGTCCAAGGGACTCTCAAGAGTTACCTCCAGCACCACATTTTGAAAGCATCAATTCTTTGGCACTCAGCCTTCTTTATGGTCCAAAGCTCACATCTGTATATGACCACCTTTGTCAACTCTCTAGGTTTGTCGTAGCTTTCCTTCCAAGGAGCAAGTGTCTTTTACTTTCAGTCCTAAGTGATTTTGGAGCCCAAGAAAATAAAATCTATCTCTCCTTCCACTCTTTCCCCTTCTATTTGCCATGAAGTGATGGGACCAGATGCCATGACTTTAGTTTTTTTAATGTTGAGTTTCAAGCCAGCTTTTTCATTCTCCTCTTTCACCCTTATCCAAAGGCTCTTTAGTTTCTCTTCGCTTTCTGCCATTAAGAGTAATATCTTCTGCCTATCTGAGGTTGTTGATATTTCTCCTGGCAATCTTGATTTCAGATTATGATTCAGCCAGCCCAGCATTTCATGTGATGTACTCTGCATAAATTCCAATAATTCTAATACATGTTTAATGAAAGTAAAGATTTTCTACTGCATGTTATGCATCTCATTGTTTTTCAATTTGCACTTTAAGGTGTTTACTTAAATTTTTAGAGATAGCGAGACTTCTTTAGAGTTATGTATATAAACACAGGCATACACACACTCTTGTGGGAATAATTACCAACTAAATATTGGTTAGAAAAAAAAAAAATATTGGTTAGAAATAGAGGTGAGTGCTGAAGTTTAACTGCATCATATGTGGCTTTTAATTTAAATGAATTCAATTGTATGCATTCAGGAAAAAAAGATAAAGAAGAACAAATGGTATTTAAGTAGTTAAACTTGCCACTGAATGAATCTGAACTCCATCATGAACAGGATAATGAGAGAGGAAGGTGTTCATTCCTGTCAGTCTCAGTGTCCAAGTGCTTTATATAGTTTAAGCTTCTTGATGCACTGAGTATGTGATATTAATGTGTATTTCTTAAATATACATTTCTTATACATAGTCTCTATCATAACCAAATACTTCACTTGGTATGCAACCAGAGAATCTACATTTTTTTCCATTTTAAATGAAAAATGGTCATTTTTTGACATACTGAAAGATAATATATCAATCTCAAACTTGATTCCTTTTTAAGAAATCTTCCAGAATAATTTAAAGCTATATTTTCACATTAGCTGCTGACCTGAGAACCTAACTGCTGAGTTAGATGCAGCTCCATTCTTCCTGAAAACACTTACTTTATAGGTTCTTAGGGTCTTAGATGTTCATTCACGCAGGAAATACTGACTTAGTGCTACTGTGAGCCAGACAGTGTTTTAGTGACCAGAATCACAGCAATGAATAAAATACTGTCCTGGTGCTCGTAGAAGGAGGTTTGACATATAAAAACTGTAAACAAAGGTGTAATCATATGTCAAGTGATAAGTACTATGGAGAAAAATAAAGGACAAAGGAATAGAAAATGCCAAACTGGATTGCTGGTATTTTTAAATGGTTGCTCCTTTCTGTGGAGTGATCAGAGAAGACTTCTCTCTTGATGTGTCATTTGAGCCAGGACACGAAAGAAGTGAAGGAGTAAGCCATGAATCTATCTGAGGGAAGAACGTTTGAGACAGAATAGCAAGTGAACAGTTCCTGAGGCGGGAGTTTTAAGAAGATTTAGGGAATGGAAAGGAAGCCATATGGCTAGCATGGATGGGTAAGAAGTATTAGGCAGTTAGATTCACCAGGCTGTGCTGTGTAGAATCTTATAGGCCAGTATAAGGATTTTGTTTTGTTTTTGAGTTTTAAAAATCATGTTTATTGAAGTGTAATTTACATTCAGTAAAGCTCACCCTAAAATTTGACAAATGCAGTCATTTCTCTAACCAGCAGCTCTTCAAAACTCGCCCATGCCCTTTGCAATGAACTCCTCCCTGGTCCTTAGGAATGCGTTGATCTGTCTTCTGTCAGTAGGATCAAATTTAGTTACTAAAATGATTTATTGTAGAAGAACTAAGCACATAAAACCAAGGGGTTTTCTTCTTTGTGTGTGGTTATTTGTTTAGTTGTTTTTTTGGCCAAGCTGTGTGGCTTGCTGTTATGGCTTAGTTCCCTTACCAAACCTGGGCCCTCTGCAGTGAAAACGCAGAGTTCTAACCACTGGACAGCCAGAGAATTCCCAAAATTCAAGTTTTTAAAAGGATACTTTGGAACGTATAATCTTTAGAGTAATCAAAAGAATTGGGATTTTAACATAACCTTTGAAAATTAAAGCACAGTTCATAAAGTTGTCTTAAGATAGTTGCAGAATAGCTAGTCTAGTTACTGTGTCAATCTTCAGCCTGGAGCTGTTTGGTAGAAAAACTATTTTAAATAATGGGATTGATTTCTACAGAAATTCTCTATGGGGCAGATATATATTCTCACAGATATCTGTGAGAATATCTCACAAACACCTTCTCAAAAGACCACCTCTGCTGCCACCATGAAAGGGACAAGGAAAGCAGAAACATCTGTTCTGTTTGTCAGTCATCTCATGTTCAGATATACCTTGTTGTTGTCCAGTTGCTAAGCGTGTCCAACATTTTGTGACCGCATGGACTATAGCATGCCAGACTGCGCTTCCTTCACTATCTCCTGGAGTTTGCTCAAACTCATGTCCATTGAGTCAGTGATACCATCCAACCATCTCATCCTCTGTCATCCCCTTCTCCTCTTGCCTTCAATCTTTCCCAGCATCAGGATCTTTTCCAGTGAATCAGTTCGTCGCATCAGGTGGCCACAGTATTGAAGCTTCAGCTTCAGCATCAGTCCTTCCAATGAATATTCAGGGTTAATTTCCTTTAGGATTGACTGATGTACTCTCCTTGCTGTTCAAGGGACTCTCAAGAGTCTTCTCCAGCACCATAGTTTAAAAGCATCAATTCTTTGGTGCTCAGACTTCTTTATGGCCCAACTCTCATGTCCGTACTTGACTACTGGAAAAATCATAGCTTAGACTATACAGATGTTTGTCAGCAGAGTGATGTCTTTGCTTTTTAATACACTGTCTAGGTTTGTCATAGCTTTCCTTCCAAGGAGCAAGCTCTTTTAATTTCATGGCTGTAGTCACCATCTGCAGTGATTTTGCAGCCCAAGAAAATAAAATGTCACTATTTCCACTTTTTCCCCATCTATTTGCCATGAAGTGATGGGACCAGATGCCATGATCTTAGTTTTTTGAATGTTGGGTTTAAGCTTGCTTTCTCACTCTCCTCTTTCACCCTCATCAAAAGACTCTTTAGTTCCTCCTCACTTTCTGCATTAGAGTGTTATCATATGCATATGTGAAGTTGTTGATATTTCTCCCAGCAATCTTGATTCCAGCTTGTGATTCATCCAGCCCAGCATTTTGCAAAATGTACTCTGCAGATGCACCTTATCTACCTGAAAAGCTTCTTCCAAGCACCACAGTTCTTTCTTTCAAGCACCAACCTTGAGGTTTGTCAGCATGTTGAAGTAGATTGAGCCAAGTTGTGTACCATGGCTGAAAAGCTATTATAAGGAGTTTGGCTTTTGCTTTGAGTAAGATGGGAAGCCATTGAAGGGTTTGAGGCGAGAGTATCGGTCATCAATCACTCTGGCCAGAGTTACTGCCATTAATTATATCCTTTTATGTGAATTAGAAAATGGTGAATGTGAATTAGAAAATGCCCCTCTCTCTGGTCAGTTATAGCTCCAGAATGCATGTCTTGGCAAGCAGAGAACACATTGGATTTTAGCTCTCGCTGTCCCCTCCTCCTCTGCTTCAGGACCCTTTGCATAGTGTACAGTCTGTGCGTCCATACTCGGCAGCCCTGCCTCAGTGTGCTGTGGAGAATCGACTGCAAGGGGCCATGAGTGGAAGCAGGAAGACCAGTTAGAAGATACTGTCCCAGTGGCAGTGTCCTAGACAGTTTAATAACATGTCTGGAGTTCAAGAGCAAGATCTCAACTAGAGAAATAAATGTATGAGTTCTTTCTGAGTAAATACTATTTAAAGCTATGAGACTAAATGAGATAGGATATAGAAAAGAGGTTTGAATTTTGAGCCCTTGGGCACTCTAGGATTTAGGGTTGAAAGAGGTTAGGAGAATCAGACAAAGTAGATTGAGAAGTTGCCAGTGAAGTAGGAGGAAAACTAAAAGCTGATTTCTGGAAGTCAGATGGAAGGAAGGAAGGTGTTTTAACGGGGATTATCCAATCAGATTGGATTGGATACTTTAAAGGGATATACAAGTTGTATAAAAAAATGCTTCTAGTAGGTCAAGAAAAATGGGAGTTCCCTTGGTGGTTCAGTGGTTAGGACTTGGCACTTTCACTGCTAGGGCCCCAGGTTTAATCCCTGGTTGGAAGCTAAGATCCTACCAGCCATGCAGCATGGCCAAAAGAAAAGGAAAATGTGTTCTGACTGTTGTCCACTGGATTTGGCAATGTGGGTAGACAAGAGCTGTTTGGTATAGTATAGTTGATATAGAGTGTGTTTCAGAGAGAAGAAGATAAAAAGTGGCGACAAAGACATGATTTAGAGAACACTTTCGGGGAGTTTTACTGTAAAGGGCAGGGGCGGGAAGACGGATAGGACAGTACCTTGAGGGGAATATAAAGTCAAAGGGAGGATTTTTTTTTTTTAAATATGGTAGATGTTACATAGCGTGTATATATGCTGGTGGAAGTGATCCAAAAGAGAGTGAAAAACTGATGATGTAGAGAGGAGGATAAGTGCTAGAATGATTTCCTTGAGGAGATTGAACAAATTGAGATACAATATACAAACAGAGGGACTGACTTTTAGGATCAAGAATGGTTCATCCTTAGTAACAGGAAGGAAGGCAAAGTGTCGAGGTTTAAGAATAAGTGGTAGATGAAATAGCATATGGAAGGTCCCCCCCCCCCTTTTTTTTATTTATCATGAAGAAACAGATAAATCCAAATTATGAGAATTCTACAAAAAAAACTGGCCTGAGTGTGTCAAAAAAAAAAAGTCAATATCAGGAAATAGATAGGGAACTAAATTAAAGGAGTTTGAAAAACAGATAATGTCATTTTTAACTAGATAATCAGAAAATCTGTAGATGTGGTTTGAGGCAATTAGGAACTTTGAATATCAGTTCAGTTCAGTTGCTCAGTCTTGTCTGACTCTTTGCGACCCCATGGACTGCAGCACACCAGGCTTCCCTGTCCATCACCAGCTCCCAGAGCTTGCTCAAACTCATGTCCATTGAGTCAGTGATGCCATCCAACCATCTCGTCCTCTTGTCATTCCCTTCTCCTCCTGCCTTCAGTCTTTCCCAGCATCAGGGTCTTTTCCAGTGAATCAGTTCTTCACATCAGGTGGCCCAAGTATTGGAGTTTCAGCTTTAGCATCAGTCCTTCCAATGAATATTCAGGACTGATTTCCTTTAGGATTGTCTGGTTTGATCTCCTTGCAGTCCAAGGGACTCTCAAGAATCTTCTCCAACACCACAGTTCAAAAGCATCAGTTCTTTGGTGTTCAGCTTTCTTTATGGTCCAACTCTCACAGCCATACATGACTACTGGAAAAACCATAGCTTTGACTAGACGGACCTTTGTTGGCAAAGTAACATCTCTGCTTTTTAGTATGCTGTCTAGGTTGGTCATAGCTTTTCTTCCAAGGAGCAAGCGTCTTTTAATTTCATGGCTGCAGTCACCATCTGCAGTGATTTTGGTCCAAAAAAATTAAATCTGTCACTGTTTCCTTTGTTTCTCCATGTTTGCCGTGATGTAATGATATCAATATAAAATTAAATGATATGTTAGATGAGATCAATATAAAATATTGATATCTTATGAGTGATAATAGTATTATGGTTATATAAAAGTTTGTCTCTGTTCTTAGGAAATAACATGCAGAGGTATTTATGAGTGAATATGATGTCAGCAGCTTACATTCAGATGGTTGAGAACATGCATGTGTCTATATGGGGGAACATTTATATACATATGCATATATATGTGCATATAGAGAGGAAATAAGAGAAGGGTGTAAATGTGTGTGTGCATATAAGTATGGCAGGTGTTAACAGTTATTGGTGAATCTTAATAAATGCTATAAATTTTTATAGATTAACAATTCTTTGAAACAAAAAGGGGAAATGATGAATTTTGGATAACATTTCTTTTAGAAGTTGCAATTATGTGGTTAAAAATCCCAGTCTCTTCTATTTTCTCCTTTGCTACCCAGTTGAGAGAGAGTAAATGTGTGGTTCTTTTCAAAGTCTTAGTAATATGTTGGATTTTCAGTACAGAGAAGTTTCTACCATTTCTCTAGATTTGTAAAAATTTATAATGAAACATGCCAAGTGAAAAAAAGAAAAGAAACTTAGTGAGTAAAGGTAAATTTTAGAATCCATTATTTTTTTAAATATTAAAAAGTGTCCCTAAAAAACTCTAAATTCCAAAAATGAGATTAGTGAAATAGTGAATAGTGAAATAAATTCTAGTCCCTCTATGTTTAAAATTTAAAAATTAAGTTGTAGGAAAATGTTTAATTTGGGGGAAATGGCAGTTTGATTTTAATAAGGAAATAAAGCAGATTATAAAAAATTACATATGCTGGATAATTTTATAAAAAATGTATGTGAAAAGGAGTGATATTAGTTAAGATGTTTTCTGTTCTTTATTCTCTACTTTTCTACAGTAAACGTGTATTATTATATTTGTAATCAGGAAGTAAAAAATTTAAATAAATATTTAAAAAAATAGGGCCTAATAGTCACAAGATAGGACTCTTAGTTGTTTTCAGATTAAGTACCTCAAATAGAGTGAAATATATACTCTTTGTACATAGCATATTTCTTGTGAAAGTCCACTGGTGCAGGAGTCATCACAGCATTGCTTTCCCCAGAAGATTCTTGAGTTAGTGAAGCAAGATTTAATGATGAAGAAACTGATCAGGTTTTTTCCCAGCATTTAGAATATAATGAAGTTGAGTAAATACTGTAGAAAATGGAGACTCTCTCCACATTCATGTCCCCTTTTATAAGATACATGACAATCCAATCATGTTGTGTATGTATGGAGACCCTGAGGAGAGTGTAAAAATTCTGATAACAAATAAGTGTGTAATTTTGTTCTTGTGTCCTTTGCAGACCTAGTAACAGTAGCGTGAGAAAAGGGGATGCACGCCCCAAATGGAAGCCCGAAGCCAAAGTGCCCCTGCAGACTCTACATATGACTTCTGAGAATCAAGAAAAAGTGAAAGCTCTTCTCCGAGACCTGCAGGAACAAGATGCGGATGCTGGATCTGAGTAAATTATTATATTTGAATAAATTATTATATTGAAGAAGATAAAATGTGAGGGTCCTCTGTGTCTTTGGAATACTGTGTCAGTACTAATCGTATTGTGGCTATGTAACTAGTTGAAAGTGAGCCAAGAGAAATACAAGAATAATTATTCAGCAACTAGTTGTCCTTTACGGTGTAACCTTTAGTTATTAATTGTCTCTTTAAGTTTTAGTTGATCATCTGGGAAAGAAAAAAATGGAGATTCCAGTAGTATCTAGCTGGGTTGTTGTGAAGATTTTCAAAGAGATAGTACATATAAAACATTTAACATAGTGCCTGGCAAGTAATACGTGCCAATATATAAGTTATTAGGTCAATAAAGAATTAAATCAGTGACTCAATAGTGGTCAGGATCCTATGTGGTTTGGTTCCGTGAATTCTTAGACCCTTACCAATTTTTTCTTTGAAGCAAGTAGAAATTAATATATGATATATGAAAATGTTACTTTTGCCAGAAGAGGTGTTTCTGGGGAAGAAGAAGATGATGAGCCTGATTATGATGACGAGCAGTACTGGTCACCTGGACGAGAAGCTTCCCTGGTTCCTGACTCTGATCCTTTGGAATGCGCTGGCTCAGGCCTGGTGGAGCCTCACAGGCCGGAATTTACAGTGTCAGCATTTGCAGTGCACAGACTTTCCAGGTTTGCTTTCATCACTTGTGGGAGAATTGAAGGAAACACAGCCATACTGTAACCCCAACTATGTCTTCCTGAGTACTCTCCTGTGGCATGGGTCCCAGCGGTAATGCTCTCCTGTGGCGTGGGTCCCAGTGGTAACACTCTCCTGTGGCGTGGGTCCCGGCGGTAACACTCTCCTGTGGTGTGGGTCCCAGCGGTAACACTCTCCTGTGGCGTGGGCCCTAGCAATAACACCCTCCTGTGGCGTGGGTCCCGGCGGTAACACTCTCCTGTGGCGTGGGCCCTAGCAATAACACTCTCCTATGGTGTGGGTCCTGGCGGTAACACTCTCCTGTGGCGTGGGTCCCAGTGGTAACACTCTCCTTGGCGTGGGTCCCAGTGGTAACACTCTCCTGTGGCGTGGGTCATAGCAGTACTTGATAGTCTCAGTGGCCTCTCTTTTAGGATAGGTAGATGAAGGAGGAGTTAGTATTATCAGGGAGACTTCTTCAGGATACAGACCCTGCCTCTCTATACTTATATCATCACATGTATGGTTTTTTTTAATGGTTTTATTTATTTACTTATTTTTGGCTGTGCTGGGTCTTCATTGCTATGTGGGCTTTTCTCTAGTTGTGGCGAAGCGGAAGCTACTCTGGTTGCAGTGCGTGGGCTTCTCACTGAAGTGGCTTCTCTTGTTGTGGAGCATGGGCTCTAGGGCTCACGGGCTCAGTAGTTGTGGCTCCTGGGCTCTAGAGCACAGGCTCGATAGTTGTGGCACACGGGCTAAGTTGCTCCCCAACATGTGGGATCTAACTGGATCAGGGATGGAACTCGTGTCTCCTGCATTGGCAGGTGGATTCTTTACCACTGAGCCACCAGGGAAGCCCCACGTACAAGTATTTAAATGAATTTCTCTTCTGTGGTTTGATACTACTTTTTGATATTAGTCTTTTTTTGTCATGTTTCACACGTGGCAGGTATGGTTTCCACACTGAACACTGTCAGGCAGCCCTGAGGATTTGCGATGGAGACGTCGGGGCATCACTGGAACACCTGCTCACCCAGTGCTTTTCAGAGACATTTGGAGAGAGGATGAAGATATCTGAGGCAGTTGCACACATAAGCTTGGATGAGTGTGTGGAACAGCGACAGGAAGAGGCATTTGCTCTCAAGTCAATCTGTGGAGAAAAATTTATAGAAAGAATTCAAAACAGAGTCTGGACCATTGGATTAGAACTGGAGTATTTGACAAGTAAATTCTGCAAATTCAAGCAAAAGGAAAGTACCAAAAATATACAGGAGGCTTCACTTGAAGTCTGCAAATTTTACCTCAAAGGAAATTGTAAATTTGGATCAAAGTGCAAATTTAAACATGAAGTGCCCCCAAATCAAATTGTCGGAAGAGTCGAAAGAAATGTAGATGATTCTCATCTAAATGCTAATGAAGATGCATCCTTTTTATATGAACTTGAAGTTCGATTTTCTAAAGACCACAAATACCCCTACCAAGCTCCCCTTGTGGCATTTTATTCCACCAATGAGAATCTACCTCTGGCTTGTCGTTTACATATTTCTGAGTTCCTTTATGGCAAAGCCTTGACATTTGCAGAAACTTCAGAACCTGTTGTATATTCTTTGATAACCCTTTTAGAGGAAGAATCAGAAATAACCAAGTTACTAACAAATACCCATCACAAGTACAGTGTCCCTCCTGTGAACTTTCTGCCAGTATCACCTGGAATCAGACTAAATAATCCTGTCTGTCGTAAACCAGTGATTCCAAGTAATTCATTTTTTTCGAATCAAATTCCAGAAGGTACGTAAGGCACTGACCAGATGGAGGGTGTTGTGGAGTGGGGCATTTGGAATGATGGATTAAAGAAATCAGAGGTTTTGAGGGCTGATCTGGGATCTCCAGTGATCTTAGGCAAGTCATTCTCTTCAGTTTAAGGTCAAAAAGGAATGAGAATCCCCTGAACTGTGACCTGACTTTCATTGTAAGGCCCAGTTGTGTCACTGTATTCCAGCTCACTGAATCAATCATAAGTTTATAGTGATGTATATAAGCTCATTTTAGCAGGTGAGGAAGAACCTTAAAGCATCCTTTCAGAAAATCTGCTTCATTTAATCCATTTGGTTTCATGTGATTACTTCTGATACTGTCTATAGGATTACTTTCAAATGAGTTTTTAGAGATACTTCTCTTTCTGGACCACTGTCCATACCCTCCTGCTTTTAGCATGGTAGACCCCCAAAATTCATCAGGGCAGGGCTCTGTTTATGAATCCCTAAATCCTCAAATAGAGAAATGTTTGTACAAGCCTGTGGCTTTCTCCAGATCCAGATGTGCTCTACAGAAGTTACCCCCCTTTCAAAGTTCACCATAGGATTCAGAGAAACAAGTTTTTATTATTTCCCAAGAGTTCCCAGATAGATGTCAACAGGTAGAGAACAGTGAAACCACCAAGATGTGGATGCTAGACAGCTGGCTGGGTTCACTCACCTGACCCTTGACTTACTCCCAGCTTGCAGCTAGTTCTGGCATATGGGACTCAGATGTATTCCTCAAGACATGACAAACTATGTGTCATGGATTTTGATGGGGGATAACAGCTTTATTAACATAATTTACATACCATGAAATTCACCCTTTTGAAGTGTACAATTCAGTGATTTTTAGTATATCACAGAATTGCACATCCATGACCACTGTTCAATTCTGGGGCATTTTCATCACCCCATAAAGAAACTCCATACCTGTTAGCAAGTCACTCCTCATTTCTCCCCTTCCCCAAGCCCTAAAAACCATGAGTCTACATTCTGTCTCTATGGATTTGCCTATTCTGGACATTTCATGGCAATGAAATCATACTGTAAACACATGGCTTTTTGTAATGGGTGTCTTTCACTTAGCATACATAATGCTTTCCAGGTTCATCCATGTTGTAGCATGTATCAGTACTTCATTCCTTTTTATTACTGAGTAATATTCCATTGTATGGCCATACCACATTTTATTGATTGATTAATCATTTGATAGTCATTTGGGTTATTTTGTGTCATGGAAATTTAGGGACACCTGCAAATATTTAATTCCTTAACAAGGCATGCCATGATTTTCTCTTCTTTGTTCTTAATTTGGTTTAAGCAAAGCCATTTATACTTTATTATAAGTTTATTTGAAGATGCATTTTAAATTCTTTAGCAGTAGAAGTAGTAGTGTGGAAATGAATGAATTTGTTTTATTCGAGCTTTAACTTTTTCTCCATTTTATGAATTTGTTGTTGTTGTTACTTTGTTAGATAGTGGCTTTCCCCCTTTGCTAAAGAAAGGGCTCCATATCGAAAACGTGTCCTTTTATCCCCTTCAAGTTGAAAAAGAATCAGAGCCTGAGGAGGAGACAGATGAGGATGAAGGTCCAGCACCAGTGATGGTGGAGGATGAAAGCTATGTCAACCTTAAGAAAAAGATTTCCAAAAGATATGACTGGCAGGCAAAATCAGTACATGCTGAAAATGTCAAAATCTGCAAGCAGTTCCGAATAAAACAGGTAGGGTATTCTAAGAGAATGGCTAGTATTGCCTCCCTAATGTATGGATGAAGGGATTAGGAATTAGGAAGCCTTGGCTACTCTCCATAGTATATTTTCAGTCTTTTACTCTGATTGGTCAAAGTTTCTGCATGCCACCACAAACTTGGATGCATGTTCTAACTAATTTTGGAAAATCTGATGGCTGATGAAAATGCAACATGTATATACCAAATATTCTGAGAATCATGTGGCTTTGATACTGTGATAGAAATCTGATAAGTGAAAGAAAAATTAGTACTGTGATTTACATTAGAAATACCAATGCAGAAAAGGATAAGGAGGGACTCTTAACCCCATTTCAAGGCCTCACAGGACAAATCATTTATCCAGGGTCACATAGCTGCTAAGTGGCAACACAAGGTTTCAAGCTAATTCTTTCTGTTTCCAAAGTTCATATTGTTTTACCTCATTCACATGAAGATTATTTTAAAAGAATTCATTAAGTGAACTGTTAGGGTAGAGTTGGATGTAGGATAAAGATGAGTTACTTAAACCAGTTTGGAGATTGGATTAGATGCTGTCTAAGAGCCCTTCCAACTTTAAAGTTCTATGATTCTGATTTTTGACACAGTATTAACACAAGTACATATGTGCTGCAACACCCATAGAGTGTCAAATTGAATTAAAAAATCATATCATAAATAATAAGATGGTAGAAATTTAAAATTACCCATTCAGCTTGAGTAGTGTGTTTACAGTGGTAAATTTATATGATTAAATTATATACAGATAATGTATATGTTAATATAAATTTCTTGCATTATACAATATCCACAGTTTTGACCTACAGTATAACGTTTATAGCATTGGCCATTAGATGTCAAAGGGTTATATAGATGTGAGTCTATAAAACCCTTTATTGAGTCCTCTTAACTGTTGGTGATTTGGATAAGAATCTGATGCTGTGTAGAGCTGCACTGTTCTATGTGGTAGCCTCTAGCCATGTGTAGCTATTTAAAGTTTAATTAAAATTAAGTATAATAAAAATTTCAGTTCCTTGATGTTATTTAAATGCTCAATAGCCACATGTAGCCAGAGGTTGCTATATTGGACAATGCAAATATAGAACATTACCATCAGCATAGAAAGTTCTGTTGAATAGAGCTGGTGTAGAGATTGTTACAAAAAGAGCTGGATAGGTGCTAGGCAAGAGGGGTTTTTTCCTAAGATCCTTCAGTTTATTCAGACGTAGGAAAGCCACACAGATTCCACAGCTTGTTCTGGCAGATTCTCTGAACAGCCTTCTGACCAGCATCCCACCCCCAACAAATCTTCACTTTCTGTCACTAAGCAAATTGATGAAGAAAGGACAGAAAAGGTATGTCTAACTTTGGGATTCCACATTCAGAGCTTCATGAAAGGTTATTCAGAGTAACCAAACTGATGTCTTATTTTTGTTTTATTAGGCCTCCAGACAGTTCCAGTCAGTTCTACAAGAAAGACAGTCGCTCCCTGCTTGGGAAGAAAGAGAAAACATTCTTAAAGTGTTGAGCAAGCACCAAGTGCTTGTTATAAGTGGTATGACGGGGTAAGAATGTAATTTATTTGTAATGCACCTTTCGTCTGTGAATATGGTGTGTGCCCTGGCTACCACAACTAGTTCTTCTTTAAAAAAGAAAAAAACAGTAGCTGGTGTTATTTGTGCTTTTTCCTGTCAAATATTAAATAATATCTCCCAGAGGCAAACATAGTGGCAACTGTAACCAATTCAAAACAAACAAAACTCAGAAATCTGGAAATTCATAGACCTTGTACACCTCTGCCTTGAGTCGGTTTAAGGCAAAATGCCTAGCTGAAGGCTTTTAACAAGACCCATTTTAAAATGTGAATAGCTCCAGACCATTTAGCTTGAAACTCTTCATCTTCTAAATTTATTCTGAATTCCTTAAAGCTTCTGTTTAAGAACAGCTTTGGGTATCTTACTGTTTCTGGTTCACACTCTCCATATGTTATCCAAACCTGTTTATCAGGGACAAGCTGCAGGCTTAATTTAATTCTGTATTTGGTGGTTTAGTCACTAAGTCGTATCCGACTCTTGCGACCCCATGGACTGTAACCTGCCAGGCTCCTCTGTCCATGGGATTCTCCAGGGGAGAATACTGGAGTGGGTTGCTATTTCTGTGTTTAAGGGTTTTCAATTTAATTTGTGCCCAGACTCACAGATATAGTAGTAACTTTGTATCTTCCAGTTTCTTGTCTTTTTAAGTCTATTTATAGTGAAGCAATGCCACACCAACAGGAGAAACAAAGTATTTTAATAATCATAAGATAATACTCCTGTTTCTCTAGGATTCATATGTAGAGTTCACATTCCTGGAGGCATTTATAGACCTTAAGCTACTGTTTATTCAATACTCCCACTTTTACAAATAATAATAAACTGTTATTTGATTGCTCTGTTAATCTTCGTGCAAATTCCTAGGAGTTATCAGCTGTAGGTAATAAGTCAGTAGGTAGGTTTGGAAGATAGATGAAGCTGAACAACTTTTATTCTGACTAGCTTTCTTAACTTTCCTCATTGCGTATGATTGCTTCTTCAGTTAAGTAGCACTTGAAAACCCTCATTTTAGTACTTACTTGTCCTACATCTTTTTGACATACAGATGTGGGAAAACCACACAGATTCCACAGTTTATTCTGGATGACTCTCTGAATGGACCACCTGAGAAGGTGGCTAACATCATCTGTACCCAACCCCGACGAATCTCTGCCATCTCTGTTGCTGAGCGCGTTGCTAAAGAAAGGGCAGAAAGAGTGGGTCTGACCGTGGGATACCAGATCCGGTTAGAAAGTGTCAAGGTTTGTATGCTCTTCTTATTTCCTAATGACAAGAAGTTTAAATTTTTCAAGTACAAAGAGCTGTTGGTGTCTGGAGATTCACAGGCAAGTTGGTATATATACTTCAACAGGGCTGAAGTCCTTTTAGACATGTTTTGGTTTAAACTGTTATTGGGCTATACTTAATTTCCTCCATAAAGACCTTCTGTTCTTTGTTGGCAGAAGTGATCTAGTAAGTGCTGCCTTATTCCTAAGACTGGGACTTCATCCATTTAATCAAATATAGAATGAATAAATTCAGAATTTGTTTCATCATTCACTGTTATCTTTATGTTTTATAATAATTTTTAAATGCTTTCTAAATTTTCATCTGAAGTGGGAAAGCTTTTGATGTCATTGCCAGCAAGAAACTAGGCATTTAGTCTCTTGGTTTATGTTAAATGGAACTGCTGGTGTGTTCACTATTCTTATCCCTACCCATTAAAAATGGCTTTGCTGGGAAAGTGTTTCCTTTTTTCAAAAATTTCATTAACGTTTTCTGTGCCCTTTTACGTGTAAGTCCTCAGCCACCAGATTGTTATACTGCACCACAGGAGTGCTGCTAAGAAGGCTGGAGGGAGACGCAGCTCTACAGGGAGTCACCCATATCATTGTTGATGAAGTTCATGAGAGGACAGAAGAAAGGTAAAACAAAGATTTTCCAAATGAGCACCCACATACATAGAATGGAGACAAGGCTGAAAGAATTTTGTTCTGCTTCCAGTTCAGTTCCTTAGGGCTAGTAATGGTAGTTACCATAGAGAAGGCCTAAGTTAAAGAAGAGGAACTGCTTTCCTGGTCTCCAGGGTCTGTGACAGCACAGCTAGGCAGCACATGTTCATCACTGGAAGAGTCGTCCTGTTGGGTGGACGTCATCTAATAAGAAGCACCTTGCGGAGCTGGGCACTGTGCTCATTAGCAGGAATGTCGGGCGTCATGTTGCAGTGGATGGATTAGTCAGTGTGTCCTTCCTTCTTTATTCGTTTGGTCCGTCATTCAGCCCTGATACGCTGGGTGCTGAGTTTCTTCAGTCGTTTCCGACCCTTTGCAACCCCATCCACTGTAGCCTGGCAGGCTCCTCTGTCCATGGGATTCTCCAGGCAAGAATACTGGAGTGGGTTGCCATGCCCTTTTCCAAGGGGACCTTCCCAACCCAGGGATCGAACCCATGTTTCTTACATCTCCTGCATTGGCAGCCAGGTTCTTTACCACTGGCACCACCTGGGAAGCCCATTCAGTTCTGATATTCGTTCATATATTTATTCAGCCTGTATTAAGTGCCAGGTGGCGTATTAATTGCTGGGGATACTATAGTGAACAAACTTAGGGTTCCCCTTGATCTCTTATGGTCTGCTAGGAAAAACAAATAATGAGCAGGTAAATAAATAAGTAAAAAACTACAAATTGGAATAAGTACCATAAAGGAATAAACAGGAAGCTGTGTTTGGGGGGAGAGCGCCTTGATATAGTAGAGATTATATCTCTGAAGAAATTACGTTTAAATTAAAAACAGAAGTATGGAAAGGAGTCTCATGAGACATAAGAGGGCAAGACAGGCATTTGCAAAGACTCTGCAGTAGTAAAAGGCTTCATGAATTTAAAAACTGGGGGAAAGCCAGTGAAGCTGGTATGTAGTGAAATGAGAGGAAAGGTGACAGCTAGAAAAAAGGGGGGCAGGAAACTATGCACTGTGAATAATAAAGCATTTGGATTTTACTTTAATGGAATTAAGTCATAAAAGGCTTGAAATACAAAACAAAAATTCTCAGTATTTTTAAAGGAAGGACCAGGTAAATAGATGGCATTAATCACAGTTTGTCACGTAGTTGTCATTTTTCAGTAGCTAAGTTGTGTCCGACTCACCGCGACCCCATGGACTACAGCATGCCAGGCTCCCCTGTCCTTCACTGTCTCCTAGAGTTTGCTTAGATGCGTGTCCATCGAGTCAGTGATGCTCTCCAGCCATCGCATCCTCTGCCGCCCTTTTCTTTTGCCTTCAGTCTTTCCCAGCATCAGGGCCTTTTCCAGTGAGTCAGCTGTTCTCATCAGGTGGCCAAAGTATTGGAGTTTCAGCTTCAGAATCAGTCCTTCCAATGAATTTTCGGGGTTGACTTTGCTTAGGATTGACTGGTTTGATCTCCCTGCCGTCCAAGGGACTCTCAAGAATCTTCTCCAGCAACACAATTCAAAGGCATCAATTCTTCAGCGCTCAGCCTTTCTTATGGTCCAACGGTCACATCCATACATGACTTCTGGAAAAACCAAAACTTTGACTATATGGACCTTTGTTGGCAAAGTGATGTCTTTGCTTTTTAACATGCTGTCTAGGTCTGTCATAGCTTTTCTTCCAAGGAGCAGGCGTCTTTTAATTTCATGGTTGCAGTCACTGTCTGCAATGATTTTAGAGCCCAAGAAGAGGAAATCTGTCACTGCTTCCAGTTTTTCTCCATCTATTTTCCATGAAGTGATGGGACCAGATGCCATGATCTTAGTTTTTTGAATGTTGAGTTTTAAGCCAGCTTTTTTATTCTCTTCTTTCAACCTCATTCAGACTTAAATTGAAGAAAGTAGGGAAAAACAAGACCATTCAGGTATGACCTAAATCAAATGCCTTACATTTATACTGTGGAAGTGTAAATAGATTCAAGGGATTAGATCTGATAGAGGGCCTGAAGAACTATGGACGGAGGCTCGTGACATTGTACAGGAGGCAGTGATCAAGGCCATCCCCAAGAAAAACAAATGCAAAAAGGTAAAATGGTTGTCTGAGGAGGCCTTACAAATAGGCAAAGGGGAAAAGGAAAGATATACCCATTTGCGTGCAGAGTGCCAAAGAATAGCAAGGAGAGAGAAGAAAGACTTCCTCAGTGATCAGTGCAAAGAAATAGAGGAAAACAACAAATGGGAAAGACTAGAGATCTCTTCAAGAAAATTAGAGATACCAAGGGAATGTTTCATGCAAAGATGGGCACAATAAAGGACAGAAATGGTATGGACCTAACAGAAGCAGAAGATATTAAGAAGAGGTGGCAAAATACACAGAACTATACAAAAAAGATCTTCATGACCCAGATAATCATGATGGTGTGATCACTCACCTAGAGCCAGACATCCTGGAATGCAAAGTCAAGTGGACATTAGGAAGCATCACTATGAACAAAGCTAGGGGGTGATGGAATTCCAGTTGAGCTGTTTAAAATCCTAAAAGATGATACTGTGAAAGTGCTGCACTCAATATGCGAGCAAATTTGGAAAACACAGCAGTGGCCATGGGACTGGAAAAGGTCAGTTTTCATTCCAATCCCAAAGAAAGGCAATGCCAAAGAATATTCAAAGTACCACACAATTGCACTCATCTCACACGCTAGCAAAGTAATGCTCAAAATTCTCCAAGCCAGGCTTCAACAGTACGCGAACCATGAACTTCTAGATGTCAAGCTGGATTTAGAAAAGGCAGAGGAGTGCTCGCTTCAGCAGCACATATACTAAAAAATTGGAATGATACAGAGAAGATTAGCATGGCCCCTGCGCAAGGATGACACGCAAATTCGTGAAGCGTTCCATATTTTTCAGGACATGGAAGCAACCTAGATGCCCATCAGCAGACGAATGGATAAGGAAGCTGTGGTACATATACACCATGGAATATTACTCAGCCATTAAAAAGAATTCATTTGAATCAGTTCTAATGAGATGGATGAAACTGGAGCCCATTATACAGAGTGAAGTAAGCCAGAAAGATAAAGAACATTACAGCATACTAACACATATATATGGAATTTAGAAAGATGGTAATGATAACCCTATATGCAAAACAGAAAAAGAGACACAGATGTACAGAACAGACTTTTGAACTCTGTGGGAGAAGGTGAGGGTGGGATGTTTTGAAAGAACAGCATGTGTATTATCTATGGTGAAACAGATCACCAGCCCAGGTGGGATGCATGAGACAAGTGCTCCGGCCTGGTGCACTGGGAAGACCCAGAGGAATCGGGTGGAGAGGGAGGTGGGAGGGGGGATCGGGATGGGGAATATGTGTAACTCTATGGCTGATTCATATCAATGTATGACAAAACCCACTGAAATGTTGTGAAGTAATTAGCCTCCAACTAAAAAATAAAAACAAAAAAAGAAAAGAAAAGGCAGAGGAACCAGAGATCAAATTGCCAACATCCATTGGAATATCAAAAAAGCAAGAGGATTCCGGAAAAACATCTGCTTTATTGACTACACAAAAGGCTTTGACTGTACGGATCACAACAAACTGGAAAATTTCTTCAAGAGATGGGAATACCAGACCACCTTACCTGCCTCCTGAGAAATCTCTATGCAGGTCAAGAAGCAACAATTAGAACTAGACATGGAACATCAGACTGGTTCCAAATTGGGAAAGGAGTATGTCAAGGCTGTATATTGTCACCCTGCTTATTTAACTCTATGCAGAAATGCATCATGAGAAACGCTGGGCTGGATGAAGCACAAGCTGGAATCAAGATTGCTGGGAGAAATTTCAATAACAGATATGCAGGTGACACCACCTTAATGGCAGAAAGCAAAGAACTAAAGAGCCTCTTGATGAAAGTGAAAGAGAGTGAAAAAGTTGGCTTAAAACTCAACATTCAGAAAACTAAGATCATGGCACCCAGTCCCATCACTTCATGGCAAGTAGATGGGGAAACAATGGAAACAGTGAGAGAATTTATTTTGGGGGGCTCCAACATCACTGCAGATTCTGACTACAGCCATGAAATTAAAAGATGCTTGCTCCTTGGAAGAAAAGCTACGACAAACCTAGACAGTCATGTTAAAAAGCAGAGACGTTACTTTACCAACAGAGGTCCATTTAATCAAAGCTATGGTTTTTCCAGTAGTCGTGTATGGATGTGAGAGTTGGACCATAAGAAAAGCTGAGCTACAAAGAATTGATGTTTTGAACTGTGGTGTTGGGGAAGACTCTTGAGAGTCCCTTGGACTGCAAGATCCAACCAGTCAATCCTAAAGGAAATCAGTCCTGAATATTCATTGGAAGGACTGATGCTGAAGCTGAAACTCTAAAACTTTGGCCACCTGATGGGAAGAACTGACTCATTGGGAAAGACCCAGCATCATGCTGGGAAAGATTGAAGGCAGGAGGAGAGGGGGACAAGAGAGGATGAGATGGTTGAATGGCATCACCAATTTGATGGACATGAGTTTGAGCAAGCTCTGGGAGTTGGTGATGGACAGGGAAGCCTGGCATGCTACAGTCCATGGGGTTGCAAAAGGTCGGACATAACTGAGCCACTGAACGGAACTGAAGAGGCTCTTTAGTTCTTCTTCACTTTCTGTCATTAGATTGGTATCATTGCCATGTCTGAGGTTGTTGATATTTCTCCTGACAATCTTGTCATGTAGATCATGCTCTAAAGCAGTAAAGTAGTGGAAAAAAAAGATGATCCTATGAAAATAATGAGGCTTTTGACAGAAGGACTATACTATTATAAGTATCTTGAGAAGAAGAAAAGTCTAAGTAAAGTTCATGGGCTGACAGAGAAGCAGAAATAGATCATAGTAAAACTTTTAAAAAGGAGAAAGAAACACATGTGAGCTCTTTCCCAGCTGGAACCATGGAGGGTGCAGGAGAGAAGAAAAAGAAGGTTCCTGCTGTGCCAGAAACCTTAAGAAAAAGCGAAAGAATTTCGCAGAGCTTAAGATCAAGCGCCTGAGAAAGAAGTTTGCCCAAAAGATGCTCCGACAGGCAAGGAGGAAGCTTATCTATGAAAAAGCTAAGCACAAGGAACACAGGCAGATGTACAGAACTGAAATTCGAGTGGCTAGGATGGCACAAAAAGCTGGCAACTTCTGTGAACCTGCGGAACCCAAACTGGCATTTGTCATCAGGATCAGAGGTATCAACGGTGTGAGCCCAAAGGTTCTAAAGGTGCTGCAGCTCCTTCGCCTCCGGCAGATCTTCTGTGGCACCTTTGTGAAGCTCTACAAGGCATCAATTAACATGCTGAGAATTGTGGAGCCATACATTGCATGGGGGTACCCAAATCTGAAGTCTGTAAATGAATTGATCTACAAGCGTCGTTATGGCAAAATCAACAAAAAGCGAATTGCCCTGACAGACAATGCATTGATTGCTCGATCTCTTGGGAAATACGGAATCATCTGCATGGAGGATCTGATTCATGAGATCTATACCATTGGAAAACGTTTCAAAGAAGCAAACAACTTCCTGTCGCCCTTTAAATTGTCTTCTCCACGAAGTGGAATGAAGAAAAAGACCACCCATTTTGTAGAAGGTGGAGATGCTGGCAACAGGGAACACCAGATCAACAGGCCTATTAGAAGGATGAACTAAGGTATCTACCAGGATTATTTTTGTAATCTGGTCCGTTAATAAACGATTGAAACAAATTGAAAAAAAAAAAAGAAACACATGTGAAAAGAGGTCCCAGCTACTGCTGATAAAACGTTTTCAAGAACTGAACAGGGAGGACATAAAACCAGTAGACTGTTAGAAAAAGTAAATAACACTGATCTAGTTATAAATAGGAAATACAAAGAAATTTGAAACTAAAGAAAAGGATTTTTATATAAAAAGAATAGATCAGGGAATTCCCTGGCAATCCAGTGGTTAGTACTCAGCACTTTCATTGCTGGGTCCCCAGGTTTGATCCCTGGTCAGCAGTCCATAGGGGTCACAAAGAGTCAGACACGACTGAACACACACATGCACACACACGCACTGAGATCCTGCAAGCTGCATGGTGTAGCCAAAACATTGTTTTAAATAAAGAATAATAAAAGAACTCCTAGAACAAAACAATAATAAATTTTAAGTAACTGTATAGAAAGCACTGAAAATCTATGTTTGAGGGGCAAATCGTCTTTTTGTAGAGACTCAGAGAACAGTGGGGAAAAGTAAATGGTAAAATGATAAATGGTAACTGGTAAAATGAACATTTGAAAAAAGAATTAAGAATCACTGAACAACTCTGAAGAAGGAATCAAAGCATTCTACCAAAATAATAATATTTAAATGATCGTATTCTAAAAATAAATTTTTAAATTTTAGGGGAAGTTATTTCGAACATAAAAAATAGCTCTGGGTTTTATAACATTTATGCTTCCACAAACTCAAAGAAACTGGGGGATAGCACTGGATCTGGTTCCTGGCTGCAGTGGTGTTCTCAGAAAAAGATTCTTATAAAAACTTAATGACATACAGGGGCTTCCCTAGCGGTTCAGCAGCAAAGAATCTGCCTGCAGTGCAGGAGTCGGGGTTCAGTCCCTGTTCAGGAAGATTCCCCTAGAGGAGGGCATGGCAGCCCACTCCAGTATTCTTGCCTGGAGAATTCCATGGACCAAGGAGCCTGGCGGGGCTACAGTTCTTAGGGTTGTAAAGAGTTGGACACAGCTGAAGTGACTTAGCACACACAATGACATATAGAATATTAGCAGTTAAAAACTCAAAATATTTTCACATCCGAATAAAGATAAATAACACACTGGAGAAGGGAGATTTGAAAATTTACAAATACCAGTGCCAGTCTATGGGAATGGACTGTTCAAATTATAAGAAAAAGTAGGGGAACTATAACAAAAAGTAGGGAATAAGTGACTGAAAAAGGCAGAAAATAGCAAATTCTAGGAACTGAGATCAGTTAAGAAATAAGGTAAAAGGTTGAATAGAGAAAAAATATATTTAAAAATTTTAATAAATTTTTTGATCATAGAGACAACATTATTTTAACACATTTAGGCAATATTAAATGTCAAGAAAATCTTCCCTTATAGAATGGCTAATTACATGTTAGAATTTGGTCTGTTTTCTTCTGGGAGTATATTGGGAGTTAGGAAAGAGATGTGTGTCCGTAAACACTATTGGGATTATATAGTGTGTGCTGCTTTTGATCTAATATTTAATAGCATGAACTGTCTTTGAAATTATTATTAATAACTGCATGAGGAAATTCTAATGTATGGATATACCATAAATTATTGGGTTGGCCAAAAGCCCAAATTAAGTTTTTGGCCAACTGATACTCTTATGAAAAATTGAACAATGTAGGTAAAGCAAAAGTCCTCTGAAACACTCTCAAAGCATTCCTGTAGATTGCTGTAGCAGTCAGATTGGTGATAAGTATTAACATATATGCTTGCTTTGTCAGAAATAGGTACTTTTGTTTCATGACCTTTTTTTCTTTTACAAATTATATATTCATTTAGTAAATCAATAAGCATTTATTGAGCACCTGCTATATCCCAGGCATTGGTCTAGGTACTAAAGTAGTATCTTGTAGAACAAAATAACCAAAATCCCTGTCCTCATAGAGCGTGTATTCTAGTGAGAAAGCCCAACATTAAGCAAGATAAAGAAGTAAAATATAAAATATGTTTGTTAAGTGCTAAGAAGAGAAAGGATAATATGAAATGCAAGAGATGAGAGCATTTGCAATTTTAAAGATGGTGGCCAGGGAAGGCCTCGCTGAAAAGGCACATTTTGAGTCAAGATTTGAAGAAAGTGACTGAGTGAGCTTACCTCTGTGAGTATCTGGGAGAAGCCCTTTCTAGGCACATTAATAACACATGCAAGGGACCTGAGATCCATGTCTCAAAGACATTGAGGAGAATATTGTGGCTGAAGCCAAGTGAACAAGAAGAGTGACAGGAAATGAGTAGTGGGGCTGCAGATTCTGGGGCCTCATTAGTAAGAACTTTGGTAAGTCATTTGAAGGATGTTGAGCAGAAGAGTGGAACAGTCCGGTTTACATTTGAGCAGAATTATTGGTCTGCCATATTGAGAATAGATTTCAAGGGGTCAAGGGCTGGGGAGACCGTTTAGGCCATTGCTGTTCTGTGGTACATAGTGTTCTACAGCGTGGGTTCTTTCTCCACTAACAGTACGTCTTAGAGATGTTTTCATGTCTGTATCTAGAGTTCTACTTTATTCCTTTTACCTGCCTCATATTTTTCCTTAGAATGGATGATACTGTCTTAATCATTTTTTGATTGATAGACATTTCAGTAGTTTCCATTGATTTACTATTACAAACTATGCTATAATGAAAATCATTGTGTATGCTTCTTTATGTACATATAGATATCAAGAGGTAGAATTATCAAATGTAATGATAAATCCTGTTGGTATTTTAATTGGTACTACACATATTTTAGTTTATTTGATGGGAAATTGATAGCATTAAGTCTTTACATCTAGAAACATGATACATCTTTCTCAGAGTGTTGTAAGTTTTTTTTCACATAGGTATTATACTTACTTGAAATATGTCAAAGTTTATTAATTTTCATATATTAAATTTGTTTGATCCTCAGGTGTTTCTTTTATTTCCTCTAGTGACTTCTTACTGCTAGTTTTGAAAGACATTGTGTTGCAGAGACCAACTCTTCAAGTTATTCTGATGAGTGCAACCTTAAACGCTGAGCTCTTTTCAGAATATTTTAATTCCTGCCCAGTTATCACTATACCAGGTGATTAAAATGCATCATTAAATAAGTATTGTCCTAATAAGCAAATACAATTATTTTAAAGTTCATTTGAGATATAAATGAATAAGTATTTATACCTCCTTCTAGAGAAGATAGATTTGTTTATAACAAAATCATAACCATATAATGAAATTAATAAAGAGGTAATGTTATATTCATTTGCTGTGAGATTTTAATTTATATGTGCTTTAAAAAAAAGTCTAGGTGATTGGATTGCTAGCATTCTGTTGTGTTTAATATCAAAATGTGAATTTATAATGGTAATCTGTCATAAAGAGGAAAGCTGTATCTGTGTATGGCATATTTGTTCACTGATGAATTCTGCTAAACTTCTGCATGCTGCCCACCCTGGGAGTAAGTGAAGCTGGGTGGTCTGTGTCTTCTTTGGTGCTTTCAGTCTCATTGTGGGATTAATTTATCACCTTGGGCTTTTGGCTTATCCTTCTGCAGTTGATGGCTAAAGGAACAATTTGGAAACACTGAAAATAGTACTACTTGTTCTCATTATAGAGGATATCAACAGTAGATTTAAAGATGAAGTTATATTCTTGATCTAGAATACAATTTTTGACTATTATAAGGTCCCCTGTGAGAAAGGAGGTAGGGGACGAAAAGGTAAGAGGTAAAAAACATCTTATTAGCAAATGATCATTTCTCCAACTATATACTTGTTTTATTTGTTAACGGGAATCTACTCCTGCCAATTTTTATCATCAGAAGCGTTTTTGGATACTTTTAAGACCACAGAGCAAATAGTACCTTATTGTGCCAGCCTTCATTTTAGGAGAATTTTACATATACAAACAATTTCAAGATAGTTGAATGGGTATTCTGAGACAGACTTGTTCTGTCTTCTTGTTTTTGTAGGTCGTACATTTCCTGTTGATCAGTTTTTTCTGGAAGATGCAATTGCTGTGACAAGGTAAGGAAGATATTATTTATTAAGGTTTGATGAAAGTCCTTGAAAACAAAATCACTATTTTACCTCATTGTGCCCAGATACTGATAAATGTGTTATTTTTTCTTCTAATTTTTCAATTTGAGCATTTTGCTTTCTCCTTTCAGCAGATATTTACTATTCAAATTGTTTGACTTCACAGGCACTATATTATGTATTCAGTTCAGTTCAGTCACTCAGTCATGTCTGACTCTTTGTGACCCCATGAATCGCAGCACGCCAGGCCTCCCTGTCCATCACCAACTCCCGGAGCTTACACAAACTCATGTCCATCAAGTCGGTGATGCATAATTATATATTTGTGTTAGCTGTTATTATCATTCTACCTTCAAGGAGTTTGCAGTACATGTGGATGTTAAGATGTCTGTTTAAGTTTGGTACTGTATAGAAGATGGTAATGTCTGTTGGATACCAGCTGATTGCTGCTTTTTGAAAAACCTTGCTTTCTCTGCCTACTCCTTGACATTAAGATTCCCAGAGTTTTGTTCTTGCACTGTTTCTTCTCAGACTTACGTGATTTCAGCTGTTGGTGCTGTGCCAAGAACTCCCAGATCAGTGTCTTCATTCCTAACCTCTGAACTCCAGAATGAAAACACCTGTCACATCTGACACCTTACACGCAACCAGAATTTTTTTCCTTCTCTCTGCTCTTTCTGTTTCTTATAAGCCCCCTCCTAATTCTTTGTTTATTTAATGATGCAGTATTCTCAGGCTAACAACCCTAGATCAGTGGTTCTCAAACTTCCTAGTGCAATAATCATACTTAGGGAGCTCATTAAAGTTGTGTTGTGGGCTGTATCCCATTTCCACTGAATGTGAACCTCTGCAGAAATCATCCTTCACCTAGTTTCCCTGTCTTTTTTCCCTCACTTTTCCAAACTCACTACCCCCAAAATTATCTTAAAGCAGAGCCAAAAGCATTCCACTGTGTTCTCCACCAGCAGTAGGGCATGATGGAATCCTAGACTGGTGGAAGAATATCCCGTGAACTGGGCAGCAGCAGAGCAACATTGTGCTGAATGCGATGTGAAACAGGTCACTGTTGTCATTCCTCACCAACAGGCCCACATCCACATCCGCACGTTCCCTTGTTGTCCTTGCTCAGGTATGTGTTGCAGGATGGCAGCCCATATGCCCGCTCCATGAAACAGATGTCAAAGGAGAAGCTCAAGGCCAGGCGCAGCAGAACCGCGTTTGAGGAGGTGGAGGAGGACCTGCGTCTCTCCCTGCACCTCCAGGATCAGGATTCTGTCAAAGATGCGGTACCAGATCAGCAGTTAGATTTTAAACAGCTCCTTGCCCGCTATCAAGGTAATGTGCTTCCTGGGGGAATTTTACAGTTATGCCAAAGATAACCAGAAAAAGAAAAATGTAGCTCTTGTTTCATAGTTATCTTGTCTTTAATTCATCAGAATAATAGAAAAATAACAGTTCCAATACATATTAAAGTCATTATTATTTATATTTACCAGTGGGTTTTTTCTGATTATGAAAGAAATGTGTTCATTATAGAAAAATGAGGAGATGGTAAACCATAAATTATATTCTTGAGTATTTTGTAACTTTGTATTTTGATGTGATTTCAAACTTAAAAAGTTTGCTGAACTGCAATGAACTCTCCTATATCTTTTACCCTGATTCATCAGTTATTAACATTTGGCCTCATTTGCTCTGTGTTCATGTACATGTATTTTTCCTGAATGTTTTGGGGGTAAATTGCAGATATGATGTTCCTTAACCCCTAATATTTCAGTATATATTTTCTAGGAACAAGGACATCCTCTTGCATAACAATAGGACATGGGAATTCCCTGGCAGTCCAGTGGTTAGGACTTAGCAGAACCGCTTCCAGGGCCAGATTCAATCACTGGTCCTGGTTCTATGCCTGGTCAGGGAACTAAGATCCTGCAAGCCTTGCGGTACAGCCAAAAGAAAAACCCCACAGCAATAGGACATGATCAAAATGAAAACATTTAACACAATACAGTACTTCTGTTTAATCCATAATTCATATTCTCACTTTGTCAGTTATTTCAATAATGTCCTTTATTGCTGTTTTTTAAATGGTACAGTATCCAACCCAGGATTACATACTGCATTCAGTCATCATGTGTCTTTAGTTTCTTTTGATCTGGAAAAATTTGCCAGCCTTTATTTTTCTTTTATGTTTTAAAGAGTTTGGGCCAAGTATTTTGTACAATGTCCCTTCATTTGGATTTGTCCAATGTTGCCTGATGGTTAATTTTAGGTTACATGTTTTTGGTTAGAAAACCACAGAAATCATGTTGAACCTTGTTCTCAGCGCATCCCATCAGGAGCATGTGATGCTGGCTTGTCTCGTTATTGGCAGTGTTAACTTTGACCAACTGGTTAAGATGATGCCTGTGTTTCTTCTTTGTGTAGTTATTTATTCCCTTGGTAGTTTGATGAGTCAGTTGTGGAGAAAGATTTGAAACTATTTAAATATCCTCAAAATTTCACCTACTAGTTTTAGCATTATTCAGTGGGCCTGGAAAGTGACCTAAAATGGGCCTAAAAAATCTTTTTTTAGGGTTCACCCTGTGCTGAGTGCTTTTACCTGTGTTGTGAGGCGCTCTCTCCTCCCATGCTGGATCCCACCCAACTTTTGTTCCTAGATAGCCTTCCATATGTTCAGCTGGGCTGAATCCATAGAAATCCTAAGATGACTACTTTTGCTTTCTTTTTAAAGCCTAGACAGGTCTCAGCTGCTTTTCCTGTTCTCTTTTTCCTGGATTGCCACCCCAACTCCTCTTGGTCCTTCCAAAAAAACAAAAAACAAAAACTGTTTACCTTTCAAGGTGTAAGGGTCTCAGATCCTTGCTACTTCCGTAGCAGAAAAGGCAAATAAGTTTTCCTTTTCCTCCTTCCACCAGAGACTCAGTCCTGCATGGGAAATGGTGATCATAAAGGAACTAGGGCATTAGCCATTTGTTCTGCTGTTCAGGAAGATACACATAGCTCCCAAACATTTCACTTCATCTTCCCAACATCTTGGGAAGCAAGGTTAAGAGTATAGACTTGTATCTTACAGACCTGGACTTAACTCCCCAGGCTGTCATAAAACCAGTTAGATGCAAGTTCTTCATCCTCTCTATTGCTAGTTGCCTTATCTATAAAATGTGGTTATTTAGGAGATTAAATAAGACAATACAAATCAACAGCATAGTGCCCGGTCAGTTAGTGCAGATTTGTGATTCTGATGAGAATGTCTGACTCACATGTTTGTGTTCTTTCTGTACTTCAGACCAGCTGACAATTCCCATTTCCTTATTCTGTTAAATGAGTTAACAGGAATCTATTTGGTTTCTCTTTTGAAATTCCAGAGTTTTCTTTAAGAATTATGACTGGATCTAAGTCAGAGTCCTTCTAATGTCCAGCGTAGGGATACAGAAGTTCAAAAAGTGCCTCTGAGAAATCTTTTCTAAGGATCTGAGGTCGGGGAACCTGGCTCTGCTGCTGTTTTCTGTGTGATGCTGGGCGGATCTCTTAGCTTCTCTTAGTCTCCTTCTCCCTCTGAAACAATGACTTCTATCTAGTTGATCTCAGTGCTTTCTTTCACCTTTCAGAAAATTAAATGTTGGTCCCAACTCAATTTTTAAAACTTTTGCTAGTTGAAAGAGAATAATAAGTCTTTTAAAATATATAATTGATTAGTAAGCCCTGCTGAACTTTTTTTTTTAATTTAAAAAAAATGTTTGTTTCCCTTTTTCTTTCAGATAACTGGTTCTCCTTTTGGAAAAGTCTGGCTATTTGGAATCTTGGCAAATAAAAATGATTCCTGCTCTGCCTTCCACACTATCCACATCTTTGCTTGTGTAGCCTGTTTCTTCCTTTGTTTGATTTTTTATCGACATACGGTTCACTGTTAGAACAGCATTGTTTAAAAATGGCTTTTGCCTTTCCTCAAGCTTTTCCGCAAAATGTAGGACGCTTCCCTTCCTTGATACCAGCTACAGTTATTTTGCTGTGGTTAGATTCTGTTTCAGGTGATGGGTCATTAGAAAGACCTACAGGAAAGGGCAGCTATCTTTGGAGAGTTAGTCTCCCCCAGTTTATGCGGTTCATTTGTTTTGTTGTAATTGCTACATGTAAACTCTTAGTTATGGCATGTGGGGTGTAGTTTCCTGACCAGGGATGGAACCCAGGCTCATGCATTTGGGAGCGCAGAGTCTTAGCCACTGGACCACAAGGGAAGTCCCTGCTGTTTGTTTTTAAAAGGAACTGAGGCTTATAGTACAACATAAGGAACTATGTCTTTTACTGGGATTCATATGAATCAGAAGGAGATTGTAGACCCTTAACCTGAGGGTCTGTGAGTAGACTTCAGGGGTGTTGGTGAAGCCATTAAAATCACATGTATTTTTCAAGGAAGATTCGTAACTTTTGTGATTTTCTCAAAGGAATCTAAACGTTAGAAAAGTCACTGTTATAAAAATGATGCTAAAAGCTGTGGTCTCTGTACTTTGATTTTTAGTTACTGTTAACTGGACTTTTGTCTGATATGACTCACGACTTGATTAAATCTGGAAGGGTTTTCTGAAATACATTTGACTTTGAATCTTGTTTCTAGAACTTAAACTGTCAATAGATGTATGACAGATAAAAGGGGAAGGAAGGAAGACAGTGAAAAGTTGCCTCTCTGGCCCTTTGAAGCAGGGCCAGGAGCCTGCTCTTCAGGTCACTTTCAGGCAAAAAAGTGCTTCTAGTGAGCCTGTACTTGCTGAGAGACTGAAGGAAAAAAGTTCATTTCAGTGCATTCACTGTGAACATCTGTGTTATTAAATCAAAATACACTTAGTTCCCAGGCATATTTTCTTCAATAAGGTATAAAACTATTAATATCTTTATTATTTTTACCTTTCTTGCAGGAGTTAGCAAATCAGTCATCAAAACAATGTCCATTATGGACTTTGAAAAGGTTAATCTTGAATTAATCGAGGCCTTGTTAGAGTGGATTGTGGATGGAAAGCACTCCTACCCTCCAGGTAACTGCTGCTTGTCTTCACTTAAGTGTGAACCGGCCAAGGGCAGGGACCCTCCTTCCTGAGACAGTGGGGTTTGTGGGGACAACCTGTCTTCCTGGAGCCCTCACCCCAGTTTTCTTCACCTTTCCATCCCCAGTTGTTGTAAAGTTCTTTATTAGGTTTTTCAGGGGGAAATTTTACCTTTTACCCACTTGAATAAAAGGACATTAACAATACAAAGTCCAAAAAGAAGAAGGCTGAAAAGAAGGCCTAGGTGTATACATATTCATCACTCATTTGCCTCTTTGCGTGCCTGGTCAATTGCTCAGTCATGTCTGACTCTTTGCAACCTCTGAACTGAAGCCCACCAGGCTCCTCTGTCTGTGGAATTTTCCTGGCAAGAATACTGGAGTGGGTTGCCATTTCCTCCTCCAGGGCATCTTCCCAACCAGGGATCGAACCCACATCTCTTGCATCTCCTTCATTGGCAGGCAGATTCTTTACCACTGCACCATCTGGGAGTCCCTGGCTAAATGGGAATCTAGTAATGAGTGTTTGAGTCACAGGAAGACGCGACAGTTGGAGACCACAGGACAAGGGGTCAGGAGAACAGACTTTGGCGAATCTGTTAAGCTTCCCTGTTGTCTGCTCTGTAACCTTGGATGATAAAAGCCCTTATCTTTTCTATGCCTCAGGCTCCTTGTGGTAAAACAAAGACAATAGTAAATCCTCTATTTTGAGGATTAAAAGAAACCATATCTAAAACACTTAGCACAGTGCCTGGTATATAAATAATGCCCCGTAGCTACTGCCCCTAACAGTGTTAAAATCATGCTAGTCTATTTATCATTGTTATTATTATGACTGTTATTACTCCTCCTCCTCCTATTAATAACACAGGGCAATCCCTACTGTAGCCTTGCTCACTGTCATCTTAGTGGCCTTCTTACCTCATTTGTAGCCCCTCATCCCCAGGTTGAATGAATCCCCAGATCTCATAACTGGATCTTTGACATTAGTCAGGTTTCCATCGAATGTCTTCTCTTCAGAGAAGTCTTCTCTGACCACCCCTATCTGTTGTCTCTCCCCTCACTCTTTCATAATACCCGAAAATGGGTTTCATTTTTATTATAGTACTTTTAACACTATCCAAAATTGTAGTTCTACTTACTAATGGTCTCCTTTAGTAGAGTATAAACTCTTTAAGAATGAAGAAGGATTTCTTAATTCTGTCCTAGGGTCTGAGGGATGTTCCTAAGGCCCAGAACAGTACCAGGAATATTTAGGTATGGAATAAATATTTGTTGCATAAATAGCTGCAGCCATTGTTGAGTGATAATTAAGTGGAATCATAGATCAGAAAATTTTATTATGTACTCATTACACAGTGCTTACTGACTGCCCTCTTCTGCCTAGATTTTAATCATTATGTGGTATTTTCTAAAGAAACATGAAACACACAGAATTATTGAAGTGCCTTGTTTCTCACTCCTTGGCAAATAGCCAGTGTTGGTTAATGCATTATCACTGGATTAAATATCTTATTTCACCCCAAAGGAAAAGACTATTATTGAAAAAATTAAAGTATAGCAGTCAAAAAGAAATGTTGGAAAGCTACCTGAATTCAAAGTAAAGTTGCTGTAGTGATTAGGCAGTTGGTGACATATTTGTGAATATTAAAGATAACCTTGATACTGATGGCCAAGCCATGAGTGCAGAGCAGATCAAAGGCACATAGAAATATACAGTTTTTTCCCATTCCATATAGATTATTTTACCACTCTTAAATTTTGTGTTACTTTAATAGAGTGAAGCATGGGGTATGTAATGGAAAGAGCATAGGTCTGGTACCAGAAACCCCATATTTGTGTTTGCACACCCTTCCTATTAAGCTCTGTTACCCAACCATGTGACTCAGTCACCTTAAGGGTACTAATACTCTTCTTAACAGGTGGTTATTAGGATCAAATGGAGATAATCCATATGAACATTGTTTGTAAACTATGAAGTATTAGAATGAACACTGAAAGATGTCTTTTTTCCTCACTTCAGAGTTCAATTTTTGTAATAATTTAGTTTCCTTATTTATTTTGTGGGGAGAATAAGCATGATAAATAATTGTTCATGAGTTCCTTGTGGGCAGATCTTTGTTTTACCTTCCATTGTACCTAGGACAGAGCTGAACAAGGTACCCAATATTTGTGAGATTAAAGGAGGGGCAATTGAAGAGTGTCATTTTCCTCTCTGAATGAAGCACAAAAGGTGTCTATTGCTGAGTGACTGCTCTTGACACAGAAATACACTATAATCAGTTACCACTGTTTATTATCTTTAATGTAAAATTTTAAAACCCATAAGCCATTATTATGGCATGGTTAGTTTCTGTATGGCCTCTTCAACACATATCTGAATTTAGATTACCAGATTGGTTGGCCAGTTATAGCTCCTTTTTCTCATTTCCAGTGAAATGTTTATGGATTTTCCTTAGTAATGTAGAGAAGAGTCTTCCTGTCTTATAAGATTAGAAGGATAACTCTGTCTATAGAAAGAGAATGTCAGAGCCAGTACATTGAAGAAGTATGTTTAACGAGCTTTACTAATGATTCTTATATAATGTAAGGTATTATATTTTTCTATATGTCATTTTTTTCTGTTTTAGAAAGATACAATACCTCATCCATTTTTTAGTTATTAAGTCAGAAAACATATTTTAAAAGTTTGTTTTCCACTTAATTCCCTGGGGACTTTACAAAGATATGGGAGTAGGAAACAGCAACCCACTCTATTACTCTGGCCTAGAAAATTCCATGGACAGAGGAGCCTGGCAGGCTACAGTCCCTGGGGTCACAAGAGTCAGACACGACTGAGTGACTTTCACTTTACAAAGAAGAGAAAATTGATGGTGAAAAACTCTCAGATTATTACATTTTTCATTTAAAATTATAATCTATAATAGTTTTTTCTTTTTTGCATCTATCAGATTGATTCTTTTTATACGTTGTTGTTCAGTCACTAAGTTGTGTCTGGCTCTTTGCAACCCCATGGACTGCAGCAAGCCAGGCTTCCCTGTCCTTCACTATATTTTGGAGTTTGCTCAGGTTCATGTCCATTGAGTCTGTGATGCTATCTAACCATCTCATCCTCTGTTGTCCCCTTCTCCTTTTGCCTTCAGTATTTCCCAGCATCAGGTTCTTTTCCAGTGAGTTGGCTCTTCTCATCAGGTGGCCAAATTATTGGAGTTTCAGTTTTAGCATCAGTCCTTCCAGTCAATGTTCAGGGCTGATTTCCTTTAGGACTGACTGGTTGGATCTCCTTGCAGTCCAAGGGACTCTCGAGAGTCTTCTCCAGCACCACAGTTCAAAAGTATCAATTCTTCAGGGCTCAGCCTTTTTTATGGTCCAACTCTTTTTATATACCCAGGTGCTATACTTGTATTTTTACCGGGACTAGCAGAAATCAAAATGCTATATGAACAGCTCCAGTCTAATTCTCTTTTCAACAATAGACGTAGTAATCGGTAAGTAATTGCTTTTTATATTCTTAATCATCTGTTGCAGTTATATGTGAAAATGAATTACCAGAAAGATCTCTTTGACTATCATCACCCTCTTTAGACCCTGGTGTCACTCCTCAAGAATATGTTTGTTTATGCCAGCTGGGAATAGACAAAGCAGTTTGTTCCAGGCAGTCAACTCATATCTCTATTCCATTATAGAAAAATGTTTCTCTTCACTTAGCATAGTATCTCAGCAAAATTGCATGTACAGTTAACCCTGGAACAATATGGGTTTCAACTACACGGGTCCATTTATACATGGATTTTTTTGTCAGTGGTAGATACTGTAGTACTGCATGACGTATAGTTGGTTAAATCCACGGATGCAGAACCACAGGTACAGAGGAACCACGTAACAAAGGACTGATTATAAATTATATGTGGGTTTTTGACTGCACAAAGGATTGGCTCTCCCTAATCCCTGGATTGTTCAATGGTCATCTGCTATTTCAGTTGCCAGATACCAGGGATTAAAGAAGCCAGTGTTAATAATAACAAAGAAATGCTACCATTTTGAGAAAAAATGATTTTCAGTGGTTCCCCTTCCAATAGCAGAAGACACTGGGTATATCTTTATACCCAAGGGGACGACTACTTGACAGATGAACACCCCCTAGAAATAGAAGAATGAAGTTTCTTAGCATACATGACTGTCTCTGTCTCTCTCTGGAATTAAGCGCAGGGAAAAAAAAAAAATTCTTGTTTGGTTAGTGTGCGCTGGGCTTGGGTTACTTGTAGAATATCAACTATTTATTCTTCTTAACTACTTACTACTGAATTACACTCCAGTGTTTCCCAAGTTGATGCAAGGTTTTTAGTTCATAGAACTCAGTAAGTACTTTGGAAGGGTTAGGAAAAGCCTTTTCACTTGGAAGACATGGATCTTGAGGACAGGTTGTAGAGAAGCTGCTCGTTTGGGAGTCATATTGCTTTAATAGAAATCCACCCATTATAACCTGATTTCAGTGTTTTGTGTGAGAACTCTCAATATGTTTTTGTTTTTATTTTTTTAGATGTGTTATTCACCCACTTCATTCTTCTTTATCCAGTGAAGAGCAGCAGGCTGTGTTTGTAAAACCTCCTACAGGTGTAACTAAGATTATAATTTCCACCAACATTGCTGAGACATCCATAACCATTGATGATGTTGTCTATGTCATCGATTCTGGGAAAATGAAAGAAAAGAGGTATCCTCTTTCGGTGATGTAAAAGAGGGGCTAAAGATGCCTCAATTGGACCAACACAGCTGTTAAAGGCTAATGCTATTAAGCTATGTAGATTACTGTTTGAAAAAATTTATGCAAACTCTGTAGATATATGCGTGTTTCTATAGCTAGGGCCATGAATCTTACATTCCCCCCAAAGAGAGGTGAAACTTTAAAATTTTACCATAGAAATAATTATTTTTCTTTTTTCATTCATATGCTTTACATGTACTTGAATGAAAAAGAATTGGTATGGGAGGTGATGGATATATTAATTACCAGAAGATTGGTAATCATTTCATGAAGTGTGCATATATCAAAACGTCCCATTGTAGCCCTTAAATATATATAATTTTTATTTATCAAAAATAAATGAAAAATAATTTTTTTTTAAGTTGAATAAAAAAACTGAATGTGGTACATACTAAAGAAGCTATTTTAATTAACACTTAGCACTCAACTATCCCAGAACACGCGGGACACTGTCCTTCAACAGAAGTAGAGCGGTTCATCTGATCTGCCCATGCCAATTAAAATCTTGGCCACATTTTTATAAAGTAACTCCTTTTTACCTTTTCCTTTACTTTATAGATATGATGCCAGCAAAGGGATGGAAAGTTTAGAGGATACTTTTGTCTCTCAAGCCAATGCCCTGCAAAGAAAAGGTCGAGCAGGTCGTGTAGCGTCTGGGGTTTGCTTCCATTTGTTCACCAGCCATCACTTCAATCACCAACTTCTAAAGCAGCAGCTACCAGAAATACAGAGAGTGCCGTTGGAACAGCTCTGTCTGAGGTACACGTTGGTCCTCGTGTCCTGCTTCCGAAAGGCCCCCGTTTCCCACCTTACGTTCCATGTTTTCTTTTTTTTAGTACGAGATGTTTTGCTAAACATGCACTTGGATGAACTCATTCATTTGCAAAGAGCTCTTCAGTGTTGCCTTTACCATATTGCTTCATGTTAAGATCTCTTGCATTGCAGAGGGTGGCCTTAAAATAGAGCTTAAGAATAACACTTATAAGTCAAGAAAGTAATCTAACTTACCAAGAAATTTCTGCTAGGGCAGCACCAATATTAAATCATCACAGGGTAAAATCTGCACCATCATTATCAATTAGAACAAAGTGAACAAAAGCAACTTGAAACACCATTATTTACCTGGTGAACAAACAAGAACAAATATCATAAAATAGAATGTAGTGAATGAATGAGTAAACTCGATGTTACTGAAGCTGGAAAACCTTTGGTTCAGCCTTTCTGAAAATTTTCATAGCATTCTATAAGAACTCTAAAGCTATCCATGCCCTTTGACCGAGTCATTATTTTGAGGGAGAATGCCCATAGTATGTTACCCCAAAGGGAAAAAAGTTGCTTGTACAAAGATATTATGCTCTTCTTTTATCCAACTGGTGTATTTTGAGGTCCCTGTTACATTAGTAAAAATGTAAAGGAATTATAAGTGAAATGAACTTTTCACATATTAAATTTTTCTCTTTTGAAAATTACCTAAATTCATAATTTAAAAACAGCTTTTCAAGAGCTGCCACAGGCAGGACACAATGTGCATTAATTTCACAAACAATTACTGTGCAGTTTCAGACGTGGGAAGGAGTAGGTGGGTCATTTCAATGTTATTTTGTGATTTGAATCCACTGTTACAGAGGGAAGTATTTTGGAAGTTTATAGAGAGAAATATATTCTGAATCTCATTAAATTTCAGAACCTGAAAGTGTTTCTGCAGTTTATTGCTAGGAGAAGTACAAGACATAAGAGGGTTTTTTTTTTTTTTAATTTATTTAAACTGGCATTGTTTGGTTTATAAAAGCATATATTTGGGAAATTATAAATTATTTTCATTCATGGCAGAAGCTTACTTCTTTGTGTCATCCCACCAGAAATAAAATTGACAAACTGTTTTGTTTTCTTCTTTCAGAATTAAAATTTTAGAGATGTTTAGCACTCACAATCTCCAGTCTGTGTTCTCTCGGCTCATTGAACCCCCGCACACTGATTCTCTTCGTGCCTCAAAAATACGATTACGAGACCTGGGAGCATTAACTCCAGACGAAACACTGACCCCTCTGGGGTATCACTTGGCCTCGCTGCCTGTAGATGTGAGAATCGGCAAACTAATGCTGTTTGGGTCCATCTTCCGATGTTTGGATCCTGCTCTCACCATTGCTGCCAGTTTAGCTTTTAAGTCTCCTTTTGTAAGTAAACAGCATTCATCTCAGCTGGAGTCCATAAGTGTCTAAGGGAACCGTGGGGGTGTTTCAGGGTTATGTGAACTTCTTAAAATTTTTCTTCTGAGTGTATTCTATGTGACTCTTTCAAGGCACCGTGTCTAAAACTTTTATCAGATCTTCAAAGAAATCCATGCCCCAAGTAGATTAAGAACTAGAGATCCAGCTTATTTAAATCATCTAAATATGCTTTTTCTGTATCTCCTTTACTTGCCCATTATAGTAAAATTAAAAAATAAAAGTGTCCCTGCATGATTTTAAAAACAATAAATACATTGGATTACAATTTTATCAGCTTTATTGAAATATAATTCACCCATTTAAAGTGCACTGTAGTTTTTAGCATTGTGCAGTCATCACCCTAGTCAGTTTTACAATGTTTTTATCACTTCATAAAAAAGCTTATTTGTCACTCTCCTATTTCCCTCCAATCTCCCCATCTCCTCCATCCCCAGGCAACCACCAGCTGGCTTTCTGTGTTCATAGATTTGCCTCTTACTGGACATCTCATATTAATGAAACAGTATAATACTTCTTCACTTAGCATAATGAATTTAAGATTCATCTATGTTATAGCATGTATCAGTACTCCATTCCTTTTATGGCCAAGTAATATTCCTTTGTGTGGGCGTGCCACATTTCGTTTATCCATGCAGCACTTGAAGGACATTTGGGATTGTTTCCACCTTTGGCTATAAACTTCCATGTACAAGTTTTATGTGAACATATGTTTTCATTTGTCTTAGGTGTAAGACCTAGGAGTAAAATAATTTGGTCAAATACTAGCTGTTTATTTAACTTTCTGAGGAACTTCTAGACTCTTCTAGAGTAGCTGTATTTTACACTTCACCAGCATATTATCAGGATTGTAATTTCTCCACATCCTTACTAACATTATTATCTGACTTTTTTCTTTTAACTATCCTACATGCTGTGAATTTGTGCTCTTTGATCTGTATTTCTTTAATGGCTAATGGTATTAAACACATTTTCATTTTCTTCTTGTCCATTTGTATATCTGACAAGAAATGTCTATTCAGATAGTTTGCCCATTTTTTAATTGGGTTATTTGTCCTTTTATTATTGAATTCTAAGCATTCTTTATATATTCTGGATATAAGTTCCTTAACAGATATGTGATGTGCAAATGTTTTCTCCTGTACTGTGGTTTGCCTTTTTCACTTTCTTGATCTGTTCTTTGAAATACAAAAGTTTTTATTTTTATGAATTCCAGTTTATTTAGTTTTTTGTTGCTCAAACTGTTGCTATAATGGTTAAAAATTCATTGCCAAATCCAGAGTAATGAAAATGTATCTGTATATTTTTTTCCTAAAAGTTCTGTAGTTTTAGCTCTTACATTATGGTTTTTGCTCCATTTTGAGTTAGCTTTTGTATATAATGTGAAGTAAGAGTCCAGCTTCATTCTTCTGCATGTGACTATCCAGTTGTCCCATCACCATTTGTTAAAAAGGCTATTCTTTCCCCATTGGATGGTCTTTGCATCTTGTAAAAAATCAATTAACCATAAATACATGGTTTTATTTCTGAATTCTCAATTCTATTCCATTGAATTATATGTCTACTTATGCCAGTTTCACACTATCTTGATTCAAAATACAAAACTCGAATAGTTTTGTAGTAAGTTTTGAAATCAGGAAGTATGAGTCCTCCAACTTTGTTCTTTGTTAGTGTTTTGAGGATTTTTACATCATATTTATGAGAGATGCTGGTCTGTAGTATTCCTTCCTTGTGATGTCTTTATCTGGCTTTGCTGTCAGAGTAATACTGGCCACATAATAATTTGGGAAGTGTTCTTGCCAACTGTTTTTTTTTTTGGAAGATTTTGTGAGGAATTAATACTTTAAATGTTTGGTATAATTCAGTGGTGAAGTCACCTGGGCTTTTCTTTGTGGTTAGTTTTTTTAATAATTCAGCTTCTTCACTTGTTACAGGTGTATTCAGATTATCTGTTTCTTTTTGAGTCATTTGCATTTTTCTAGGAATTTGTCCATTTCAGCTAAATTACCTAACTTATTAATATACATTCATAGTATTTTATAGTCCTTTTTATTTCTGAGAGCTTGGTAGTAATGTCCCTCTTCATTTCTGATTCTAGTAATTTGAGCCTTCTCTCTTTTTTTCTTGATCAGCTTGCCTAAAGGTTTGTCAATTTTGTTGATCTTTTCAGAGAACTGGCTTTTGCTTTCATTGATTTTTCCCTACTGTTTTTCCTGTTCTCTATTTTACTACTTTCTGTGATTTATTTTCTTCTATTTGTTTCAGTTTTAGTTCATTTCCCAGTGTCTTAAAGTGAAAGGTTAGGTTATTGATTTGAGATCTTTCTTCTTTTTTAATATAGACATATACAGCTATAAATTTTCTTCTACGGACGGCTTTAGCTGCATCCCATAAGTTTTGGTATGTTGTGTCTTCATTTTCATTCATTTCAAGTATTTTCTAATTTCCCTTTCCAGTTCTTCTATGACTCATTGGTTATTTAGGCATGTGTTGTTTAATGTCCATGCATCTATGAGTTTCCCAATTTTTTCCTGTTATTGACTTCTAATTTCATTCTGTTGTGATCAGAGAATATACTTTTTATTATTTTAGTCCTTTAAAACTTATTATGACCTTTGTTTTACGGCTAAGCATATGCTCTATCCTGGAAAGTATCCCATGTAGACTTGAGAATGAATATTCAGCTGTTATTGGGGAGAGTGTCACTCTGCCTTTATTTTCACCAGGGCTTATCTCAGATAGATAGGGGAATAGATAGATGTAATAATTTTCTTCAGTTTTAATGTTATACTTCATGGAATTGTAAACTCACAGATCTACAAAAAGACCTTAGTCCAGCCCCTTCATTTAACAACAGATAACAAAACCAAGGACCAGACTAGGTGATGGAGCTTACTCAGCAACATACGGTCAGTATTGATGTGAGCAAGACCTCCAGTGTCTATTCTCACATAATCTAAATAACCTCTCATTGGCTGTTTTCTTTTACTGGAATATAGAAATTGTTCATTAGAAATACTGGTGTCACCCTTAGCCAAAACTGAACACCCGTCCTTTGCTGGGTTCTGTAAGCCTAATGTTAATTCCCAAATGTAATCCTTTCCCCACTAGCCTTCCTAAAACAGAAGAAATTTTATTTTCAAGTAGAAATAAATAAAATTTTAATATTATTGTGTTGGCTATAAAGGTGTGCAGATACACAAATTTAGAAAGAAGCACCATAGTTCGTTTAGAATGACTTTCAGTGTGATACTAGGGCCTCAGTGTAATATGCTGGTATCTTTAGTATTAATACATGTGTACCTTGTATTGATACATGTGTATATTATAGTGAAAGAAGGCAGTGAAAATTAGGTTCTCAGTTAATGTCACTAATTTCTAGGGAAAAGGAGAACCTGTATTTTTAAGAGGATGAATTATGGGTATAGAAATAGGGGAGACTTAAGTATAAAAGATGAAAAAGAGTCTGTAAAATGAAGACATCACAGTTAACAGAATCTTGGATTTTAGATGTAGCTTTTAGAATGAGTAGCTCTTTGACATCTTGCCACTAGGAAGTAAAAGACCCAATAGAGGTTATTTTGAGTGGGCAGACGGACTCACACAGACAATAAGGACTGTTGGCTTGGCACTTAACCACCATAATTACTTTTAACCAGTCACCCACTTTGTACTCTGACCCACACGACGCACTTCCCAAGCACCTGACTTCAGTGGTAGCAAAGTGCCACTTGAAACCTTGGATAAAATGTGTCCTTCAAACCTGGCTTTCTTCCTTTAGGTATCTCCCTGGGATAAAAAAGAGGAAGCTAACCAGAAAAAGCTAGAATTTGCATTTGCAAACAGTGATTATCTGGCCCTTCTACGAGCATATAAGGTAAGTATATAAGCTAATAGCTGAGGTTTATTACCAGAGTTGGCACTAAAGACAGAATAACATTTTGATTTTCTTCAAAATTTAGGGATGGCAACTAAGTATGAAAGAAGGTATGCGTGCAAGTTATAATTACTGCAGACAAAACTTCTTGTCAGGAAGAGTTCTTCAGGTGAGTTGTTTCTGTGGAAATTTGTTTTCATTCATTTACTGTAGTAGTGCACCAGAGGGAGCTGCATCTTGCTTGTCCTACCTGGACATTGAAAATATTATTTTTGGAATATGCTTGGCTTCACCAGCTGTGTAAAACAGACTCCTGAACTATGACATCAGGCCTTCTGTGCTGAACCTTTCAATTCACCCGTTTTTCCTTTTCTCAGTGAATCTGTGTTTAACTTACATGGAGGCTATGGGAATGTAGCCATTCTGAAGATTACTGCTTACTAGAAGTCACTTTTTTCAGTGATTTTACCAAACATCCTTAACCTGGATCCATAACCCTCTGAAATTGTTTGCAAAGTCACGCCCTTACACATATGTGCACTATCCTGGACAAAGAGAACATAGCTTTCATCAAGTCTGAAGGGATCTATGACCATCCCCAAGCCCCTTACCTTCTCCCTAAAACCGAAGAACAAATAGTGAACCAGATTTTCTTTATTAATTCTTCTGTCCATCAGAGGCTACTATGTCAATAACGAGTACATGAGAAAGGTTTATTATCTTCTGTGTAATAATAGACAGGGCTCTGTCTTCTGTTGTGACAATATTTTGGGCCCCTTTCCATAGTAGCATGAAAATCCAGAATAATAACGGTGTATGTATTTATAGAGCCTCCATTTCACTCAAATTTTGAGGGTAGGGAGGTGGAAGGACTTTCTTTCCATATTAGATGATGTTTTGGAATAGAACACAAAACTAATGTTCATACCTGACAACTAGTTACCTCTCTACCCCATAAGAACTGTCAGAGCAGACATTTTATGTTTTCTTCAGTTCTAGAAGAGTACTTAGAACATAGTTGATGCCTGGTAAAATTCATTGAATGCATGAATGAATGAGTTTGTTTATTGACAGTGAAGTAAGAGACCTCAAAACCATCCCAGTATTTGCCTTCCTCCTTCTCTGTCTTTAGGTATACTACAAAGAGACATTTGGAGAAGACAGAGGCTCTGGCTTTAATCTAAGTATAACAAAAGCAGTGATTTTCAATCATGGCCACACATTAGATTCACCTGAGGCTGTATTTAGATTTTTCAGTGATCTATGAGGTTCATCCATTACCTCTTTTCACTACATTCCAGCTTAGAGTATAGAATTAGTTTAATAAGATATCAGTGAAAGCTTGTCATGAAATACACATGTACACCCATGGCGGATTCATGTCAATGTATGGCAAAACCAATACAATATCATAAAGTAAAAAAATGAATAAATAAATAAAACTGAAAAAAAAATAAAAAGATTAAAAAAAAAAACCAACTCTGGGATATTTGAATTCCCAGTTGTATTTTTGCCGTGTTATCCATCTGTACTTGAGACAGTCCAAGAAAACACTTAAACTGTCATCAGAGACAGAGTACCATCGGTTAGCTCTCCATTCCTTTGATTGGCATCATCTGCTTTTGTGTTGTCTGATAGCCAGTATTTGAACAGAAGCCAAAAAGAGGTTTGTGTTTTTCATTCTCACACTTGTGCTCAGCTACAGAACGGGTGTGTAAATCTAAACCACTTAATAGTATTCCTATTCCCAGGGGAAAATGCGAGCCAGCAAGTCCACAGGGTAAGAGAAAGGGAAGGTTTCTGAGGTGGGTATTCTGCATCCATTGAGAGAGAATGCCAACCACTTTAAGCTCAGAGAAGGCACTATAAGGACCCCAGCAGAAAGGAAGTAGGAGAAATGAACAGGGTCACAGCACCTTGAGTTAGGGTTCCAAACACAGTAAACTACATTTCTGGCTGTCCTAAGCGTTGCCAGAAAAAATCAGACCTGTGCAAAATCCAATTAATTTTTTTTTAAAACATAATTTACAATTAAATGATCTTTGGATTTTCTGAAATTTGTGAATTTCTGTGTAACAGTTTTACTCTGTCTGCTGGTTTGTATACATGAAAACTGCCCTTCTGGGAATGAACAGACAAGATATTCTTCATACTTGCCTGGTAAACCCATGAGTCCACTGTCCACTGAAGTAATTCATTTTTGTAGTCATTCTTGCCTTTAATGTGTCAGTGTCTCTGCTTAAAGACTTTCTCCACTTGTTTCAGGAAATGGCAAGCCTGAAACGACAGTTCACTGAACTGTTATCGGACATAGGCTTTGTTAAGGAGGGACTCCGAGCAAGGGAAATTGAGAAAAGGGCCCAAGGAGGAGGAGATGGTATATTGGATGCCACAGGAGAAGAGGTAAAATGTATGCAGTTAGCTCTTATTTCTCTTTAATGATCATATACTTAATCTATTACCCGAGGAATACCCGTAGGCCTTCTTCACTTAAGCCCTAGGAGCAATAGGTTAGTGGCATTCTTGATTTTCTTCTTTCCACAAATGTCAACTAACACTCATAAAAACAAGGGTTTTTCTGCTGCTTGTTGCTTCTGCTGTTTTTTATTTACATTTATTTTTGGTGAGTCCATCAGAGATAGAGCAGACTTTCCAATAATGTCTTCTTAATCAGACCAGCCTTTTTCAAACCAAGGATAGTTTTATATTTAACTATAGGAAGAACAATTCAAGATGAACCTGATGTCACTCTCAGTGCAGTTAATACTTTCTGGAAATTGTGAACATCTCACAAACCAGAATCTTTCTCTCCACTGATCCTTAGGAACACTGTCTTTATAACTGCTTTGCAGAGATCTTGAAAGTAATTGTGGGCTTCTTGGAATGGATCCTGTGTGAATGTAGTCCATTTTTCAGATGCTTTTAAGATAGAAGTCAAAAGAAATACAATAGTAAATTCCAAGGCACAGACAGAAATAGCCACATTATTTATAAGATTAACGCTGTATTTCTCTCACAGGCAAACTCAAACGCTGAGAACCCCAAGTTGATATCAGCAATGCTGTGTGCTGCTCTGTATCCGAATGTAGTGCAGGTAACAGAATGTTTTCCTGGTCCTCCCACTTCTTGTTTGTTGGATTTGTAGCCAAGAGACATGTTAAGACACTCACATTAATCATCTAAAGATACACACACACACAGCCTTTTAAACTTAGTTTATATTTTCAATCCTTCAATTCCCCAAATGTGTTTAGATATAGAATCTTCAAGAACACATTCATTATATAAAAGAAGGTGCCTTTTTAATCCTTCTGACATGACATTCCAGAAATCAAAATGGGCATAAATGTCACTGTCAGCCAGTCTGTGCATAACTAACCTAGGCTTAGGTCGAAATTTGATTCTGCTACAACTCCCATTATGCCGTCTACTCTGGACTAAAATTAGATAAGAACAAAATCAAGTCAGTGCTTTGCCATGGGACATCTGTGATCTCTTCTGGAAACCATTCCTGAATGGACTGTTGGACTTTTATTTGAGGTTTGATTATTTCGTCCCTGTCAAACTTAGAATGTGAATTTGTTAGAGTACTGAAGCACGTCTCATTTAACTTTTTGTTACATACTCAGTTGATATCTGTCGATTTATTTATGGCTTAGTTTTGCTTAGTGCTTGCATGCTTTTGAAACCATTTGCAACTTCTCCAAATGATTTTTTTAAAGTAAAAGCGATGGAGACAATTAAAACATCAGGGGTGGATGGGATGAATAAGCAGAACACAGAAGATTTTTAGGGCAGTAAAAATACTGTGCATGATACCATAATGATAGATACGTATCACACTTGTCCAAACCCTTGGAATATACAACAACAAAAGTGAACCCTAATGTAAACTGTGGACTTTGGGTGATTGTGATTTGACAATTTTTTTTAAATGAATGTTTCTACTCTTGGTAAGAGTATAAATTGATACACCCTTTCTAGATAGCAGTTTTGTTTCTAAGGATTTATTATTAGAAAATAATTGCATATTTATGTAAAGATACAGCTAGGAGAATGTTTGCAATTATAAATAGCACTAGAATGAATGATCTAAAACTCTAATAATAGGGAATTTATTGGTTAAATTATTATATGTCATTACAGTGAGGTGCTAATTTAGAATTATGTTTTAGGAAAATATGGAAAATGATCCTATATTAGTTTTGGTATGTATTTTATATCATTCGTTTGCCTCCATTTCTATATTATAAAAATCTAATAGAAAACTAAAGTGTTTCTCAAATAGTTATTTCTTAATCATGAGATTACAAGAGATTTTTGCTAGTATATATATATATATTTTATTGAAGTATAGTTGATTAACAGTATTGTGTTTTGGGTGTAGAACAGTGATTCAGTTATATATATTTTTTCAGACTATTTTCCATTATAGGTTATTATAAGATATTGAATATTGTTCCCTGTGTTACACAGTACTGTTACTTTCTACAGTAAATATGGGGTATGTGTGTGCACATAAGCTTTTCAGTTGTTTCAAGTGAAACAATCTATTCATTCATAGAGTTTATTTTCTTTTTTATTACTGTTTTGAAAAATTCATTTGGAAGTACTGGACTGGTATTGGAAGTGTCAGCGGACTCCTGGCCGGTGTTGCCAGCAGGTCTCTTTCCCCGATACTCAGGGCACACCTGAAACATCAGCATGGTTTCCCCCCATGGACTACTCACCCAGGACTACTGCGCTCATATCCACACTTCTTCATGGTTAGAGAAACAAAGCAAGCATGCTTATACTGCTTTCAAAAGGAAACCAAGAGGGAAGACACAGCAAAGGCATTCAAACAAGATTGGTTTTGTGTCTGAATATACCCTACAATGGAAATACATATATCTATTTTTTCTTATAACTATGTATTGTTTAGGTGAAAAGCCCAGAGGGGAAATTTCAGAAGACCAGTACTGGAGCTGTCAGAATGCAGCCAAAATCAGATGAGTTGAAGTTTGTCACCAAGAACGATGGATACGTACACATTCACCCTTCATCGGTGAACTATCAGGTCAGGATGGCTGGGTAAAATTACAGTCAGCTTCCATGTCCATAGATTCAGCCAACACAGATTGTGTAGTACTGTAGTACTAGCTACTGAAAAGATCCGAGTGTAAGTGGATCCACATGGTTCAAAGCCTGTTTGTTCAAGGGTCAGCTGTTTTTACATGTGGCAGGTCCTGGGGTGAGAAACAGTCCCTTAATTCACCCAGACTTTGTTCTATCACTTGCTGTCCTTAGGTGCTGACTTGGGAAAGGTTGAATAAGCACAGATGTGCTAGAAATTGAACTATTAAGCCTGCTTTCAGGTACAAAATTATTTCTTTGCAGAAGTGACTTAAGAGGTTGTGATGTAATCCTGTGCCTCCATCTGTGCCTTAAGAGGCCTTGACCTATACTCTGATCCAGCCTTCTCCGCTCTCACTCTTCCTTCAGCCTCTTGCTGGGCAGCTTCTGCTCCCATCACCCCACTAAATTCATCAGAAGTCGTGAATAACTTGAAAGTTGTCAAATCTTGGGAACACATTCCAGCTTCTCATCATTCTTGACTCATGTAGTATATGACACTGCTGACCTCCCTACCTCTTGACACTATCTTTAATGTTTTTTGCTTCTGAAATATCACTTCTGTCTCTCTGATCATCCCCTTCTAGCTCCTTTACTAGATTCTCCTCCCTTGCTCTGAAATCATGGTTCTGTCCCTGTCCTTATGTTCTTACTGCCGGGCACATAATCTTCCTGAACCACCAGAGCACACCATCGTAGTTCTAACTGCCACCTACATGTTGACACAAACTCCAGATGTCTCTCGTCCTTGGTTTTTTCTCTGACTTCTTGCTAGAAATCACCATCTGGGTGCCTTTTTGTCGCCTCAAACTCAAAAGCTGCAAAACCAAACTCATCATCTCTGAATTCACTCCTCTCTGTTCCCTCTCTTGGTGAAATGGTACCAAATTGGAACCCTGGAGTCACATAAACCCTGCTTCTTTTCTCCTGATGCTAATCTAATTGGTCACCAGGTCCCAACAATTCCACCTTTTTGACATATCTCAGATTTTCCCACTTCTCTTGTCCCTGCTGCCATTTCCTCAGTTCAGACCCCAGACATCTGTCTCTTGCCTGAAGTACTAATCTTACTTCCGGTGCTTGCTCTCTGACCCTTTATACTGCTGCTTCCAGAGTCACCTTTACAAAGCACACCTCTGATCATGTCATGAGTGTTAGTCACTCAGTCATGTCCACCTCTTTGCGGCCTCTTGGACCGCAGGCTCTTAGCCCACCAGGCTCTTCTGTCCATGGAATTCTCCAGGCAAGAATACTGGAGTGGGCTGCCATTCCCTTCTCCAGGGGTCTTTTGGACCCCAGGTCTCCTGCACTGCAGGCAGATTCTTTACCGTCTGAGTCATGAGGGAAGCCCACCTCTACAAAACACACCTTTGTTCATGTCATACCGTTGTTTAAAACTCTTCATCTGTGGAGTCTTTGTATGTGGAGTCTACTGTAAACTCTCCTATAACCTTTCACATCGCTCCCCTTCTTAGACCACGTCCCACTGCCCCAGGTCCCTCTGTCATTCCTTATGCGCCAGGCAACACCAGACCTCCGACAGTATCTCCCCGAGCCGTGACACAGGACGCACTGTTCTCTGTGCCTGGAGTGGCATTCTCATTCCCCAGCAGGCTCCTTATCCTTCAAGCCCAGTGCTCCTCTCCAAGTTGCTCCTTACTCCTGTTCCACCACTGTATAGTATGCGTTTTTCTACTGTTACATTTATCACATTCTTTTATGGTTTATGGTATGTCTCATTCATAGACTTTTCAAATTCCTGAAGACAGGAATTGAATTTTTTTCATTTCCACATTCTCAATGTCTAGCACAGTGCCTCGCCAGCATGAAGGCAGATGTTCAACAAAGTTTCATCTTGATAAAGAGATGGAGGAAAAGAGAATTTAGAGAGTTTGAAGTGTGAGGGCTGGTCAACCCCTGGAACTACTAAATGAAGTATCAACAAAGCATGAAAAACATCTCCTTAAGCTCAGCAGAGTCTGAAGACTAGGAGATCATCTGCCCTGTCCACTGCATGTATACTTAGCAACCAGGGGCCCAAGTTATCTCCACTCCTCTCCTGAGTTTACCATGACATTTCTGCAGTAAATCTAAGTCCTCCATGCATCCAGTCAGTACCTGTCACCACCTCTGTGCCAAGCACTGTTGTAGGCCATGGAGGACAGCAGATGAGCCAGGGAGACATGGTCTCTGCCCTCAGGGAGCTTATGTTCTAGAGGGGAAGACAGGCAAGAAATAAGTAAACAATCTCAGGTTAATGACAGATGTTAGAAAATAAAACCATATGATATTGAGAGTGACAGGAGAGGGTTTTTTTTTTTTTTAACTATAGTTGAAATTAACACAATACTGTAAATAAGGTATATACCTTCAGATTCATTTATGTTATAGGTTACTACGTATGTTGACTATAGTTCCCTGTGCTATACAGTAAATCCTTGTTATCTTTTATATACAGTGGTATCTATTAATCTCATATTCCTAATTTGTCCCTCCCCCTCCCAAGAGGAGCTGTTTTATATAGTGTGGTCAGGGAAGAACTCTGAGGAGAAATAATTGGACAGGTCCTAAATGAAGTAAAGGGCAAGTCATGCAGGTATCTAAAAAGAAAACATTCCAAGCCGGGGAAATAAATGCAAAGACCATGAGATGAGAGCACATTTGGTGTGTTCCGGCAAATGCAAGAAGGCAACCAGTGCAAATGAGGGGGAAGGTTAGGGGTGGCGGTGACAGAAGAGTTGGGATGAGCAGGCAGGGATCAGGTCGTGTAGGACCTTGCAGTCCACAGTAAAGATCTAAGATTTTACCCTTGGGAAATCTCTGGAGGGTTTTGAGCCCTAACTGGTTTTTAAAAGGTCACTGTGGCCACTGTATGGAAAAGAAACTGTGAGGATGCAAAGGGGCAAGTACATAGGAAGCCACTGCAGTGGTCTGTATGAGATGATGGTTTGTACAAGGTGGTGACTAGAAGTGGAGAGACTATGTCAGTTCATGGTGTATTTTGAAAATAGAACCATCAGGACTTAGTGATGATAGAGCTAGAGTGAGGGAGAGAAAGCAATCAAGGATGCTTCTAACTTTGGGGCTTGAGCAACTGGGTGAATGGCAGTCTCACTCACTGAGATAGTGAACCCGACAAGCATGGGAAAATGGAGAGTTCCCTTGAACATAAGCAGTCCAAGATACTTGTTAGCTGTCCAGGTGCAGACATCCAGTAGGCAGCTGCGAGTACAAGGCTAGAGCTGAGGGGAAGGTACAGGCTGACGGTCATCCAGGGGGTCACTGGACAGGTGACAGGTAAATCCCCGGGGCTGGTGGGATTCTGCGTATGTCGCCAGTGACATCACTGTCATGTTCCAGGTCAGACGCTTTGACAGTCCCTACCTGGTGTACCACGAGAAGATCAAAACGAGTCGCGTGTTCATCCGAGACTGCAGCATGGTGTCTGTGTACCCACTGGTCTTGTTTGGAGGAGGCCAGGTGAATGTGCAGCTCCAAAAGGGAGAGTTTGTTGTTTCCTTGGATGATGGTTGGATCCGCTTTGCAGCCGCTTCCCATCAGGTAAGGGATGGGGCTCTGATAATATGGAGTACAGGGCATTCATTCAGAGAATAAGGACAACAGGGCTGAGTTAGAGTGAATGACGCGTGTGCAGGGGACACTGAGCAAGACTGAGGCTGAAGTAAGGCCAGGGTGGAGCTGTGGTAAGAGCTGAAGAAGTGCACTGGGAGGGAAAGCCCAGGACAGTGGTGTAAAGGACAGAAGCCGTGAGTGAGGTGTTGGAGCCTTCTGTAATAGAAATATAGATTCAAAGAAAACACAGATGAGCAGAAGTAAGTAAAAATTACCCTGATTCCACAGCCACCATTTAAAAAAAAAAAAAAAAAAGATAATGGGTCTAAATGTTTTTATTCTCAGGTCTCAAATTAGTATATGGAATCTCGAGAAAACATTTAAGGGAGAGTATATTCAAGAAAAAATTTTAACATTTGCATCTGTTGGAAATCTTCTAATCTTCTACTGCAGGGGGCAGAAATACCAATTCAAACATTACAGTGAAATACACCAATGAATTCCCTTTAAAGTCTAAAGCAGCACTGTCTAGGAAAAATATATGTGCACATACCTAATAATTTTTCTAGTAGCCACATTTTAAAAAATAGGTGAAATTAATTTTAATGTATTTTATATAGCATAATTTTAATATTTTATATAGCATAAAACATTAAAAAGTTTTCATTATATCATGTAATCAATATAAAAAATTGAAATTTTTATATTCTTTTTCATACTAAGTCTTCAAAATCTGGTATGTATTTTATAATCACAGTACATCTCAGTTTAGACCAGGCACATTTCATGTGCCATCAGATTAGCCACATGGGACAGTACAGGTCAGGAGGGCCAGGCAGGGTTGGTTTGATTCAACTGTTTAACGACAAAAGCCTGACTGGCCCCTGGTATAGGATGGCTGTAGCTCATGCCTCATGTCCATGCAGCACATACTGCCCAAAAGTGGAGACGGAATGCTGCTTTCCTGAAAGCACACCTCTTCTTCTAAACCGGTTCCTGTCACTGAAGAATGTCATGGCCTCTAAGGCCTGAATCCCCTGAACCGTTCACTCTGGTGCATGGCATGAGCCTGTGTGATTAGATCAGAGTGTCTACTCCAGGGCCACCACACAGTGGAGGGGGAGCCAGACAGATGTTGGTAAGACGTCCACAGTGGCGCTGCACCAGCACAAGCAATGTGGTGCTGTCTCCCACCCCACCTCCTCACCAACCAATGCATAAAAATTCCAAAGTTAAAGAGATTTTTTGGTTTAATGTCCACCATTTTTAATTCTCCATTTTCCTGCTTCTCCTCTCGGAGCTAACTGTAAAAGCTGACCAAGCTTTAACATGCAGAACACTGCATAAAAGCCATTTTTGGATTTAATCTTAATTCTTTAAGTGAGATGTGACAGAGGAGCCTTTTTATAATGGTCCCCAGTTAGTACACTACAGAGCTGTATGTTCCTATAATTGCATCAAGAAACTTTAGAAGCACTTTTAGAGGGAAAAAAAGTGTTTCTTTCTCCCCCCATGGAATTAATAGCAGAGACCTAGAACAATGATCATCACAACTGGAGAATTTCCTTTAACCACATTTCCTCCCCTGGTGGTCCAAGCACTGCTTACATCGCAACTTTCATTTTAGGTGGCTGAATTAGTAAAGGAACTTCGTTGTGAACTTGACCAGCTCCTCCAGGATAAGATAAAAAACCCAAGCATAGATCTGTGCACCTGTCCTCGAGGGTCACGAATCATCAGCATGATTGTGAAACTTGTCACCACACAGTAAAGACCCGTCGCGGCGAGCGCTCGCTCCTCGCCTGCTTGCTCAGCCGGGAGCAGATAGCAGCCCTTCTACATCCAGCTGCAGCGCGTGGGGGCTGCCCTGGGGAAGGAGCCCAGGGCAGGCTCTGCTGAGCAAGCCGCGGCCACGCACACCTTTGGGGCCACTTTCCAGACTGAGTATTGCTAACCAAGCAGCGGGCACTCCTGGCATAGCTGGGAGTGTCAATGTGAGACAGCTTAAAAACCAACCTGCCTGTTTTTTTTCTCTCTGACTGCCCTGGAATGAATGAAGTGCATCTGATAACACAAAAGTGAACGTTTAATACAGTTGTTTTAATCTGTTTTTTTCCTGCTTTTTATTAGAGTGAGATAAGGGGGCATGAGGAGAAATACCAGTTGTTTTTTTCTGTTATAAAAGCTCAACTGAGAGAAATCAGAACAGAGAAGGGAAAAAAATCATGTGAGCAAGAAAAATTAGAACTTCATTTTCAGCCATAGGTCATTATGTAAACTTCATCTGTGAGGGATTTATTTTTACTCATTAAAATTCAGCTTAAAAAAAGTTGAGTTCTTATTTGTTATTAAAATGTGAGCTGGTTTTATCAGTAACACTCTTATTCTTAAAAGCAGAACAACCTGGGTGTTTTCATTCTCTTTTGGGTTTTCCATTTATTAGTCTTACTCTGTCTTTTGAACTCACTCGGATCTAAGGGCCACATTTCACATTACCAGAGGGGAATTTTAATGGTATTCTCAGAACATAGTTGGCATGGTTCAGGTTCATGGAGAAAGTTGCCTTGCTAGTGTCAAATTTACAGCCATAAAAATACCTTCTATGAGAGTGCCTATTTTCAGTCACCACTTAGGTTAATGCGGCACTCGCATTTTGAAAAAAATATGAATACATTTACCTTGGCTAGATAGTTTTCAGTGTCCAAGAAGAATTCCAGAAAAATGAGTGGAAGACGTATTCTTGTATATGTAGCCCTCAGGTAGACAGTTACTACAGGTTTCCCGCTACAGACAGAATTCACACTAACTCAACAAAAGCATCTCAGTGAAGGATGTTCACCTTTCAAGCTATTATTTTAAGTTTGCAGGAAACCTCCTAGACTGTCCAAATGGTCACATATATCAGTGGTCCCCAACCTCTTTGGCACTAGGGACCAGTGTGATGGAAGACAACTTTTCCACGGGCTCGAGTGGGGGGAATGGTTTGGGGAGGATTCAAGCACATCAGCCCCACCTTAGATCATCAGGCATTAAATCCCAGAGGTTGGGGGCCCCTGGCATATATGATATCACTTATGTATAATCTAAAAAAAAAAAGTGATTCAAACTTATTTACAAAACAGAAATAGACTCTCAGGCATAGAAAACTTATGGTTATCAAAGGGTATAGCAGGGTGGGAGGTAGAGAGATGGGAAAGAAATTAAGATTTGGGGATTAACATGTACATACTACTATGTATAAAATAGGTTAACAAGGACCTGCTGTACGGCACAGGGAACTATATTCAATATCTTGTAATAAAAAGAATGAAGAAGTATATTCAATATATGTATAACTGAATCACTGCTGTAATTTGAAACAATAAATTAACTATATCAATCAAAAAAAAAAAAAAACAAACATAAATCCTATTGATCTCTAGATGTGCCAGACTGAAAAAGTTTGGAAAGCCTTGACTGAAGGCATTCATAAGAAAATCTCACCTCAAACTAAATTTCTTAAGCTCATCATTACAATTTTGAAATAAGAAATGAAATTGGATTCTTTGTGATTCAAGTCAGAATGCAGTAGTATCTCAAGGTGAAACTGGATTTCCAAGCACTAATAAGATGGTCAGCTTTTAATGTTAATTTTATGGAGAAGTCTGTAAATGATTTCTCAAATATTCGTTTTACAGGAATCTCTTTTGGGAACAATATTAAATGAAATTCTTGCTACAAAATTAGGCCACACTGCTGTTTTGTCCAACATGGAAATAGCTCAACACTTAGGGATGTGGTCAGGGTGATAAAACATTAGCTTTGTCTTCTTCCTTTTGGAGTTCCATATCTGAATGTTACAACTCAAACTCCCTGACAAGTAATGAACTTTAGTCTTTATCCTCCCCATTCTGTTATCTGAGCAGTTTCCTATATCAAAGCATGCAGACTGTGGATCTGTAGACATGAAAATTTCTCTGTTTCTAGGCAATGGTGTGTAAATGTCCCTGAGAGGTTGTCATAAAATAAGACCTTGTGAAAGTGACTTACAGGCTGGGGTCTGGGGCTCTTTGCTGTAGTGCTTGCACCTAGGCAAACGTCTCCTGGAGCAACAAAGTAACAAAAGAAAAAAACATATATATGTAAGGGACTAAAAATAACTACATAAATGGACAGTGGGGCAACTTATGAACAAGATACAAAAAGAGCAAAAACCCACACAGCACTGCCAAGGGTGTGGGCAGACCACCTACGCCATCCCTCTGGCCTAACCCCTGCATCCACCCCTGCCCTCACCCCATTTAAGGAGCCAGCTCACCCCTCCTCAGGGAGTGAGCAAGGGAACCTACTTGTTTCTGTTTCCTCCTGCTGCAGTAGGAGCCCCCAAAAACCTTGCCCAAGTTTGGCCTCTTATCAACTTCTACTGATTAAGGAGGCCAAGAACCCTAGTCAGTAACAAAAGTACTTTGTAAAATTAAAATACAGCAAATGTAAGCAAGTTAGGACTGAGGGTGTGGTTTTCAGATGCAGCCCAGGCTGGCTCTGAGGGGACAGCACTCTGCTGTGGTCTCAGTTGCTGGACGAGAGCTCCTGAGTTTGGGCTTCACACTCTGAGGGTGTCTTATAGGGGTCACTCACTTATAGCGGTCACTACATAAATAATGGATTCCAGGGGGTTCCCAGGGACGGGAGAGTATGGTCACACTGCCATTATTATGCTTGAACAAGCCTAGTCAGAGGCTGCCTCTTTCCTCCTAAATCATGCTAGAATTAAGCATAATTCCTAGGGTTTATTTTCCCCCAAATGCAGGGAGATATTTGCTTAATATGTACAAGGTGAGCTATATTGTTTTCAGAAATTAGAGCTTGATTGTGAATCTGTGTCACTCAATATTTGAGTGCCACGGTACAGAGTGCCTTAAACAATGAGTACAATTTTTTATCACTGCAGTAGTTTCAGATCCTTCTAGAGTGACAGGCTTCTTCCATGTCTAAAACTGCAATGACAGTGTGAACAGTTAACCACAATGGGTCATTAACACGGAGAAACTTTTTCTTGCCATTTCTAAGTTACCACGCAAAAGGTTTATCAAAAGCCTGGTCTTAAATATGACTTGCAGCCAATCATTGATCCTTAAGGTGCTTTAAAATCTCTGTTTTCATAATTTGTTGCACCAAAGAGCAGAAAAGAGTTCTTTTGGGGAACTGAAGCTCTGTGTGTGAATCATTAGGAAAGAGCAGAATCAGTGTTTCCTAAATACACAGGACAGCAGCCCAAATGTGAGCTTTTTCCCAGTTTGGCCTCTCTGCCCCATCCATGCCCGACTTGAGCCACCCAGCTCTACTCCCAAATCAGTTCTAACCAGCGCTTGGTAAACAAGCCAGAAAACAGTGCCCCAGTGAGATAGCTGGGAAGAGGATGCCTTGGAATGGACTGGGTTTTTTCACCTCTATTTCAGTGTTTTAGGAGAGAAACAAATGGCAGCAAAAGCCAGCATAAGAGGGGTTTGTTTGGAAAAGCAACTACTCAGGGGTGGCTTTGGAAATTCAGCCCAATCCCATAACTACCAACAATGAGAAGCAGTATTTAGGATGATGACCCTGACTTGTTACAATATTGCTTAAAATGGTAAAGTACATAATAATTTAACATTTTCAACAGAAGCATTTCAAAATAGCAAAGTTTTTAAAAATTATTCCTTATGTAGAAAATGAAGTTACTGCTGCCTCCCTCCAACCTAGCTTTTACCAAAAATGACCTGAAGGAGTTAATTTTTCTTTTATGTTCAATGATTTTAATCAAGAGACTATCCTTGGCTGTTTCTTCTACAACAATTAAAAGACAAGCTAACTTAACCAGAAAGACTCATTTACTTTATGAGATTCTGCTTTTAATAAGTTTTGTCTCATTCCATTCTTGGGTTTCAAATGTGTAATTGAAAGGTTAACAGGAAAAAAAAAAAAAGGTTAACAGATACTTCTCTTGTAAGACTTTATTTGTCCAGAGAGATTAATTATAACAAATATATGTACAAAAACGAAAGAAGTTTCCTCATGGAAGAAAATGTAGTTTTTATTTTAAAATCTGTGGTTCTCAACTTGGGGCAATTTTGCTCACCAGGGGACACCTGGCAATATTTGGAGATGTCACATATGAAGGGGGAAAGAGTATCCTTGGCAACTAGTGGTTAGAAGCCAAGGATGCTGCTAAATATCCTACATGCACAGGACACCTGAACCAAAAAAAAAAAAAAAAAAAATCACCCATTCAAATTGCCAGTGCCAAGGTAAAGAAAACCATTCTAAACGAAATGAGATAGGTAACTGCTTATAAAGTCTTGTTAGTTATTAGTCAGAAAGTATGCCCATAGTTGTCTTTAAAAATGTAAATATACTTGGACTAACTGAAAGCAAAATCTCTGCCGAATCAACTCTAATAAACATGCACTGTGTGACTAGGAGCTTAAGAGTATATATCATTTTATTAAAAATACATAGTACTTGAGAAATTGAGGTAAATGTATGTAAGAATGGCAAAGTCATGCACAGATAGGCGGGGATACTTTTCCTTTAAAAAGATGTTCTACCATAAAAAAATTTTTTAAGTCATTTATTTTGAAAATGTGAAAAGTCAAGACATGCTTTTTGAAAATGTTATAGTTAATATAATTGTATGTGATACTAACACTGCTAACACTTTCCACTGCAAAAGTTAAGTTTTCATACTTAGGTCCATATTAAGGTGTTTAAAACACGAACACATGCACCCTTATCTTTCTGAACAGAGTCCAATCTAGTAGACTTTGGCCAATAAGCTAGAACACAAATTGGGTTAATAAAAAGGGGGATGGGAGTATACAGCACTACAGGTGTGTGATTGTAAAATGTTTAAATCTAACATGAAGCCTAACCAGAACTATAATTTCTATGTTCAGTAATCCTCCTCCCATAGTTTGAGCCAGAAAAAAAAAAACAGTTTTGTCTTAGGACTTGATTATTATTAGTAAGATGACCAGACTGAATGTCAAAAATGTGTTGTGTACTTTAAAAGACAGATGTCTTTACAGTCAGAGGCCGTGCGATACCATGGGCACCGAGGGACTACCCATGTGAGGGAACTAATCCACTAATTACAGACCCAGCATAAAACAACTTGTAATAACAGACATTTCTCTTAATGCCACTCTTCTGTCTCTGAGATTCACCTGTGCTCTTTCCCATTTAAGCTCCAGCTGTCCCCATTATTTCTAGCCCATAAACCTTTATACCATCCTTTTCTACAGTAAGCATGGCTAAGACTGGATTAATCGAAGCATGCAATCTGATTAGTTAACAAGAAGGCCGATTGTCCACTTTATAACTAACGTGCTACATGGCTAATTTGAAACCCATACTGGGGTTACAGAAATTCCTCTCACATTTATACTCATAATTTCAATATAACCAATTTATTTTAATCAGGTACTATGGAATGTAAAATGGTGCAGTCGTGTTGGAAAATAGTGTGACAGTTTCCTAAAATGTTAGTTGTCATGTAACCCAGCAATTCCACTCCTAGGTATTTCACCCAAGAAATATGAAAGTATATGCCCACACACAGACTTGCCACAAATGTTCACAGCAACATTATTCATAATTGCCCAAAACTGGAAATAATCCAAATATCCAATAAGCAAAATATAAGTATATTCACAATAGAATATTATTCAGTAATAAAAAGAAGCCACTGATACAATATGGAGATCAAATTCAAGATTTAGGGGAATATTTTAATAAGTTGTGGTTCATCAACACATAGATATAGTCTTAAATATTATACAAGTGAGTAAAGTTATTTTTAAAAAATGTTTTATTTGGCTACTCCAGGTCTTAGTTGTGGCATGCAGGATCTAGTTCTCTAACCAGAGTAAATTTAAATGGAGCCAGTCGGACAGACTATATGTTATATGATTCCATTTAAAGGAAATATACCCCCAAAAATCAAATCTATAGATACAGAAAGTAGATTAGTGATTGCCTGGGGTGGAGGGTGCGAATAGGAATCTACTGCAAATGAGACAGAGGGTCTTGCGGCGACAATGGAAATGTTTAAAAAATTAGATTGTGATGATGGCTGCACAACTCTGTAAATTTACCAAAATAAAAAAAAGAATCACAAAAAAAAAAAGAAAAAAAAAAAAAAGAATCACTAAATTATGCCTTGAGGTGGATGAATTTTATATGTTAATATCTCAATGAAGCTTTTAGAAATATGTATGAAGATGCCTTTGATTACAAAAGAGAAAAAGTGACTTTACAGTGGAAAAATCTGACAGACACCACCTAACCAAGTAATAACAAACATGGGCCAAATCAGCACAGTATGCCTCCTGATGCACTGAGAAGAATACACTGTCACCTCCAGGGCCTTCCTGTCCCAAAAATGCACACCGATATGGATCGCTGGGAAACAGACAAACCCAAATTGAGGGATATTGCACAAAATAACTGGCCAATATTCAAAAATGTCAATGTCATGAGAGTCAAAGAAAGATTAAGGAATTAATCCAGAGTAAAGGAAACTAAAGGGCATGATCCAAATAAAAAGTCTTTTTTTGATATAGTGAACATTGAGCAATAGGCAAAATCTAGATAATGTCTATTAAATTATACTACTGGATGAATATTAGTTTTGATAACTGTACCATGGTTAATACAATGTTCTCACATTTCCATTATATCCACAGTTTTAACAGCTCAGGAAGAAACATGAACACATGCATAGAAAATGCAAATGTGGTCGGATGTTAACATTTGCTGGATAAAGGCTATAGGACAGTTCTTTGTCCTGTTCTCGCATATTTTCTGTAACTCTAAAATTATGTCAAAATAAGTTAGAACCAATGCATGTACAATTAACAGTTGCTTATTAACATATTATTATACAGCCATTTGAGTAAAAATAAACACAAAGTTATGATAAGGAGAAAATGGGAGGAAATAACTTTTTGAAAACGAAGATTTAAAGAAAAAAAAAAATTAAGATATGATTCAAAGAGTACCCATACTGGAAACACATGGAGAAATGTTAATAAACACAAAGTAAAGCAACTGTAAAACACCATCTTATGTTCAGTCATAAAAATTAAATAAAATACTAATAGTCTAAGGGTGTAATGAAATGTGTATACACATTATTGTTCTTGTTGATGTCAAGTAGCACAGACTATTTAAACAGCATTGTACTTTCATTTCTAAGCACTAGTTTTGGAGGTTTTTTTTTTTAGCACCTGGCTGCACCCGGTCTTAGTTATGGCACACGGGATCTATTTCCCTCACCAGGGATCGAACCTGTGCCCCCTGCACTGGAAACACAGACCAACAGAGAAGCACTGCACCACCAGAAGTTCCCTCTAAGCACTAGCTGTTGATAACAGCAGTGAAGACGTATGAAGACATTCTTTGCACCATAAACTATGATAGCAAAAAGAACAAATGTCAAAAGAAAATGTTTAGTAGGTTTTAGTCCATCAACACAGTACAATGTTGTCTTTAAATCATGAAAGCTACAGAAACAAAAAATATATACATTGTATGCAAAAGTAAAAAAGCATGTCTGATAACAGTATAATTTTTAATAAAGAAATCCTCTAATGTCTGAAAAACGAAAACCAGTGGTGTAACAATGAAGGCAGGACAAGCTGGAGGTATGGATGTGTTTATGGCACAGACTGTGGTGATGGTTTCGTGGCTGTATGCTTCTCTCTGACTCATAAAGCTGTATACACTAAATATGTCGTTTTTTGTATGTTATTCCTTCGTCAAAGTAGTTTTTTTTTTTAACCAGTTGTATTTGGCAGTGAATGCAGTTAAACATGTGTAATTATAGTCTTTCACTGCTCTGATTTCTCCCCCAATTTATAGTAATCCTCAGCTTTGACTCTAGCATTCTAGAATCTACTCCAAGAGGCATCATAAAACTTCTAGTTCTCAAAACAATTGTGAATGTTTTAAATTTCATTCATTTTATTGAAAACAATTCATGGGGGGTGTATTTCAGCTATAACATTTAGGAGAGATTTAGGAAATCAAGTGAACAATGGATAGCAAGATACAGGGCAGAGGTTTGTATACAAGATCTTGATAGCAAGATACAGAGGAAAGTTTGCTCCAAGATCAAAAGATACTCAAAGTCCTGAAAACCTTTTGTTCTGAAAAATATTCTTGACACCAGTTGTGTTCAAAGACTGCCCTGGAGCAGGCTTTGGGGAGGATCTCCCTCCGGGAATCTGGAACCAGGAGAGGGATGAGAAACAGGCGGGTTAAAGTCTCAGGGGAAATTTGAGCTGAGGAACTGGCTGGCCCAACTCCCTAAGCAGGGAGGTTTCCATGGCAGGGCCAAATCACATATACTCAGGCTTGGCTCAGAAAGCCAATTTTCAAACAAATCAGAGGACTCAGCTGCCAAGAAAGTCTGCCCCCAACTCATTAGTCTGACAGCAAATAAGTCTACCAACACCAGTGCACCTGCCCCTGGGCCAAGGTTCACTCCTGACCAACACTGTGGATAATTTCCTACATGTCTTTTTTCAAAACCTCCCTCATTTTGTCAGAGTCCTTTCAACTTGTTCTTATTCCCCTTCCCCTATCCAATGTCCAAAGACATCTGAGGGTTTGAAGGGGAAAGGCTATGTGATAAATTTCACTTTTAGGATTCTAGAACTCCACAGTTGTGAGGGAAGGCCTTTCTGTTCCCCCAGGCTTCTAAACTGCTTTTGCAAGGGTAATCTAATCTGGGACAGGTAGCTACCATTATCTGGGAGTTTGTTATGCAAGCTCCTGGCCCCTTACTAGGTCAGAATGGACTGCTGGGTCCTACTCCCAGCTGTGTGAGCAAGCCCTCCAGCTGATTCTGATGCTTGCAAAAGTACAAAAAGCACTTGGTTACATCCTGTTAATATTAGACAATTATGCAGGAAAGTAACTTAGCTATGTTTTCAAAGTGCTGTCAAAGACCCCCTAAAACCCAAGTAGTTTAAAGTATTTCTCCCAAAAGGCACAAGATTCCTTTTGTACGGATGGGACATAAGCCCTCCCTGACCCCTGGCAGACCATGCTAGTTCAAGGCTCTCCTGGGGCAAGCTTTTCTGTAAACGGCCATATTTTTCTGTAAATACAATCCATATCATTTCTGTCAATACTCAACTCTGCCACTGTGGTTCAACAACAGCCGCAGACAATACACAAAGCGGTGGGTATGGCTGTGCTCCAATAAAACTTTAATAAACAGAGGCAGCAGGCTGGATTCTGCCGAGGGCCTGAAGTGTGCTAACCCATTCTTGGGTTCTAGCCTGATGCGGGAACCCTGGAATCACTGCAGACATTCTCCTGGAAGTCCCAGTTGGGCTGCATCTACAGGCCTGCAAGCCTTGCAGGTGCCAAGTCAGTCCAGAGGGGGAGACCAGAAACAGTGACATAGATATCAATGGTTTAATAGATGGGGGAGCTTACACACCTGAAGAAAAGTCCTGGAGCAACAACCCATCACGTGGCAGACAAAAAAGGTGGCGAGCAAGACCCGGTGGTGACAGCGGTCCTCGCTGAGGGGGGGGGGGGGGAGGGAAAGACTACCTTCTAAAAGGTGGTTGGACACTACCTTCCACAGGGGGAGTTGACATCACAGTGGCTCAGTTACCAGGGAAACCAGCAGCTGAGACCCATCCCTTACAGCCCCTCAGGTTAACAACCATCATGAGGGCAGATGTTTCCCTTTAATAAACTAGCAGGTGGAGCCATTCTGGCCCAAGGATTAGAACACTCACTGGCTGCGGCAAGGGCGAGCACATTTGTTCCAACACAGTGTAGGCGCAGCTGGGACTCATCAAGCAGAGGATGTACAGACAGCAAAAGAGCAGCCATCCCGAGCGACCTGGCCATACACTTCACAACCCTTACCCTCTGAAGTCTGCCCCTCTTATGTGATATTCCTGGGGTCAGGTATGTAGAGGTGCACTGCCACCCAATAAAACAAGTGCAGCAGCTGAAGAGTATCAAAAGTGTAAGACATGGGTAAATTTGGAGTCAGGCACTTACTGGGTCCATTTTTCATGGAAGTCCCGAGGAGGACATCTTCCTGGAGACCCAGCAATCAAACTCTTTTCACAAAGAGGCCACTGATACCTCCCAATCTGTGAGCAGCTCCGTCTGCTCAGACTAGTGTGAAATGCAAGATGTTTAAAAGGCACGATACAGGGGAGATTGCGACCATTAGCCAAATCTACCCTCATCCCACCCAGCTACCCTCAGTCCCCACAGACTGTGCCAAATACAGGCAAGGTGGTAGAATAGATTGGAAGGTTAATATAATAAATGGTGCCTTCCTCCAGTAAGGGCCTGAGACCTTAGTGGTCTCAGGTGGGGCAGGTAAAAGACAGGTGAAATCTGTCCATCCTTTCTAATCCTATTCCCCACAGGGGACTTACCCAAACCACAGGGGACTTACCTGCCAATTCCAGAGCCATTTCTTTTATAATACATTCCCGAGGGCAGAAATTGTGGCAAGGGCAAAAGCGAGTTATTCTCCTGACCTGTAGTCGACAACGGTCCCTTTGTGGGTAAACAGTTGAACTTGGATGTTGCTGACTAGTTGCCTCTGGGTTAACATGGCATAAGCACTGGGACAATTATTCCTGGGATGTTGAGTTACAGTTCCTAGGCTGGAGTTAGCCTCCTGGGCCCACAGGTAGAGAAATTTCCTATCTTGGTTGTTGAAGTAATCCACTCATCCTTTCAACTAAACTGGCCGCAGTGGGGTCATAGGGTGGGTAGAAATGCCAGGGTGTCATCTTCACTGGCCCATATCTGAACTTTATGGCCAATGGATTCCTTGGCCACCATTATGTCCACAGGGGTGCTGTATGTCATGCACAGCTGTTCTAGATCCTAAATAGTGGTTTTTTGCATTGCTCGACAACTTGAGTAGGCCTTTTATAATGTCTCTCACCTGTTACAATACTTTGTAGACTACCTATAATTGCTGTTCTGGTACACTGCATCACTGCACTGTCCCTTCCATAGCTGGGAGCAGAAGCTCAAGGGTACTGTGATTATTCTGTCATTGCACAGACCTGAACCAAACTCTTCCAGGTAACTGGCCATGTCCAATTCCAATTCATATCCTAAGTTAATATCCCTAAAGCCTGTAATTGTTTAGAGGTGGTGGGTTAGGGGTATGCTTGTCCTTTGTAGGTAGTTCAGATCCTTGTGTTGTGTCTATGTTCACCAGCCATCCCCCTGCAGTCAAGTCAGATGAGCCACGGGCATAGGACTGCTCTATAAACTGCTAAGAGACTGAGTTTAACAGGATATCATCAATGCAATAAAAGACAGAAACCATCTTTCATGGGTAGTCAACTGCCACAGGGCTCCACATGCTAGTGGATGGCCACCCAGAGATTCCTCCTGACCCCCCACAACTTTTCACTCCCCGTTCTTACATCTCAGTGGTCACAGGAGTACCCTTAGCCTCCTGGCTGTTTTGTGAATTGTTGGGCTACAAGCCTTGTGGATGTCCAGCCTTGGGATCAGAAAGAGCCCAGAGGCTGCAACAAAGACATTAACAGCTTATTGGACACAGGGATCTTACATGTCCGAAGCAAGGTCCTAGAGCAACACCTCCACTGTGTGTGGTGGATAGCGAGCATAACCTGGCGGCAGCCCTCACCCGGCAGGGAGGAGGCTACCATTTATTCAAGAATTGATGTCAGGTTGCCTCATCAGTTACCAGGGAAACCAGCAGCTGAGACCGGTCCCTTACAGCCCCTCAGCAGCCAGAATACTAGTCACACTTACCTTTTTCCTCAGATATATTAGCCAGTGTTCACTTTTAAGACTTTGAGAGTTACAAGGCTTATGTGTTAAGATTTTACCAAAACTTTCAAGTTTCAACCAAAAAGGCATATATTTTAATTCAAAAGCTGTTTCATCATTACACTAAAAAAAATTTTTTTTAATAGACATTTTTAAAAAAGACACATCTAGGGACTTCCCTAGTGGTCCAGTGGTTAAGATTCCACACTTCCAATGCAGGGGGTGAGAGTTCAATCCCTGGGTGGGGAACTAAGATCCCACACATCATGAAACCACCAAAAAAAAAAACAACTCTATGCCTGTGGTGATAGTTGGACAACACTGTAAATACATCAAAAGACAGTGAACTGTGCAAGTAAAGCTAGTGAATTGTATGGTATGTTAACTACAACTCAATAAAAATTAAAAAAAAAAAGACACATCTAGTTAGAATAAGCAGTGTTAACAAGACTATGATTTTACCTTAGCATTTTATATTGAATCTAACATGTTGCATCTTTTCCAAATACATTTCTTGCCTAATAGAAATGGAGGTGTATTCCCGTCAAAAGAAGAGATTCTTGTAATTCTGTTGTCCCCAAGTTAATTTTGTTTGAGATGTCATCCTTGCCCAGTTCACTTATTAGTACTGATAATTCCCATCTAAAACAACAAAGAACTTTCAAAAATATGCAATCTTATTTCAATCAGTGCATCCATAGTTCTTAGCCTCTCATTGGGAAGCTTCTAGATGTCCTTGAATAAGATCCTGAACACGTGACAAAATAATCTCATTAGAACTGTTGCAATTTTCTGGACCATATGGTGGGTCTATGGTCAAGACCCCAGCCACACAAAGAGTCTTTCGTGAATCTCTCTGTTCAGTGATGGGGATGTGATTCTTCTCCAGCCATTTCTTCAGGCTGTTCTTCCTCTTTTCCAGATCCTCAGGGCTGTATGCTTTGCAGTCTCCAGACATGAACAAATGCATCAGCTTCTCTCTCACGCTATGGTCCCCTTCATTCACAACTTCAACAGTCTGTACAGCATGTCCCATAATTCCAGTCACAGATATGCTGCCATCTTCAAGGAAGTTCACGAGGACAATACTTTGAAGGAAAAGTAAGTTCAGAGCACAGTTGCAACAGGAAAACCTAAAGGCCCATAAAACTAGGGAAGCAATGAAATGAGAGCATCAACCCCATCAGGTCACTAGAATAATAGAGAATATTCTCTCCGTTTTAAATTAATATTCTCACCACCAAATGTTTTCACTTGTTCCATCTGAATTCTCTGAGGGTCCTAAACATCTAAACCTTTTGTCCAGCTAATCATTGTGGGATGTAGTTAAAGCATTACTTCAAAAGTTATGAATGTTTCAATATGTATTAGGAAAGAAGAGAGGGTACAGATTTAACTTTTAGAGTTAGGAAACAACTGAATAACTCCCCTTCAGAGCAGACCAAAGAAAATAACACAACACAAAATTAATGAAACAGAAAACAAGAGAGTCAAGTCAGTAAGAGGATCATCAAAGCCAAAAGCTGGTTCTTTGAAAAGTGTATATAAATTTCAGAAAACTCAGGCAAGATTAATAAAAAGAGAAAGAAGGCACACATAAATAGTATTAGGAATAGGTAGCAAAAATTAATGGTATAAAATATTAAACATTTAAACCAGTAATTTTGACACTTAGAAAACTTCCTAGAAAATATGAATTTCTACTACTGACTCAAAAAGAGAGAGACAGAATGTAAATAGTCCTATAACCTTTAAAAAAAAACCCCTGAAATAACCAGTTTAAAATCTTCCCATGATGGGGGTGGGGGTTGGGGGTTGGAGCTGGCAGGGGTTGAGAGGGGGAAAGGCTCAGACAATTTTACCACAAAATTCTATAAAATTTTCAAGAATCAAACATTTCCAATCCAACCAATCCAATTCTCCTAAGGACTATAAAAGAGAGATCATGCCATAACTCATTTAATGAGGCTAATATAACCTTGATACCAAAAGCAGAGGACAGGATTAAAAAACAAAATAATAAGCTAATCTCACTTATGAATACAAATGCAAAAATCCTAACTAAAATATAATATATATGATATGATATGATGCAATGTGACATGATAGAATTTCATTTCTGTGGTACTATCCCTAAAAACCTATAATCCCAGTCTATGAGAAAACATCATACAGACCCAAATTGAGAGATATTCTATTAAATACCTCACCAAAACTCTTCAAAAGTGTCAGGATGATGAAAAACAATTTAAAAAGGACTGAGAAACTGTCACATATCAGAAGAGACTAAGGAGACACGGTGATTAAATGTAGTGTGGGACCTTGGATTGAATTCTAGAACAGAAAATCCTTGGCTTGGAATCCAGAAAAAGGCCATCAGTGGAAAAACTGATAAAATCCAAATGACTGTAGTTTACTTAGTGAAAATTTTTAGTTCTGACAAGTGTTTGACGGTTGTGTAAACTGTTAGTATTAGGGGAGTTAAATACACAGGTTCTCTCTGTACTTTCCTTGCAATTTTTCTGTAAATCTAAAATCACTCCAAAATAAAGTGTGAGTGTATCACTACTTTAAAGTAACCTTGCAAAAAATAATTCTGATCCTAGTCAAACCTCTAGATATGAATACCAGTTTGTAAGAAATACAAACAATAAAAGAACATGTTAAACTACACCATGATAATGCAATGAGCTAAATTCAGAGTGTGTTCAATTTGAAGACAAATGACTCCATTTCTTCAACAAAAAATAACATGGAAAACCAAAAAGAAAGTACCAAGTTACAGATTAAGATTCCTAAGAGACATATCAAAAAGTTGATAGGACAACATTAAAAATATACTTTGGAAACAATCAGGAAAACCTGAACTCAAACTAGGAATTAGCTAATATTAAAGTTACTATTACTTTTGTTAGGTGGTTATAATGGTACGTGGTTACATTTATGAAAGAGTCCTAATCTGCTAAGAGATCTATTTAAGGATTTATGAACAAAAGTTAGTCAGTAACAGGCTTTAAAATATTTGGAAGGCAGATAAGATCAGTGTTTATTATTATTACTCTCTTCACAATTGTGTATATTTGAAATTCTCCAATAAAATGTAATTAAAAGGAGTGTCCCATTTCTACAAACTGGGCTGGTCTGACAGAAATCTATAGTTTGACAGTATTTAGGCTCAAAGGAAATTAAGTACTTATATGAGAATAATCAGCTTTTCATTTATTTATCTGCTTTCTTAGTATGGATAGGGCTTCCTTGGTGGCTCAGACAGTAAAGCGTCTGCCTGCAATGTGGGAGACCTGGGTTCAGTCCCTGGGTCGGGAAGCTCACCTGGAGAAGGAAATGGCAACCCACTCCAGTACTCTTGCCTGGAGAATTCCATGGACTGAGGAGCCTGGTAGGCTACAGTCCATGGGGTTGCAAAGAGTCAGACGTGACTGAGTGACCACTTTTCTTTTTTTCTCTTTTCTTTAGTATGGATATAACATATAGGCAGTGCAAAGGGGTGATTTCAGGGAAGCAGGACTGGTACTCACTTGGCAGAGACTGGGTCTGTGGTTAAAACCCATCCTTTGTACTCCTTGTCACTGGCTGTTACGCTGACCGCTTTGTAAGTGTAATCTTGCCATTCTAAGGGGCCTTTCTTCATCCATTCATTCATGGCTGCCAGCTGGCTAGATCTAAAACAACCACCAGTTAGGATTAATATATATGTTCCCCCGAAGGAAATGTCTTACCCCTAATCTCCATTCTAGAGGTAGAGTACACCAGCGATTTGCATCACGTTCCATATCAGAAAAAGTTAAATTTTACTATTCAGTCTGAAAGCCACGGGACCACGAGTTGCCGCGGGGACGCGTCTGGAGTAATTCATCCGGCACACTTGTATCTCACCTCCCAATCTCAATTCCAGACCGCCTTGACGTTGGCTTCGACTAGTCCGCAGATGCTCCAACCCTTTAACTCAGCTCTCCTTCCAACAAAGGAGCTCACTCCACACCACTATTAACCAAAACTGAAAAAAGAAAACTCCTCTGTTATCCACCCAGTCCCTCTCAGTCCCTCTAGGTTTTCGCTAGATCCGGAGAGGCCCCCGGATATGTGACAATTTCATCTTAAAACTCGTTCAGAGATGCGTAAACGAAGCGACAGCAGCCGAGACCCGCAGCCGCATGATACTCAGAACTGTACTCAAAACAGGTAATACTTAACGTGTAATCCTAACAAACGAGAAAAATACCAGTTAAAACTCCTAGCAGCGCTCGATTCTCCGCAACCACGCTGAGAGGAAGGAATCGCTAGAGCTGAACCCGCCCGAGCCCAGCGTGCTTTGCTCCATGTCGTCACTTCCTTCCCCCAGAATTCTCTGTTTTGTAGTCCGTGGCTTTGTCACACCTTGAAGTCTGAGAGTCCGGAGACCTGGGATGATAAAAGCAGGGTGCAGGGCGTGGGTAAGGGATAAGACTTTTTCTGTAATAATAATAAGCTTCTTTGTTCACTAGGGTCCCTCCATTCACTGCCATTACTGATGGACATTTTAAAATAAAAATTTTAAGAAGAAAGACTTGTGCCACCTCCTCCTCTGGAATAAAAATGGAATCCCAATCTTGCCATGAATCAATCCTTCTTGTTAATTCTAAAACTCTAGAAGTGTGAGGTGACATTGCCTTGGGGAAGAGAAAAAGAACCAATGTATTTCTTGTTTGCCCTGTGGTAAGGCAGTTAAGGCAGTTAAGCTGCCTAATCTTGAGATGTGTATTTGCTGCAGTCCTGATGCCAAAGCCTTTGTGTGGATCACAATAAACTGGAAAATTCTGAAAGAAATGGGAATACCAAACCACCTGACCTGCCTCTTGAGAAATCTGTATGCAGGTCAGGAAGCAACAGTTAGAACTGGACATGGAACAACAGACTGGTTCCAAATAGAAAAAGGAGTACATCAAGGCTGTATATTGTCACCCTGCTTATTTAACTTATATGCAGAGTACATCATGAGAAACGCTGGGCTGGAGGAAGCACGGGCTGGAATCAAAATTGCTGGGAGAAATATCAATAACCTCAGATATGCAGATGACACCACCCTTATGGCAGAGAGTGAAGAACTAAAGACCCTCTTGATGAAAGTGAAAGAGGAGAATGAAAAAGTTGGCTTAAAGCTCAACATTCAGAAAATTAAGATCATGGCATCTGGTCCCATCACTTCATGGGAAACAGATGGGGAAACAGTGGAAACAGTGACAGACTGTATTTTTCTGGGCTCTAAAATCACTGCAGGTGGTGACTGAAGCCATGAAATTAAAAGATGCTTGCTCCTTGGAAGGAAAGTTATGACCAACCTAGACAGCAGATTAAAAAGCAGAGACATTACTTTGCTAATGAAGGTCCATCTACTCAATGCAATGGTTTTTCCAATAGTCATGTATGGATGTGAGAGCTGGACTGTGAAGAAAGCTGAGCGCCAAAGAATTGATGCTTTTGAACTGTGGTGTTGGAGAAGACTCTTGAGAGTCCCTTGGACTGCAAGGAGATCCAACCAGTCCATCCTAAAGGAGATCAGTCCTGGGTGTTCATTGGAGGGACTGATGTTGAAGCTGAAACTCCAATATTTTGGCCACCTGACGCAAAGAGCTGACTCATTTGAAAAGACCCTGATGCTCAGAAAGATTGAGGGCAGGAGGAGAAGGGGACAACAGAGGATGAGATGGTTGGATGGCATCACTGACGCAATGGACATGGGTTTGGGTGGACTCTGGAAGTTGGTGATGGACAGGGAGGCCTGGTGTGCTGCGGCTCACGGGGTTGCAACGAGTCAGACACGACTGAGCGACTGAACTGAACTGAGGGGGTACAGAAGCTGGAAAGAAAAGCCCTGGATAGGGCTGAATTAATGCCCACATGTTAAAGTGCAAGGGACTTGCTTCCATCACAAATCTGTAGTCATGTCCTTAGTTGGCTTCTGGCATGGTCCAGAATTTTTCCAGACTATGATCCTGAAAAATGGTGCAAGGTGGTAAATTTTGAGTTCCTGCAAATCTGCAAATGCAGATTTTAAAAAACTGAGTTAGAGGACTGTCAAACAATACAGGAAACACCAACAGTTAACCAGTTTTTCCCTCACAACTTGGGATTTGAGTTCCATATAATCCTTGAAGTGTATTGTTTCTAATGTCATCATCTCAAATAATCCTTACCCAAACCTTCACTCACTGAATGATTGGCTTATGATATTAAGGTGGCTTTTGTAGATAAGACTTTGCCATCTAATCTACAAAATCTAATCTAAACTCTAAGTCCTCTATAAATCTACAAAGAACTAATATAAATAGCAATTATTGTAATGTGAAGGAAAATATTTGAATTCATAAAAACTCAGCCCAAAAGAGATATTTGTGACAATGCGTCATTTGCATTTTAAGCCTACTATCTATATTGCAGAATGAAAGACTTTGGCCTCTGTTTTATATACATAAAATTCTACAGGTAGTTGCTAGCCTCAAGCTTACCCCTCAAGTTAGCCCCTTTAAAGCCATGAGTGAGACAGGGCCACTTCCCTCCCTTCTCTCCCCTCTCCCTTTAGTCTCCTAACAAAAGGCTCATTACCAGATTTGCTGATACAAATCACTGACTTCTAGCAAACTGAACCCAGCCCATTACCTACACAAGTTCTCAGACAGGCCCTCTCCTTTATCTTGTCCTCACTGAGTTCAGAGGGTGTGGCCTTTCCTTTCCCTGGTCAACTCTTACCCTTGTTCCCCCTGGAGCCTCTCATCCCCAGTTGATACCCCTTCTCTCACATTCTCTGCTCCTTTGGCCGTGCCACATGGCATGTGGGACCTTACTTCCTTGGCCAGGGATTAAACCCATGCCCTCTGCACTGGAAACTTGGCAGTCTTAACCACTGGACCACCAGGGAGGTCCCTAAATTTTGTCTTTTAATTTGAAAGCCTTCAGATAGGTTTTCTCTCTTCTTTACAACTAGTTTCCACCACTTTTACTATTTTACACACTTGGCTGATTCATATATTTAACATTTCTTGCCTGATTCCTATAGGAAATTTGAGTTTTTGACTCTGGAATAGTCCCTACTGATAAATGAATAAATTAGCAGAGTACATTATACCTTAATCTCTTGCGAGTTTGGTGAGGATCAGTCTCAATGTGTCTCGTCGACTGTTGGGCCAGTTAAAGGCCAGAACCAGGACGGTGGGTAGCAATGTCAAAGAAATGCCAGTTGCAGGGTTTCTAGTTGGATCTCCATACAGACTTCTCCATGTGATTTCAAGAGTTCATTGTCACCATGCCCCCTTTTCAACTGTGCCCTCTGATACCATTTTATAGCTTGTTGTTATTCACATTTATATTTTGGCAGTTACTGTAGGTTGGTTCTTTTTTTTTTTTTTTAAAGATTTTCTTGATGTCTTTATTGAATTTGTTACAATATTTCTTCTTTTATGTTGTGGTTTTTTGGCCCCAAGGCATGTGGAATCCCAGCTCCTGGACTAGGGATCAAACCCATACCCTCCGCATCGGAAGGCGAAGTCGTCACCGCTGGACCGGCAGGGAAGTCCCAGGTTGGTTCATTTAACAAACCTTTCCCACAACCTCCTAATGAGGCTTGAAAGCTAAAAATCTTCAGCTTCCCATGATGGTAAAAGTGACCACAGGAATACATCTGGCCAGTGAGACATACAAGGACGTAACTAAGAAAGCTGTCCCTTCCAAAATAAAACAAAAAATTCTCCTAAGGAGGAGAAAACCTTTTTGATCCTTTAATCATTTCTCCTCCAGCCCGCCTGGATGTGCAGTAGTCACTTTGCACCGAGGAGATAAACATAAGAGCTACATGCCACACAGAAAGATAAAAGAAAGAAAAAGATCCACAGCAAACCTGAACTACCTACCTTTCTATTTATTTGGGACAAATAAACTCCTTTCTGTTTAAACAACTATTTCAAGTGTTTCCACCCCAACAAAATCCTTATCTAGTTTATCTCCCTAATAAAATCCCCAAGAGAGAGAGCCTGTTTTATCTTTATATTCTCAGTACCTTGTTCAATGCCTGCATATAACAGGCACTCAGCATAGATTTGTTTAGCCAATTAATAAATATGCTGTTCTTTGGGGAAATCTGGGGAAAAAACATAAAACCGTAATTTAAGCAGAGTTACTTACTTCATAAGGGACCAAGATAAACTAAGAACAGAAAAAGCAAATTGACAGGTCAAGTTTTAAATTGGCAAAGCAGGTAACAAAGGGACCTTTGCTTTTTTCAAGAAAGTAATTTAAATCCGCTCCACTGAAGACTACAGTGTATTACTATCCTTACTAATCATAGCAGTAGTAATAATAAAAATGCTATTAACTCAATCTTAATGAACATATAAACCATTATCCTTATTTTACAGCTAACGAAACTGAGGCACAAAAGCCCAAGGCCACACAGCTAGTTAGTGACAGAGGCAGGATACAAACCAGGCAGTCAGGTCGAAGCCTGCCCTCTTAACCACTGCATCTACTGATTAAATGATAGGGAATAACTCAAGTATAATTTGTCACCTAAAAGTCTGTTTTTAGTTAGTGAGGAACATGCTTTTCAAAGTAAGTGTTCTAAAACACCAATTTCCCATCGTGCTCCAGTTGGCTGTCTGGACACCCAAAGTACTAAGTTAATGTGTTTAACCCACGTGTTCTAGCAAACTAAACTCTCCCAGCAAATTCTGTCTCCAAGGGTAACTGCAAGAAGGATATACTCAGTCAAATATAATATTTTGGAAGTTAGGATTTTATCCTTAAAGCAGGCAAAACCATAAGAGGCCCCATTCCTACAGCTGCTGTCTACTCTCAGTGTAGCTCATGAACAGTGGCGGCAGCGTAGATGCAAGTGGCCTAATGATGTGGAAAAGCTGATCTTCAGAGGAATTATACCTTATGGAGGGCAACTAAAGAGAGGCTGTGCAGTAACTAAACTCTCCCTCAAACAACCTAGTCTTTTCTTTTTTTCTATCCAGTGAATTTATCCTCTTGTCCTCCAGTTATTTTCAGAAGGTTTATGTGTGTGTGGAAGGGAGGCCTCTTTCTTCCCTATTTTGTGCCAAATTATAGGCCCATATTCGAGCTTCCTAATGAAAAAGGATAAAATATAGCACTGATCACACAGGGGAAGATATCATCTCTGGTATAAAAAACCAACAAAAAGAACTGTGTACAAGGGAAAACCATTCAAGAGTCTATGCTATTCAGTACATCATTGTTTTGAAATGTCAGTAAGTTTTTAAAGTCTTTTTTGTTTCTTTAATATTAAATAAAAAACATTTACAGGGCACTGGGATTCCCAGTATAGTTACTTCCCCTATTTTATTTGTGAGCTGTCTATATTATTCAGTGAGATGTTTAAAAAATATTTTTTTCTTTTCAAAAATGTTGTCTAATTTAATTGGTAAATTCATTACATATAAGAGAGCCAGTATGTTTAAAATGTACATCATGGAGTCAGAAGATGGCGCAGGAATAGGATGGGGAGACCACTTTCTCCCCCACAAATTCATCAAAAGATCATTTGAACGCTGAGCAAATACCACAAAACAACTTCTGAACGCTGGCGGAGGACACCAGGCACCCAGAAAGGCAGCTCATTGTCTTCAAAAGGAGGTAGGACAAAATATAAAAGATAAAAAGAGAGACAAAAGAGTTAGGGACAGATACCTGTCCTGGGGAGGGAGACTTAAAAGAGGAGAAGTTTCCAAACACCAGGAAACCTTCCCACTGGCGGGTCTGTGGGGAGTTCTCGAATCTCAGAGGGCAACATAACTGATAGGAAAAAATAAATAAAATAAAACCCACAGATTACGCGCCTATCTCGAACTCCCAGGGGGGAAGTAGCCCAGACGCTCACATCCCGCCACCAGCAAGCTGGGGCTGAACCGGGAGGCACAGGCTGCACTGCTTAGGACCGGGCCTGAATGCCTTGAGGGCAGTCTGAGGGAGCTAACGTGAGACAGCAACCCAAACTGTGGGACAGCCAGAGAGAGGGCGGAAAAGAGAGGAAAGACAGAGAGAGAACTTTCCTGCAAAAAGCTCTAACCTAAGGCACTGCCTTCTCTTGTGTTGTTGAAAGAAGTTGTTTGCTATGACCAGTCTGTTCTCTTGGCAAAAACTCTATTAGGCTTTGCCCTGCTTCATTCCGTACTCAAAGGCCAAATTTGCCTGTTACTCCAGGTGTTTTTTGACTTCTTACTTTTGCATTCCAGTCCCCTATAATGAAAAGGACGTCTTTTTTGGGTGTTCGTTCTAAAAGGTCTTATAGGTCTTCATAGAACCATTCAACTTCAGCTTCTTCAGCATTACTGGTTGGGGCATAGGCTTGGATTACCATGATACTGAATGGTTTGCCTTGGAAACGAACAGAGATCATTCTGTCATTTTTGAGATTGCATACAAGTACTGCATTTCAGACTCTTGTTGACCATGATGGCTACTCCATTTCTTCTAAGGGATTCCTGCCCACAGTAGTAGATATAATGGTCATCTGAGTTAAATTCACCCATTCCAGTCCATTTTAGTTAGCTGATTCCTAGAATGTCGAAATTCACTCTTGCCATCTCCTGTTTGACCACTTCCAATTTGCCTTGATTCATGGACCTAACATTCCAGGTTCCTACTCAGTATTGCTCTTTACAGCATCGGACCTTGCTTCTATCACCAGTCACATCCACAACTGGGTATTCAAAATCAGACTGATTATATTCTTTACAGCCAAAGATGGAGAAGCTCTATACAGTCAGCAAAAACAAGACCAGGAGCTGACTGTGGCTCAGATCATGAACTCCTTATTGCCAAATTCAGACTTAAATTGAAGAAAGTATGGAAAACCACTAGACCATTCAGGTATGACCTAAATCAAATCCCTTATGACTATACAGTGGAAATGAGAAATAGACTTAAGGGACTAGATCTGATAGACAGAGTGCCTGATGAACTATGGATGGAGGTTCGTGACACTGTACAGGAGACAGGGATCAAGACCATCCCCACGGAAAAGAAATGCAAAAAGGCAAAATGGTTGTCCGAGGAGGCCTTACAAATAGCTGTGAAAAGAAGAGACGTGAAAAGCAAAGGAGAAAAGGAAAAATATTCCCACTTGAATGCAGAGTTCCAAAGAATAGCAAGGAGAGATAAGAAAGCCTTCCTCAGTGATCAACGCAAACAAATAGAGGAAAACAACAAAATGGGAAAGACTAGAGACCTCTTCAAGAAAATTAGAGATACCAAGGGAACATTTCATGCAAAGATGGGTTTGATAAAGGACAGAAATAGTATGGACCTAACAGAAGCAGAAGATATTAAGAAGAGGTGGCAAGAATACACAGAAGAACTGTACAAAAAAGATCTTCATGACCCAGATAATCACGATGGCGTGATCACTCACCTAGAGCCAGACATCCTGGAATGTGAAGTCAAGTGGGCCTTAGGAAGCATCACTACGAACAAAGCTAGTGGAGGTGATGGAATTCCAGTTGAGCTATTTCAAATCCTGAAAGATGATGCTGTGAAAGTTGTGCACTCATATGCCAGCAAATTTGGAAAACTCAGCAGTGACCACAGGACTGGAAAAGGTCAGTTTTCATTCTAATTCCAAAGAAAGGCAATCCCAAAGAATGCTCAAACTACTGCACAATTGCACTCATCTCACACGCTAGTAAAGTAATGCTCAAAATTCTCCAAGCCAGGCTTCAGCAATACGTGAACCGTGAACTTCCAGATGTTCAAGCTGGTTTTAGAAAAGGCAGAGGAACCAGAGATCAAATTGCCAAAATCCACTGGATCATTGAAAAAGCAAGAGAGTTACAGAAAACCATCTATTTCTGCTTTATTGACTATGCCAAAGTCTTTCACTGTGTGGATCACAATAAACTGTGGAAAATTCTGAAAGAGATGGGAATACCAGACCACCTGACCCACCTCTTGAGAAACCTATATGCAGGTCAGGAAGCAACAGTTAGAACTGGACATGGAACAACAGACTGGTTCCAAATAGGAAAAGGAGTACGTCAAGGCGTATACTGTCACCCTGCTTATTTAACTTATATGCAGAGTACATCATGAGAAACGCTGGGCTGGAAGAAGCACAAGCTGGAATCAAGATTGCCGGGAGAAATATCAATAACCTCAGATATGCAGATGACACCACCCTTATGGCAGAAAGTGAAGAGGAACTAAAAAGCCTCTTGATGAAAGTGAAAGAGGAGAATGAAAAAGTTGGCTTAAAGCTCAACATTCAGAAAACTAAGATCATGGCATCTGGTCCCATCACTTCATGGGAAATAGATGGGGGGACAGTGGAAACAGTGTCAGATTTTATTTTGTGGGGCTCCAAAATCATTGCAGATGGTGATTGAAGCCATGAAATTAAAAGACGCTTACGCCTTGGAAGGAAAGTTATGGCCAACCTAGATAGCATATTATGGAGAAGGCAATGGCAACCCACTCCAGTACTGTTCCCTGGAAACTCCCATGGATGGAGGAGCCTGGTAGGCTGCAGTCCATGGGGTCGCAAAGAGTCAGACATGACTGAGTGACTTCACTTTCATTTTTCACTTTCATGCATTGGAGAAGGACATGGCAACCCACTCCAGTGTTCTTGCCTGGAGAATCCCACGGATGGGGGAGCCTGCCGGACTGCCATATATGGGGTCACACAGAGTCGGACACGACTGAAGTGACTTAGCAGCAGCAGATAGCATATTAAAAAGGAGAGACATTACTTTGCCAACAAAGGTCCATCTAGTCAAGGCTATGGTTTCTCCAGTGGTCATGTATGGATGTGAGAGTTGGACTGTGAAGAAAGCTGAGCGCCGAAAATTGATGCTTTTGAACCGTGGTGTTGGAGAAGACTCTTGAGAGTCCCTTGGACTGCAAGGAGATCCAACCAGTCCATCCTGAAGGAGATCAGTCCTGGGTGTTCATTGGAAGGACTGATGTTGAAGCTGAAACTCCAATACTTTGGCCACCTCATGCAAAGAGTTGACTCATTGCAAAAGACCCTGATGCTGGGAGGGATTGGGGGCATGAGGAGAAGGGGACGACAGAGGATGAGATGGCTGGATGGCATCACCGACTCGATGGATATGAGTTTGAGTAAACTCCTGGAGTTGGTGATGGACAGGGAGGCCTGGTGTGCTGTGATTCATGGGGTCGCAAAGAGTCGGACACGACCGAGCAACTGAACTGAACTGAACTGAAGGCACTGCCGGTGGAGAAGGCAATGGCACCCTGCTCCAGTACTCTTGCCTGGAAAATCCCATGGATGGAGGAGCCTGGTAGGCTGCAATCCATGGGGTCATGAAGAGTTGGACACGACTGAGCGACTTCACTTTCCCTTTTTCACTTTTCATGCATGAAAAGGAAATGGCAACCCACTCCAGTGTTCTTGCCTGGAGAATCCCAGGGACGGGGGAGCCTGGTGGGCTGCCCTCTATGGGGTTGTACAGAGTCGGACACAACTGAAGTGACTTAGCAGCAGCAGTAGCATCAAGGCACTGCCGGGCCACTCACAGAACAAAGGACTGAGTGAATACCAGAGGAGAGCTAGCTGACAGCGGACCGGCCCATCCCCCGTCGGAGGCAGGGAGGCAGGCGGGTCACAGTCAGAGCCAGAAGGCAAGGGGCCCCAGAGATGGAATCCCCTACCAAACTGCCAGCAGGCTCTCAGTTGCTAACCAAATCTTCCTGGGATCCTGGACGGTTGACATCCACCAGGACGGTCGCAGCCAGAGATCAGGTCTCCAGAGGAGACGCACAGCACACCTGAGACGGCGCTCCCGCTGCGCACCCAGGAAACAGAGCGGCCAGGACCAGGAGGTGATAAGACGCACCGCCCACCTGGGGAGAGTGCCGGAGCTGCTCGGACCTGGGAAGGGCACAAAACCCAGGCCCAACCGTCTGTGCCTTTGTGGAATACCCGAGAACCTGAACCTGAGCAGCCTAGACCTGGGAAGTGCACACAACCCAGGACCTGCTTTAGACAGTTCCTGCAGAGCAACCTGGAGCCTGAGCAGTGTAGACCAGGAAAGCACACATGCCGTGAGCGGGGATAAACCCAGTGTGGCCCAGGCACTGCGAGCGCTCCCCACACACCCCAGTGACGTTCATTTGCAGTGTTCCTCCCTCCCCGCAGCACAACTGATCAAGTGAGCCTAAATAAGTGACCACCTTCCCTCCTTGTGTCAGGGCGGAAGTTAGACACTGAAGAGACTTGCAAACAGAGGAGGCCAAAATAAACAAAAATGAGGGAACTGCTTTAAAAGTGATGGGTGCAACAGATTAAAACCCTGTAATTAGCACTGGCTACATTGGAAGGGACCTATACACCTTGAGAAGTATAAGGTGGAACAAGGAACTATATGAAACTGAACTGACCACACACTGCCCTCAACAGTACCAGAGAAATTCCTAGATATATTTTACTATTATAATTTTCTAATTTTTTTAAGTTCTTTATTACTCCTTTAACTTTCATTTTTAAAACCTACTATTACCTTGAAAAAAAAAACCCCTATTTTTAAAGCAAATTTCATATTTTTTACATAACTTTTGTGATTATTTTTGTTTTTTTAATAATGTATTTTTGACACTCTAACCTCTACTCTAGATTTTTAATCTTTGCTTTTTGGTATTTGTTATCAATTCTGTACCTTTAAGAATCAAATCTTCAGTACCCATTTTTACTAAAGAGTGTGATTACTGGCTTGATTGCTCTCTCCCCTTTTTACTTTCCTTTTTTTCCCCCAGATCACCTCTATCTCCTCCCTCCCCCTTCTCTTTTCTACTTAACTCTGTGAATCTCTTTGGGTGTTGCGGGCTGTGGAGAAAACAGGGGACTGATCTCTGGCTAGATTGGTCCCTCTCCTTTTGACTCTTCCTCCCTTCCTCCTGGTCTCCTCTATCTCGTTCCTCCCTCTTCTCTTCTCTATGAACTCCATGAACCCCTCTTGAGTGTTCCAGACTATGGAGAGCATATAGGGAATTGATTCTGGCTAGACTGCTCTCTCCCCTTTGGGTTCCCCCTTTTCTCCTCTTGGTCACCTCTATCTCCCTCCTCCCTCTTCTCTTCTTCATGCAACTCTGTGAACCTCTCTGGGAGTCCCTCACTGAGAATCTTTTCACCATTAACCTAGATGTTTTATCATCGGTGCTGTATGGATGGAGAAGTCTTGAGACTACTATAAGAATAACACTGAAAGCCAGAGGCAGGAGGCCTAAATCCAAAACTTGAGCACACCAAAAAACTCCTGACTCCAGGGACCAACAATCGACAAGAGCTCAAACAAAAGCCTCCATACCTACACTGAAACCAAGCTCCACCCAAGAGCCAACAAGTTTCAGAGCAAGACACACCAAGCTAATTCTCCAACAAAGCAGGAACATAACCCTGAGCACAAAAATACAGGTGGCCAAAAGTCACGCCAAACCCACAGACACCTCAAAACTCACTACTGGACACTTCATTGCACTCCAGAGAGAAGAGATCCAGCCCCACCCACCAGAACACTGACACAAGCTTCCCTAGCCATGAAACCTTGACAAGCCACTCAGCCAACCCCACCCACAAGGAGGAACCTCCACAATAAAGAGGAACCACAAACTTCCAGCATACAGAAAGGCTACCCCAAACACAGTAACCTAAACAAGATGAAAAGGCAGAGAAATATTCAGCAGGTAAAGGAACATGATAAAAGCTCACCAAACCAAACAAAAGAGGAGGAGATAGGGAGTCTACCTGACAAAGAATTCAGAGTAATGATAGTAAAAATGATCCAAAAATTTAAAAACAAAATGGAATTACAGATAAATAGTCTGGAGACAAGGATTGAGAAAATGCAAGAAAAGTTTAACAAAGACCTAGAAGAAATAAAAAAGAGTCAATCAATAATGAATAATCCAATAACTGAGAAAGCACTCTGGAGGGAACCAACAGTACAATAACTGAGGCAGAAGATAGGATAAGTGAGGTGGAAGATAGAATGGTGGAAATAAATGAAGCAGAGAGGAAAAAAGAAAAAAGAATTTTAAAAAATGAGGACAACCTCAGAGACCTCTGGGACAATGGTAAATGCCCCAACATTCAAATCATAGGAATCCCAGAAGAAGAAGACAAAAAGAACGGTCGTGAGAAAATACTTGAGGAGATAATAGTTGAAAACTTCCCTAAAATGGGGAAGGAAATAATCATCCAAGTCCAAGAAACCCAGAGAGTCCCAAACAGGATAAACCCAAGGCAAAACACCCAAGACACATATTAATCAAATTAACAAAGATCAAACACAAAGAACAAATATTAAAAGCAGCAAGGGAAAAACAATAGATAACCCACAAGGATAACAGCTTATCTTTCAACAGTAACTCTTCAAGCCAGAAGGGAATGGCAAGACACACTTAAAGTGATGAAAGAGAAAAACCTACAACCCAGATTACTGTACCGAGCAAGGATCTCATTCAAATATGAAGGAGAATTCAAAAGCTTTACCGACAAGCAAAAGCTCAGAGAATTCAGCACCACCAAACCAGCTCTCCAACAAATGGTAAAGGATCTTTTCTAGACAGGAAACACAGAAAGGTCGTATGAACGTGAACCCAAAACAACAAAGCAAATAGCAATGGGACCATACTTATCAATAACTACCTTAAATGTAAATGGATTGAATGCCCCAACCAAAAGACAAAGACTGACTGAATGGATACAAAAACAAGACCCCTATATATGCTGCCTACAAGAGACCCACCTCAAACCTAGGGACACATAAAGACTGAAAGTGAAGGGCTGGATAAAGATATTTCATGCAAATGGAGACCAAAAGAAAGCAGGTGTAGCAATACTCATATCAGACAAAATAAAACTTTGAAATAAAGGCCATGAAAAGAGACAAAGAAGGACGCTACATAATGATCAAAGGATCCATCGAAGAAGAAGATATAATAATTATAAATATATATGCACCCAACATAGGAGCACCACAATATGTAAGGCAAATGCTAACAAATATGAAAGGGGAAATTAACAGTAACACAATAATAGTGGAAGACTTTAATATCCCACTCACATCTATAGACAGATCAACTAAACAGAAAATTAGCAAGGAAACACAAACTTTAAATGATACAATGGACGGGTTAGACCTAACTGATATCTATATGACATTTCACCCTAAAACAACGAATTTCACCTTTTTCTCAAGTGCACACAGAAGGTTCTCCAGGATAGATCACATCCTGGGCCATAAATCTAGCCTTAGTAAACTCAAAAGAATTGAAATCCTCTCAAGCATCTTTTCTGATCACAATGCAGTAAGATTAGATGTCAACTACAGGAAAAAAACTATTAAAAATACAAACATATGGAGGCTAAACAACACGCTTCTGAATAACCAACAAATCACAGAAGAAATCAAAATATGCATAGAAATGAATGAAAGTGAAAACACAACAACCCAAAACCTATGGGATTCAGTAAAAGCAGTGCTAAGGGGAAGGTTCATAGCAATATAAGCCTACCTCAAGAAACGGGAGAGAAATCAAATAAATAACCTAACTCTACACCTAAAGCAACTAGAAAAGGAAGAAATGAAGAACCCCAGGGTTAGTAGAAGGAAAGAAATCACAAAAGTTAGGGCAGAAATAAAAGCAAAAGAAACAAAAGAGACCATAGCAAAAATCAACAAAGCTAAAAGCTGGCTCTTTGAGAAGATAAATAAAACAGAAAAACCATTAGCCAGACTCATCAAGAAACAAAGGAGAAGAATCAAATCAACAAAATTAAGAATGAAAACGGAGAAATCACAACAGACAATACAGAAATACAAAGGATCATAAGAGACTACTATCAGCAACTATATGCCAATAAAACAGACAACTTGGAAGAAATGGACAAATTCTTAGAAAAGTATAACTTTCCAGAACTAGACCAGGAAGAAACAGAAAATCTTAACAGACACATCACAAGCACGGAAATCAAAACAGTAATCAGAAATCTTCCAACAAACAAAAGCCCAGGACCAGATGGCTTCACAGCTGAATTCTACCAAAAATTTCAGAAGAGCTAACACCTATCCTACTCAAACTCTTCCAGAAAATTGCAGAGGAACGTAAATTTCCAAACTCATTCTATGAGGCCACCATCACCCTAATACCAAAACCAGACAAAGATGCCACAAAAAATGAAAACTACAGGCCAATATCACTGATGAACATAGATGCAAAAATCCTCAACAAAATTCTAGCAAACAGAAGCCAACAACATGTTAAAAACATCACACATCATGAAGAAGTGGGCTTTATCCCAGGGATGCAAGGATTCTTCAATATTCGCAAATCAATCAATGTGATACACCACATTTACAAATTAAAAGATAAAAACCACATGATTATCTCAATAGGTGCAGAGAAAGCCTTTGACAAAATTCAACATCCATTTATGATAAAAAAACCCTCCAGAAAGCAGGCATAGAAGGAACATACCTCAACATAATAAAAGCCATATATGATAAATCCACAGCAAACATTATCCTCAATGGTGAAAAATTGAAAGCATTTCCCCTAAAGTCAGGAACAAGACAAGGGTGCCCTCTCTCACCAGTGCTATTCAACATAGTTTTGGAAGTTTTGGCCACAGCAATCAGAGCAGAAAAATAAATAAAAGGAATCCAGATTGGAAAAAAAGAAGTAAAACTCTCACTGTTTGCAGATGACATGATCCTCTACATAGAAAACCCTAAAGACTCCACCAGAAAATTACTAGAGCTAATCAATGAATACAGTAAAGTTGCAGGATATAAAATTAATACAAAGAAATCCCTTGCATTCCTATACAGTAACAATGAGAAAACAGAAAGAGAAATTAAGGAAGCAATTCCATTCACCATTGCAACGAAAAGAATAAAATACTTAGGAATGAATCTACTAAAGAAACAAAAGACCTATATATAGAAAACTATAAAACACTGATGAAAGAAATCAAAGATGACACAAATAGATCGAGAAATATACCATGTTCATGGATTGGAAGAATCAATATAGTGAAAATGAGTATACTACCCAAAGCAATCTCTAGATTCAATGCAATCCCTATCAAGCTACCAACAGTATTTTTCAGAGAATTAGAACAAATAAGTGCACAATTTGTATGGAATTACCAAAAACCTCGAATAGCCAAAGAAATCTTGAGAAAGAAGAATGGAACTGGAGGAATCAACCTGCCTGACTTCAGGCTGTGCTACAAAGCAAAGTCATCAAGACAGTATGGTACTGGCACAAAGACAGAAACATAGATCAATGGAACGAAATAGAAGGCCCAGAGATAAATCCACGCACCTATGGACACCTTATCTTTACAAAGGAGGCAAGAATATACAATGGAGAAAAGACAATCTCTTTAATAAGCGGTGCTGGGAAAACTGGTCAACCACTTGTAAAAGAATGAAACTAGAACACTTTCTAACACCATACACAAAAATAAACTCAAAATGGATTAAAGATCTAAATGTAAGACCAGAAACTCTAAAACTCCTAGAGGAAAACATCAGCAAAACACTTTCTGACATAAATCATAGCAGGATTCCCCGAGTAACAGAAATAAAAGCAAAAATAAACAAATGGGAGCTAATTAAACTTAAAAGCTTTTGCACAACGAAGGAAACTATAAGCAAGGTGAAAAGACAGCCTGCACAATGGGAGAAAATAATAGCAAACAAAGCAACTGACAAAGAATTAATCTCAAAAATATACAAGCACCTCCTGCAGCCAATTCCAGAAAAATAAACAGCCCAATCAAAAAATGGGCCAAAGGACTAAACAGACATTTCTCCAAAGAAGACATACAGATGGCTAACAAACACATGAAAAGATGCTCAACACCACTCATTATCAGAGAAATGCAAATCAAAACCACAATGAGGTAACATCTCATGCCGGTCAGAATGGCTGCTATCAAAAAGTCTACAAACAATAAATGCTGGAGAGGGTGTGGAGAAAAGGGGATCCTCTTACACTGTCAGCGGGAATGCAAACTAATACAGCCACTATGGAGAACAGTGTGGAGATTCCTTAAAAAACTGGAAATAGAACTGCCATGTGACTCAGCAATCCCACCGCTGGGCATACACAGAGAGGAAACCAGAATTGAAAGAGACACATGTACCCCAATGTACATCACAGCACTGTTTACAATAGCTAGACCATGAAAGCAACCTAGATGTCCTTTGGTAAACAAATGGATAAGAAAGCTGTGGTACATATACACAATGGAATATTACTCGGCTATTAAAAAGATCACATTTGGATCAGTTCTAATGAGGTGGATGAAACTGAAGCCTATTATACAGAGTGAAGTAAGTAAGAAAGAAAAACACCAATACAGTATATTAATGCATATATATGGAATTAGAAGGATGGTAATGATGACCCTATATGCGAGACAGCAAAAGAGACACAGATGTAAAGAACAGACTTTTGGACTCTGTGGGAGAAGGTGAGGGTGGGATGATTTGAGAGAATAGCATTGAAACATGTGTATTACCATATGTGAAACAGATCGCCAGTCCAGGTTCAATGCATGAGACAGGACACTCAGGGCTGGTGCACTGAGATGACCCTGAGGGATGGGATGGGGAAGGAGGTGGGAGGGGGGTTCAGGATGGGAGACACATGTACACCCATGGCTGATTCATGTCAATGTATGGCAAAAACCACTACAATATGGTAAAGTAATTAGCCTCCAATTAAAATTTAAAAAAATAAATAAAAAAATAAAAATAAAATGTACATCATTTACCTTCTCTTTTTCAAGAATATGCATCACTCCATTTGCCAGTCTAAAACATTCCATTTTATAGGTATGGTGGAGGGAAGAGGAAAAAGTAATGGCCAATTCCTTTCTTCCTTGTTACTAGTCAGACTCTTAGCAGTTGCCTCTTCTTGGATTTCTTCCATAAAGAAATTATTTTTCTACCTGTTAATTATCAAGATGATAGTAGACACTTCACTCATGAAAAAAACAGAACCACACTTGTGTTTAAATCACTTTTTCTTTAGCTATTTGTTCAAGGGCTATGTGAGCCCTAAACTGTAATCTGGCTTCCATGGAATAGTCTTTGTAATTTTTTATGTTTTCTAGGGTTTTTGTTGCACTGGCATAATCTCCTTTTAGATAGTACAGAATTCCCAGTTCATAGTAAGAATATGGCACCAAATAGTGGTCATATTTTAACAATTTCTCCATTTGAATGACATGACTAAAGTAGTACTCAGCCATTGAATATTTTCCTAAGTATTTCAGACACAGACCTTTCAGTAAATTTAATAAACTTATGTCATCTATGACATACTCTTTGTTTGGAGTTTCTTGTAAAAGTTCTTCCCCTTTGTCAATGATTGACAGCCAGGTTGAAATAAGCTCTAGTTTTTGGCTTACGACTCGGAAGCCACTCCAGGCATACATGAATTCCAGAATGGGCTGTGCTGTAAACCAGCCTGCAGTTGTCGCATAGCGCTGACCCTTCTCAGCAACAAATTTTTCTATCGGCACAGAAGTTCCCAAAATTCTGATTCTCAGGCTATCCACGCTTAGGAAGAGGGAGCTCATGTCCTCACTTACTGATTTCGCAAAATCAGGAGGAAGCACAGCCAGTAGGGAAGCTTTAGCGAAAGAATATATTGATTTGGACCACCTGCTGTTTTGAAACAGCACATGGGCATAGTGGTAAGCCTGCTTCCATTCCAGCAGAAAAATGTGGCACCACATGAGTTCCCAGTAACAGAGGTGTTGAACCTGCTTCCATTCGTTCTGAATTAAAATGCACTCCTCTAATGTTAACTGGGCATGTTTAAAATATCCTTTCAGCATACTAAAACGTGCATGGAAAAATTTAAGTATGACACAGTTTGGAAATTTCTGAAGGTAGATTAGGAAGAGATTCTCCACAGCAGAACTATGGTTCTTCTCAACACCAAAAGCTATGGAGAGATAATTGTAATTAAACAGTAGAACCAAAACACTAAAGATATTATTTATATGGGATTCAGATGCACTCTCATGAAGCAAAGTCAAGCCTACCTCTCTATCACCAGAATATCCAACAACATTGAGGATTTTAAGTGTCCTTGGTGGCACAAGTGCTAATAACAAGTTGAGTACTCCAAGTCCAAATTTTATGCCTCCAACCAGGTGTCTGTAGGTTTTGCTTTGGTAATCAGGTATCTGTGTTAATACTTGTTGACAGTCTTTGTATATTTGGTAACTTAACCCAATGTTGATCCCACTTTTAAGAAAACTAAACATACTGTCATCCTGTATAAATGTTACAGTGGATTTCAACATCAAACATTCAGCGTAGCAGACTTCTGCATGCAATTCCTCTTCTTTAATAGCCTTTATTCCCTGCTTGCTAACTAGACGAGAAAAACTTAACACCCTAGATTTTCTTCGGAAATTGTTACAGACTCTCAAAGCATCCTTTGTGGCAGTCATCCCAATCTCTATATCCTGTGGATCAAAAGTTAAGAAGGCCTTGACAACCATAAGGATGCTATAGATTAGAGCATGGTATATGCTGTTTTTTGACCATGGATAAAGGAGATGTATGGCATCAGAGAATCTGTTATTTAGAAATAAATACAATCCCGTTGTGCATTCTTCCAAGGAAGATACTAGATCCATTGTTGCTGCTGCAGGGATAATTTCATAGGCATCTTCAAACTTGTCCTCCTTATCTTCTCCCTTACTAAATGATGTAAACTCATGCTCCATATCGTCTCTTTTATTCAGAGTAAGCGACATATTTGTTTCCCTACTTTAGAGATGTGAAGTGTCTGAAGTAGAGAGATGTGGCCTTAGTGAGGGTAGCTCCTGATCTCCTAACTGGGGTCACTTCTTCCACGGCCTGAAATCTTGCTGTTATAATGGAGGCAGACTTAGAGCTGTGAGGTTCAGTATCAAGATATTCTCATCTATGTCAGACAAAGGGGAGAAAAAAAGATAATTTTATTTACCTAGAAGATGAATTTCTGAAAAGTTAAAATCATTTGGAACATACTAAAGAAAACATGCTCTTTTAGAAAACTGTGAAGCAAATCCTTTGTAAACCAAAGAGGTCCTTTGTGAACCATCCCTCCAATCTATCATTTTCATAAGATCATTCTTTTGTGTATTTGTGTTATAGAAATGTACAATGACCGCTGAACACAGATAATGAATTCTCTGTAGGAAGACCTTGGGGGCAAGAATCTGGCTGGAAAGAGAAATGTATTTACATATGTTTCGAGTTAAGACTAGAGGAAAGGGTAAATTGTCCACACCAAAGAATACAGATTATGAGAACTAAAAATCCAACACCTGTTATTCTTAGTACCACTGCTGTACTTGCATATATTTTCACAGAAAACTACGTCTTGATAAAATATTATGGTTAGTTATACAAGACTTTGGAACGGAAAGTGCTGTGTAAATTAGAAAGATTTCCTTGCATTGTTGCAATTAAGAAAAAAGCTCAAATGCAACAGTTTTTATCAAAACATTACTATAATATCTTGGTAGGAAGGTTGGGTGGATGTGAGCACAATGGAAAACCAATTCCAAACAACTAGCTACTTAATATATTCATAATAATACAATAGGTCCAATTAATCTATTCTTAAAAATAGAAACTGCCAAAAAAAAAGAAACTGCAAGCAAAATGCTTCAATAGTAATTTTCACAATGTTTTACAACAATTATAAACATAGATTAAAATGTACTTTAATTTTGTATTTTTATATGTTAAATGACAGGAGGGGAAAATGAAACAGAGAATAATCAAAGGAAAAGAAAAAGAAAAGCAGAAGGGATACAGATTTTTATATAGTGGGAAGAGAAAACAGAGGGAAAATATGTTAAATATTAAAAAAATAAATAAAGGGAGATGACAGCCTCAAAGATGCTATTCTACTTAAATTGTTTGTTTTTAAACGTTAAGGTTTAGTTATGCTTCAGTATTAGCAACTATTATCACTATTCATTGGAAAGCTAAGTTAATTACACATTTGTCTAAAAGGCTCGGCTCTGAGCACATCTTTCATGTCTGTCTTCATCACAGAGTACAGTGCCTGCCTCTTACTCATTAAACTAAATGAGTATCATATGACTATGACAGTTTTTGATTTACATCTACTAAGATAAATTCAGAATGAAATAATCAATTGCTGTTAAAACTGTAAAAGTCTTCACAGACATAGCGAAGAGACTGTGGTTGCCAAGGAGAAGATGGGAAGTGGGGGGGAATGGACTGGGAGTCTGGGGTTTGCAGAAGCAAACTATTACACATAGGATGGAGAAACAAGTCCTACTGTATAGCACAGGGAACTATAATCAATATCCTGAGATAAACCATAGTGGGAAAAAAAATAAAAACTAATATAAATATGTATATATATGTATGTATGTATATATATATATATATATACACATACACATGTATAGGCTTCCCAAGTGGCGCTAGTGGTAAAGAACCTACCTGCCAGTGTAGGAGACATAAGAGACTTGGGTTCAATCCCTGGGTTGGGAAGACCCCCTGGAGGAGAGCACAGCAACCCACTCCAGTATTCTTGCCTAGAGAATCCCATGGACAGAGGAGACTGATGGGCTACAAGCCATATATACATAAATATATATAAACACACACACACACACACACACACATATGCTGTGTGCATGCATGCTAAATTGCTTCATTTGCGTCCGACTCTGTGTGACCCTATGGACTGAATTCCTTTGGTACATAACAGAAATTAGCACAACACTGTATATACTTCATTAGAAACTTTTTTATAAAAAGAAAAAGCTAAACTTGCAGCAACAGAGAGTAGAATGGTGGTTATCAGGGGCTGGGAGATAGGGAAACTGGAGAAATGTCTGAGTATAAACTTGTAACTAGTAGATAAATAAATCTTGGAAATCTAGTGCACAGCATAGTGATTATAGTCAACAATATTGTATTATAAACTTCTAAGTGTCTGAGAGACTAGATCTTAATTGTTCTCATCACAAAATAGAAATGATAATTATGTAACATGATAGACATGTTAGCTAACTCTACAGTGGTAATCATACTACAATATGTAAATACATCAGATCAACTTGTTGTAAACCATAAACTTACACAATGTTTTATGTCAAGAATATATCAATTAAAAATGTATGGTTCTGAAAAAAAATCTATAACAGTCTGAAAAATTTCAGTGAATACAAATAACTGAAGTTCTTAATATAGCAAGAATTTCCATGAATCAATTAGATAGAAGAAACACTCCAACAGAAAAATTAGCAAAGGACAGAAACAAATTGCCAGTGAGCATAATGTTCAATTTCACTTTAAATCAACAAAATACAAATGAAAAAAAATCCATAAAAAAACCAAATTTGGCAAGTTAAAAATATAACATCCAATATTAATGAAAGTAGAGAATCAAATACCCTTGTAGGTTAATTAGGGAGGTGTATAAATGGCTATAACCCTTTTGGAGAGTTATTTGGCAACATGCTTTAAAACTTTTATATTTTTTAATACTCGACTCTAATTTCATTTGTGGAATTATTCTAAAGAAATAGTCAGGGATGTGTATCTACACAAGTTGTATACACTTCAGCATTATTTGTAATATGAAAATGAAAATAATCTAAATTTCTTACAACAGAGGATACCCATACAATTGAAATCTATGCAAATACTATAAGATTATAGAATATTTAATGACTTGGAAAATTGTTTATGGTGTAATACACTATATTAGTTCTCCAGAGAAACAAATCCAATACTAGATACCTGGCAATAGCATAAACATATAAAGGCCATTATGACAAATCTACAGCTAACATCATACTCCATGGTGAAAAGCTGAAAGCATTTACTCTAAGATCAGGAACAAGATAAGGATGCCCAGTCTCACTACTTTTATTCAACATAGTTTTGGAAATCCTAGCCATGGCAATCAGAGAAGAAAAAGAAATAAAAGGAATTCAAATTGGAAAGGAAGCAGTAAAACTGTCACTGTCTGCAGATGACATAATACTAGACATAGAAAATCTTAAAGATGCCACCAGAAAATTACCAAAGATCATCAATGAATTCAGTAAAGCTGAAGGATACAAAATTAATATACAGAAATCTGCTGCATTTCTAAATGGTAACAATGAACTATCAGAAAGAGAAATTTAAAAAACATTCCCATTTACCACTGTATTAAAAAGAATAAAATACCTAGGAATAAATCTACCTAAGAAGGGTATATTTGTATCTCTATACTCAGAAAACTGTAAGACTCTGAGGAAAGACAACACAAACTGATGGAAAGATATACTGTGTTCTTAGATTGGAAGAATTAATACTGCTAAAATGACCACATTACCCAAGGAAATCTATAGATTCAAGTACTATCCCTATCAAAATACTTATGGCATTTTTCACAGAAATAGAACAAAAAAATTTTTTAGAACAAATAATTTTAAAATCTGAATGGAGACACAAAAGATCCCAAATAGCCAAAACAATCTTAAGAAGAACAAAGCTGGAAGAATCACACCCCCGAGTTCAGACCATACTACAAAGATACAGTCATCAAAACAGTATGGTACTGTACCTCCCTTGTGGTCCAGTGGTTAGGAATCTGCCTGCCAATGCAGGGGACATGCATTTGATCCCTGGTCCAGGAAGACTCCACCTGCTGTGGGACAACTAAGCCCATGCACCACAACTTCCAAGCCCACACTCTAGAGCCCACACTCTGCAACAAGAGAACCCACTGCAATGAAAAGCCCATGCACCACAAACTAAAGAGCAGCCCCTGCTCGCCACAACTAGAGGAAGTCCATGTGCAGCAATGAGCACAGCCAAAAATAAATAAATAAACAAATAATAAAATTTAAAAAGAAAACAGTATGGCACTGTCTCAAAAACAGATACATAGATCAATGGAGAATAGAATAGAGAACACAGAAATAAACCTATGCACTTACTGTCAATTAATCTATGACAAAGGAGGAAGAATATACAAAGGAGAAAAGGCAGTCTCTTCAATAAGTGGTGCTGGAAAAACTGGACAGCCACATGTAAAAGAATGAAATTAGAATATTCTTATATCATATACAAAAATAAACTGAAAATGGATTAAAGACCTAAATACCTAAATAAGACCAGATACCATAAAACTCCTAGAAGAAAACATAGGCAGAACACTCTTTGACATAAATTGTAGCAGTATTTTTTTGGAGCTATCTCCAAGAGCAAAGGAAATAAAAGCAAAAAGAAACAAATGGAACCTAATTAAATGTAAAAGCTTTTGCACAGCATAGGAAATCACTGACAATACTAAAAGGCAGCTTACTGAATGGCAGAAAATATTTACAAGTGACATGACTGATAAGGGGTTAATATCCCACACATATAAGAGTTCATACAACTCAACATCAAAAAAAAAACAAACTCAAACAACCTAATTTTTAAAATGGACAGAAGATATGAATAGACAATTTTCCAGAGAGGAAATGCAGATGGCCAACATACACACATGAAAAGATGCTCAACATCATTAGCCATCAGGGAAATGCAAATAAAAACCACATTTGATTTGTCAGAATGGCTATCATCAAAAAGTACATAAATGAGAAATGCTGGCGAGGATGTAAAGAAAAGGGAACCCTGTTCAAGTTGGTGGAGTAGGACATGCACTCATCTTCTCTTGCAAGAGCACCAAAATCGCAACTAGCTCTTGAACAACCATTGACAGGAGGGTGCTGGAACCCACCAAAAAAAGATACCCCATGTCCAAAGACAAAGAAGAAGCCTCAGTGAGATGATAGGAGGGACACATTCACCATAAAATCAAATTTCAGACCCACCAGGTGAGTGACCCACAAACTGGAGAAAAATAGTACCAAAGAAATTCTCCCACTGTTGTGAAGGTTCTGAACCCCATGTCAGGCTTCCCAGCTGAGGGATCCAAAAATGGGACTGGGAATTCCCAAGGAATCTGACCTTGAAGGCCAACAGGATTTGATTATAGGACTTCCATAGCACTGGGGGAAACAGAGACTCCAGCCTTGGAAGCCACAAACAAAATCTTGCCCACATCAAGACCCAGAGGAAAGGAGCAGTGACCTTATAGGAGACTGAATCAAAACTACCTGATAGTGTTGGAGGGTCTCCTGCGGAGGCATGAATAGGCAGGGGCTCATCACAGGGACGGGGGCACTGGTAGCAGCAGTCTAGGAAGGTCACCCTTAGCGTAAGCCCTCTTGGAGGTGGCCACTAACCCTAGAGCTCCTAGACCCCAGGGTTAGGTAGCCGCAGGCCAAACAACTAACAGGGAGGGAGTGCAACCTAACCCATCAGCAGATAATTGGATTAAAGCTATGTTCAAGCTGGTTTTAGAAAAGGCAGAGGAACCAGAGATCAAACTGCCAAAATCCACTGGATCATCGAAAAAGCAAGAGAGTTCCAGAAAAACATCTATTTCTGCTTTATTGACTATGCCAAAGTCTTTCACTGTGTGGCTCACAATAAACTGGAAAATTCTGAAAGAAATGGGAATACCAGACCACCTGACCTGCCTCTTGAGAAATCTGTATGCAGGTCAGGAAGCAACAGTTAGAACTGGACATGGAACAACAGACTGGTTCCAAGTAGGAAAAGGAGTACGTCAAGGCTGTATATGGTCACCCTGCTTACTTAACTTATATGCAGAGTACATCATGAGAAACGTTGGGCTGGAGGAAGCACAAGCTGAAATCAAGATTGCCGGGAGAAATAGCAATAACCTCAGATGTGCAGATGACACCACCCTTATGGCAGAAAGTGAAGAGGAACTAAAAAGCCTCTTGAAAGTGAAAGAGGAGAGTGAAAAGTTGGCTTAAAGCTCAACATTCAGATAACTAAGACCATGGCATCCGGTCCCATCACTTCCTGGCAAATAGATGGGGAAACAGTGGAAACAGTGACTGACTTTATTTTTCTGGATTCCAAAATCACTGCAGATGGTGATTGCACCCATGAAATTAAAAGATGCTTACACCTTGGAAAGAAAGTTATGACCAACCTAGATAGCATATTAAAAAGCAGAGACATTACTTTGCCAACAAAGGTCCGTCTAGTCAAGGCTATTGTTTTTCCATGTATGGATGTGAGAATTGGACTATAAAGAAAGCTGAGCACCAAAGAATTGATGCTTTTGAACTGTGGTGTTGGAGAAGACTCTTGAGAGTCCCTTGGACTGCAAGGAGAGCCAACCAGTCCATCCTAAAGGAGATCAGTCCTGGGTGTTCATTGGAAGGACTGATGTTGAAGCTGAAACTCCAATACTTTGGCTCCGTGATGTGAAGAGCTGACTCACTTGAAAAGACCCTGATGCTGGGAAAGATTGAGGGCAGGAGGAGAAGGGAACGACAGAGGATGAGATGGTTGGATGGCATCACCAACTCAATGGACATGGGTTTGGGTGGACTCTGGGAGTTGGTGATGGACAGGCAGCCTGGCGTGCTGTGGTTCATGGGGTCACAAAGAGTCGGACACGACTGAGCGACTGAACTGAACTGAGCAAGGCCCTGCCCACCACAGCAATACCCAGTTTTGCCATCAGTCCCTACCATCAGGAAGCTTACTCAAGTCTCTTAGCCTCCTCCATAAGAGGGCAGACAGAAAAAGCAAGAAGAACCACAATGCCAAAGCAGCTTACAATGCCAAACCAGGTTACAGGGAGATAATCGAGATGAAAAAGCAGAAAGTTATGCCCCACGTGAAGGGACAAGACAAAACCCCAGAAAAACAACTAAATGAAGTGGAGATAGGCAACCCTCCAGAAAAAGAATTCAGAATAATGATAGTGAAGATGATCCAGGATCTTGGGGAAACAACGGAGAAGATGCAAGAAATGCTTATAAAAGACCTAGAAGAACTAAAGACTAAATAAACAGAGATGAATACTACACTAGGAGGAATCAATAGCATAATAACTGAGTCAGAAGAATGGATAAATGACCTGGAGAAAAGAATGGTGGAAATCACTGCCACAGAACAGAACATAGGAAAAAGAACAACAAAAAAAATGAAGACAGCCTAAGAGACTTCTGGGACAACATTAAACACACCAACATTCGCATTATAGGAGTCCCAAAGGAAGAAGAGAGTGAGAAAGGACCTGAGAAAATATCTGAAGAGATACTAGCTGAAAACTTCCCTCACATGGCAAAGGAAATAGTCAACTAAGTCCAAGAAGCACAGACAGTCCCAGGTAGGATAAATCCAAGGAGGAACACACTGAAACACATAATAATCACACTGACAAAAATTAAAGATAAATATAAAATATTAAAAGCAACAAGGGAAAAACAACAAATAACATACAAGGGAACTCCCATCAAGTTATCAGCTGATTTCTCAACAAACTCTACAAACCAGAAGGGAATGGTACAATATATTTAAAGTGATGAAAGGGAAGAAACTACAACCAAGAATACTCTACCCAGCAAGAGTTGGCTGTGTAGAGTCTGGCTCTATGCTTTTTGTCTGGCTATTCTCCATTCAGATTTGATGGAGCAATCAAAAGCTTTCCAGACAAGCAAAAATTAAGAGAATTCAGCACTATCCAACCAGCTTTACGACAAAAGCGAAAACAGGAAGCACAAGAGAAGAAAAAGACTTACATAAAATAAACCCAATTAAAATAGTAATAGGATCATACATATCAATAATTATCTTAAATGTAAATGGATTAAATGCACCAACCAAAAGACATAGACTGGCTGGGTAATGAAAACATGTGCATGTATGCACTTCCACTTACTACATCACTCTGCTTGACCGCCCCCCCCCAAACTGTATATAGTTACTTTATATTGTTAGGTTAATCATGCCCCCATTATGGCTTGCAATTATAATCATCCTTTTGGATTGTGAAAGCTGGTAAACATCATTCTATATCACCAAAGCTACCATTTAATAGAAAAACCTGTAATCATTGTTTAAAATCCAGATGCATATCAGAATTATCTTTGAATTTTTTGAAAAATACAAATGCCCATATATTGCTTTTTTTTTCCTCCAAAGCTCCAGATATATTTCTAATGAGCAGCCATGTTTAAAAACAACTGGACTATATGATGATATTTTACTTTTATCTAGCTTCACTTTTTTTATTTCATATTCAGTGCTCCCATTTCATTTAGTTTAAGTTTTCCAGTTTCTCCATCTCTTTTTTTCTTTGATGTTCTTTCTCAAGCATAGTAGAAAAATATTTGTATACATATATATATAAATAATATGTATAATACATATATTTTAGAAAACTTATGAATTTTTGCCTAAAAAATTTATGACATATTGATCCACTTGTTTGACTTAGTATGAATAGAATGATAAATTCTAATTAAAAAAATAGATATGCAACAAGCAACAAAAGTTTATAGTGTATAGCACAGGAAACTATAGTCAATATCTTGTAATAACCTATAATGGAAAATAATTTGAAAAATAATATGTGTATATGTACAACCAAACCACCCTGCTGTGCACCTGTAACATTGTAAGTATATTCAATAAAACATATATATTAAGAAAAAAAAGAAACGGGAACCCTGGTGGAAATGTAAATTAGTGCAGCCACTATGGAAAACAGCCTGGAGTTTTCCCAAAAAAACTAAAAATAGAACTACCATATGATCCAGCAATTTCACTCCTGGGTATACACTAGAAAAAACCAAAAGTACTAATTCAAAAAGATACATGCATCCCAATTTTCAAAGCAGCATTATTTACAATTGCTAAGATATAGAAGCAACGTAAGTGTCCATCAATAGATGAATGGATAAAGAAGATATGATATATATGTATGTATATATAGGCTTCCTTGATGGCTCAGATGGTAAAGAATATGCCTGCAATGTGGAAGACCTGGGTTTGATCCCTGGGTAGGAAAGATCCCTTGCAGTAGGAAATGGCAATCCACTTCAGTATTCTTGCCTGGAAAATTCCATGGACAGAGAAACCTGGTGGGCTACACTCCATGGGGTCACAAAAAGTTGGGCACAAATGAGCAACTGAGCATGCATGCATATATATATACACATATTTATAAACATTGGAATACTACTAGCCATAAAAAAGAATGAAATTTTGCATCTGCAGCAACATGGATGGACTTGGAGGGCATAATGTTAAGTGACATGTCAGACATGGCAAGACAAATACTGTAAGCTATCACTTATATGTGGAATCTAAAAAATACAACAAACTAGTGAAAATAACAAACAAGAAGCAGATTCATAGATACTGAGAACAAACTAGTGGTTACCAGTGAGGGGGGAAAAGGCAGGGGGGCTTTATAGGAGTAGGCGATCAAGAGGTATAAACTATAAGGTAAAAAATAAACTACAAGGATGTACTGTACAACATGGGAAATATACAATACAGTTTTACAATAATTATAAATGAAGCTTAACTTTAAAAACTGTGAATCACTACATTGTACACCTTTTCCCTATATAATATTGTATACCAACTACACTTCAGTTTAAAAATGATTTTAAAAAAAGAACCATTCTAGAATATAGTAGAGTTTCTATTGTTGTGGTTGCTTTAAATACCAACAGTGCCCCACAGGAAAATGGTAGTAATCTGCAGGTTCCACAGGCAGATTTTTATAATGTAAAATAAATGTTTCACTACAACTCTCAAAGAGTTGAGAAAAAGCCAAAACAAGTTACTTCTAGGAAGGCAGTGTGGCACAAAAGAAATCTCTATGGACTGAGAGAATCAGAGGTTCAGATTTGGAACCTAAATATCTATCTATGCAATGTGATAAAGCAATGTGAAAGTCTCTCAGTTGTGTCCAACTCGTTGTGACCCCATGGGATATACAGTCCATGGAATTCTCAAGGACAGAATACTGGAATGGGTAAGCCTTTCCCTTCTCCAGGGGATCTTCCCAACCCAGGGATCAAACCCAGGTCTCCCACATTGCAGGAGGATTCCTTACCAGCTGAGCCACAAGGGAAATGCTTTGTAAATATTAATTGAGCAACAACCATGTGAAATAGTTTCTTAGTAGAATTAATTCTACAAATATTGAGAATGTAGTGCTGTACAAGCCAGGCACAATGCCAGACAATAGGAATGCATCAGAGAGTAAAACAAAGTCGCTGCCCTTGTGGATCTCACACTGTGATAAACTCACACAGAGTAAATGAAGAGGTTAGAGGTTAGAAGAGCTATGAAGGAAGATAAAGTTGAGTAAATTGTGTAGGGATTGTGGGAGAAGGCCACGTGATAATGTTGAAGCATTATTACAAAAGTACTATATTTATTTACAAAAACACAAAACCTGCAAACAATACAGAAGACCTCACTGTACAGTTAAATGATGAAGGCCCTTTTCTATCTTCAACCAAATTTCACTTCCCAGAGGCAACCACAGTTAACAGTGTGGGAGGTTACATACTAACACAAGATTCTCCCTAGATTAACTATCCTGTTTAATTCCTCCATTATGACTTCCACTTAAAATATTTATATTTATTTATATTTAGATTACATTCCATTTTTTACTAGAAGCAATTCAGGTCATAACAGAAAAAATTTTTTAAATAACCAAAACCACAGAAACACATTTCATGATACCACTCACCCACAGACAGCATCATTAAAACCCATGTTTTCTTTTGCAAAATCTCGAACCTAGAATGACAAGTAGAGCCACATGTTCCAATTAACACAACTACTAAACAGTGATTCTCAGTTCAAACTTGGAACTCCTTTGTCTCTAAGCCTCTCAATTTAAAAAGAAAAAGTATAGGAAAGTGTAAAATACAGAAAAATAAAACAAGAAATCTTAAATTACTTTATTAATATAGTTTATTTTTACAAAACCAGAATTATTCTGTGCATGCATATCATTTTCAAATCTGCTTTTTTTACTTAATTACATACCATTAACATTTTTCTGACATTGAAGAATTCTACCATGTGATTCTTAATGGTCATAATATATGTAACCAATTTATGTGCCATAACATTTAATCACCCCTTCATGGATCACAGCCTTGTTGTGGCAAACTGGATGGCATAACTCAATGAAGTTATGAGCTATGCCATATAGGGCCACCCAAGACAGACACATCATAGTAGAGAGTTCTGATAAAATGTGGTCCACTGGAGGAGGGAATGGCAAACCACTCCAGTATTCTTGCCACTAAAACCTCATGAACAGTATGATGAGGCAGAAAGATATGACACCAAAAGATGAGCCCCCTGATTGGAAGGTGTCCCATATGCTACTAGGGAAGAGCAGAGGGCAATTATTAATAGCTTCAGAAAGGATGAAGCAACTGGGCTAAAGTGGATACGATGCTCAGTTGTGGATGTGGCTGGTAATGAAAGTAAAGCACAATGCTGTCAAGAACAACACTGCACAGGAACCTGGAACATTAGGTCTATGAATTAAGATATATTAGACATGGTCAAGCAGGAGATGGTAAGAGTGAAACATTGACATCTTAGGAATCGGTGAACTAAAATGGATGGGAATGGAGAATTTAATACAGATGACCATTGTATCTATTACTTTGAGCAAGAATCCCTTAGAAGAAATGGAGTAGCCCTTGTAGTCAACAAGAGTCTGAAATGCAGTACCTAAACAGAGATCATTCTGTCTTTTTCCAAGGCAAACCATCAATATCACAGTAATCCAAGTGTATGCCCCAACCACTAATGACAAAAAAACTGAAGTCGAACAGAGAAGCTGTTGTAATGAGAAGACTGCACACTGAAACTAGAGAGTAGACCTCACTCATGGCAACTAGAGAAAGTCCTTGCACAGCAACAAACACCTAGCACTGCCAATTAAAAAAAAAAACAAACAGAAAGATTGCCAGGAGAAATATCAACAACCTCAGATATACAGGTGATACCACTCTAGTGTCAGCAGGTGAAAAGAAACTAAAGAATCTCTTGATGAAGATGAAAGAGGAGAGTAAAAAAGCTGACCTAAAACTCAACATTCAGGAAACTAAGATCATGGAATCTGGTCATATCAACTTCATAACAAACAGATGGAGAAAAACTGGAAGCAGTGACAGATTTTATTTTCTTGGTCTCCAAAATCACTGCAGACAGTGATGGTGGCCATGAAATTAAAAGACACTTGCTCCTTGGAAGAAAAGCCATGATAAACCTAGACAGTGTATTAAAAAAGCAAAGACATCACTTTGCTGACAAAGGTGAATCTAGTCAAAGTTATGGTTTTTCCAGCAGTCATGTACGGATGTGACAGTTGGACCATAAAGAAGGCTGAGTGCTGAAGAATTGATGCTTTCAAACTGTAGTACTGGAGAAGACCCCTGAGAGTCCCCTGGACTGCAAGATTAAAGCAGTCAATCCTAAAGGAAATCAATCCTGAATATTCACTGGAAAGACTGATGCTGAAGCTAAAGCTCCAATAGTCTGGCCACCTGATGTAAAGAGCCGACACTGACTGGCAAAGATCCGGATGCTGGGAAAGAACTTAAGGCAAAAGGAGAAGTGGGCAACAAAGGATGAGATGATTAGATAACATTACCAACTCAATGAACATGAATCTGAGCACACTCTGGAAGATGGTGAAGGACAGGGAAGCCTTGTGTCCTTGGGGTCACAAAGAGTCAGACAAGACTTAGCAACTGAACAACATTTAACCAATGCTTTATGTTTGATTTTCAAATTATTTCCAACTTTTGAAAAGATAGTATCTTACCAACATTTTTCCAGATAAATCTTTATGAGCATCTATGATTAATTCCAGGAAGTAAGATTACTAGTCCGAAATATACATGTAACTTAACAACTTTAAAACACATTGCCAAATTGACCTCCTCAAATGTATTATTTCACATTCCCATTAGTGTGTGTAAGTGGCAATTCCGCTGCACTCCTGATAGAAATAGGATGCAGTTTTAATTTGCATTTTTATCAAGGACAGACATTTTTTCTGCTTTTACTTTGATTTCTTACTGTCTGATTTTTTCTCTATTTTTTATTGGGTCAAGTCATGATTTGTTCTTTACTAGAAATTCTGGATCCTTGAATTTGGAGAACTAGATAGGTCTGAAAAAATTGGGGGACAGAGAGGACACACTTTTTCTATCAAGAAAACACATGAGATTTTTTTAAAAAGTTCTTAGCATCCTTTCACTTTAAAAAATGATGGGAGGAATATTTTAACAGAAAAAAAGACATAATAAATAAAGGATGGTTTTTCCCAAGAGTGGTTGGCAATAGTTTATATTTTTCTGAGACCGGAGAAATTTTCATTCAAGCTCGGACTGACTGACTGTCTTTGTAGTAGGATTTGGGAACCACTGCACTCATCATGCTGCAATTCTAGGTTTAGTTTCATTTGAAAAATGAGGTGGTTAGACTAGTGATCTGGTAGAGAAATCCTCTTATCTCTTAATTTCAAGGCATTTCTTTCATATACAATCTTACTTTAATTATCTATTTGAGAGTTATACCATATGCATCCATTTCCCATAAGCTTTGAAATAGATTCTATCCATTTTAAAAAGTTAAAAAAAAATTTATTTCCCTGCACCTAAATGCAGCATGCAGGATCTTTCAGTTGTGGCATTTGAACACTAAACTGAGGCAAGTGGGATCTAGTTCCCTGACCAGGGATCCAACTGGGCCCCCTGCAATGGGAGCAAGGAGTCTTAGCCACTGGAACATCAGGGAAGTCCCTAAATTTTTTTTTTTATGTTTCATTTTATGTTTTTGACTGTGCTGCCTACAGGATCTTGGTTCCCCAACAGGGATCGAACCCAGCAATAGAAGAGAAAGTCCTAACCACAGGACCACCAGATAATTCCCTATATATATATGTAATTTTTTTAAGGTATACCTAATCTCATAGAAATTAGCCTCCAAGGCTAAATTTGGTGATAAAAGTGACAATTTCCACATTGCTCACAAATACATATCTCCCCATTCCATAGGCAAATACCTTTGTATAGAACCTTTAAGAAGGTTTCAGGGTGTGATTTTGGGATTCCTGGGGATTTACTTTTCATGAAAAACCTTTCTTTTGAGTTTTTGCATGTTATATGTGTCAGATGATTTTTCTCTATGTGCACTGAGTCAAAGAAGAAAAGTGACAACTGCTCTTCCTGCAGTCACTGAGTTAAGAGAGACATCTTAGGAGTGGCCACTGAAGGATGGCCAGCACCATGTTTCAGAGTTTTGTCCCCGGCTTTGAGGAAATTTCAATTTTGTCCAAGGGCCCAGATCATATTAAATTTTTAGATAGTGCTAAGTGCTAAACTCGAAGTCTAAGCTAGTCTAGCTCTAATTACGACATTAAGCTGATCAAGTCACTTTCATTAATAGTCTTCCTTAAAGAAGGAACAACACAAGTGATTGGTTTAGGGCTTGATGACAGTTAATAGTTTCACACTTTTTAACACAATAGGCATTCCTCAGAGAGCCTCACTCTTCCTGGATTGCTCCAAATGCCGAAACCATCCACTTAGGAGTATTTGTATCAGTGGGGCACTCTTAAATCACAACTTACTTACTCCTTAGAGTTGGTCAAAGCATTTGTGGCTCTTTAACTGTTGTTCCCCTCTCCCTCCTACATACTTCAGTACTAAGTGCAGTCCAGTACTTAGCTAATGAGAAGTTAATTTCTTTATACAGTATGAAAGACTTATAAGCCTGTCTCTAATAATTATTTCTTCCCAGAATTTTAAGATATTCCAGAGGGAATAGCAGAGTATGAAATACTGAAAAAAGGAAGTTGTAGTTGAACACAGTTGTTTGGATTCATCTCAGGACAAACATACACAGAACATACATAAAAATATATTAAATGACTAGTGCTGGGGAAATTCCCTGGAGGTCCAGTGGTTAGGACTTTGCATTTTCACTGTTGAGGGCCCAGGCTCAATCCCTGGTGGGGGAACTAACATCCTGAAAGCCTTGGGGGGGTGGGGAGGGGAACCATTGTTGGTAATACTATTCTAAAATAAAGATTATCTCTTACTAAAAAGTAATACATGTAGCAAAAGGTCTAAAACTGTTTTTCTTATTTTAAAGTTTTCACATCCAAATAAAATGATGACAATGACTTAAAAGTGAAACCAAAAATAAAGATAAAAGGTGAATTTTTTTTGGGGGGGGTTAATTCCTTTGTTTTGTTTCATTTTATTATAGGCAGTCAACATTAAATCCTCTTTTCATATTTCCTTCCATTAGAAAAGGTGACTATTTCTCTAATGTTTCTCTGGAAACACTGAATCTAGGGAATGTAGATACACTTTGAAAGCTGCAGCTTTCAAAAGAATTACCCCTCCCTTCATTAAACTAATAATATTAATATTTAACAACAGAAACTTAAGATTTAAAAAAGTCATATAGGAAATATTAGAATATTTGTTGAATTGAATTAACTTTCACATTCAAATTGAAACTGGGAATTTGACCTTAAATTAATACAGAATTCTAGAGGCAGAAATTTCTGATTTAAAAACAATCAGTAGGAATAAAAGAACTGTACAAAAAAATCTCCCTAATTGGACTGACATTTAGTGAAAAGAATTGTTCTTAAGAGAAAGTTTTCAATATAACAGGGTACAAAAGGAGTACACAGTACTATTATTTTTTCATGGCAATGAGGTTAGCAAAGCCCAGCCTAGAATTGTCCCTCCTTTAATGAGAGAGACTTAAGTTACAGAATCAGGCAAGCCAGTCCAGGTTTACCTCTTTCCCTTTAATGTGCTTGAAATCAGTTTGTTGTAAGTTGGACAGTTGCTTCTTTTCATACTGTTTACATGGTTATTTGCTCAAAATGCTCAAAAATTCTTTTGTACAGTAGACTTTGTATTCAGAGCCCCCAAAATATTTATTGAAGTCTATGAGAAACTATGCAGTATAATAAGCACTATTTTTTTAAATTACCTATGCTTTGTACCTATGCTCTTTCTATTTAAAGTGTATATAAATGAGCATGTAAAGGATCGGTTTTGTTTAATCCTTTTAAGAAGATCTCTGTTAAGTAGATAACAACAAAAAAATAAGACCAATTCCTTCCATAATTTGAAAAGTTATGGAAATAATGTAAATTCTTAGTATTACTCTGAAAGAATTCATTTTTTATTTACCTGAATACATGCTAATTTAACTAAGTCCCCTTCCTCCTGTACTGTGTATCCCACATCTATACGTAACAAGTGAAGTTACAGCAGATGAAAAAAGAAAAAAAATAAATAAAAGAAATACCTAAGAATTTCCTCTTGTTTTGTGGAACATTTCCAACTCATGTATTCCAAGTATTTACTGTGCAATGCCTTTTTTTAAATGGATGGTAAAAGTGAAATCTGTATTTACAGAACTGGTGTCTGGCAAATACATTGTATAAAATTGAAACTGCATTTTTTACGCGAGTCTAACAAAGAAAAGATTTTCAATTATTTGATATATAGAATGACTGAGCAGCAAGACTGCTTACTCAGAGACGACTTAAGAAACTCCCCATCCTCAGGATACAGTATTAGTGGATGAGATGTGGTACTACAGTGCAAAGCAGAAAGCACTAGAAAGGAAGCACAGATATCACTTTGTGCGTCAAATGCAAATGATTTCAGAATTCACTACCACAAATGATTTAAGGGTTTAGGGTTATGTCACGATTTCAATAAAAGGAGGTGGGTGGGGGGACCCTCTACTCCTTTGTCCCCCTGACTCCGAGAACTCGGACGGTGTTGGGGAAAACTGGTGGCCGGTTCGGAAGGGGCAGAAGGGTCGATTCAGGGCTGGCGGTCCCTTGGGGGCGTCACCCCTTTCGAGGCCCATGGTGGTTTTGAGGACCACTACTCAGAACGTGGGGGTTTAGCTGGTTCTCACCCTGGCCCAAGCTCCCGATTACCTCTGACGAGCCCCAAAGATCAATGAGTAGCAGTCGAGGTCAGGTCCCCCAGCAGAAAGGCGGCGACGGCAGCAACATCGGCGGTTAAACCTTACAGCCTTTCATGAGGCCTGTCTAGAGCATCTGAAAGAAGATTACCACAGCTAAGGGTCCCTAGATGCGAGGGGGCGTAAATGAAGGCGGGGGCGGGGGGGAGGAGACGGAGGGAAGGAAAATGAGTAGGACCCAGGGAAAAGGGGGAGGGGAGGGGGCAGGACTACGTGGGGAAGGGCCAAGGGTTTACAGACTGGATCTCCGCGTTGCCATGGAAACGTATCCCTCCGCCCAGGATTCGCGTTTCAACCCCACGAGTTCCGTCCGCACCGCTTCTCTGCTGTTTCCGCCCAGCTCCTTTGTGCCGCGCAGAACGTCGAGATGACGCATGCGCAACGAAACCCAGCTGCCGCATATATAAGCGCGAACCCAGGCGCTTCCTCGTAGTGCCGCCGGGACCGTTGGGGAGTGAGGCGGTTTCGTTGGTTTTGTGTTGATCGTTCTCTGGGCGCTGCGAGCTGAAAGAGCCCAGCTCGCAGGCCAGTCATCATGTCGCGTTATGGGCGGTACGGAGGAGGTAAGAGGCTGGGGGCCAGTAAGGGAGGTTGCTGTGGGTGTAGTGAGTATTTAGAGGTCGTGAGGTTGGCGCGGCGGTTGGGAGACGGTTATTCCGCGTGCGTAATGGCGGCTTCGGCGCACACCATACGAAGCTGGAGGCGGCAGCGGCGGGGTATCGCAGGAGGACAGCGGGTGGCTGGGGTAGGTCTGTGGCGGCTATCTTTCAGTTCTTGGGCATTTTAGTCTCCCGCCCAGCCCGAGCCAGGCCCTCAATCACTGTTTTGTTGTTGCCCTTCTTCGAGCTGCCCGCCTGCCCGCCCGTCCCCCCCCCGCCCCCCCCCCCTCCGCCTCGGCTGCCATTTTGCGCACATTGACGAGCATGGTGGCGCATTTCTTTGGCGCTTTCCCGCCACTTTAGCTGACAGATGTGGTCGCAGCAGTAAAAGAAAGGATGAATTTAAGACTTAGAAAACTGGCAGCTTCGAGCTGCGCATTCTCGTCAAACGGTCGGATTGCTGAGTGGGAATGGAAGCGTGATCTTTAAGTCTGGCGGCCGGTGTTTCTCTTTTGGCTTTTTCGAGCACGGTTTATGGCTTCTGGGGCGGGGAGCTGGAGTCACGGGCGAGCCTGCGCCTGGGGCGCTTGCTGCAGAGTAGAGGAGTCGGCGCAGCCCCGCTCCCGGTCCGCCTTCCGCTGGGGCCGGCTCACCGAGGACGCCGCTGCCGCCGCCGGCCCGCGCGCTCTCCGTGTGCCTGGGGCTGCCGGGACTCGGGGGCGGGGCGGGGGCGGGACCGGGGCGGACTCCGCCCCGCGCCTCGGAGTATCCTACCACGCTGGTGTGCTCGTGTTTGGAGGTTTCCCGCGGGGCCCCCAACCCCCCCATTGAATGTTAAGAACTTGGTTCGTACGCTTCGCTTTTCAGAAATGTACGAACTTCGTTGGTTTTAAGACTAAATTTAGTTCTTGATAGAGTACTAAGTATGTTTTGCACTGTTAAAGATGGATTTAAGCAAAGAATTCAAACTTAGGCCAGATTATTTGCATAACGTGCGCTCTTTTCTTTGCGTTTTTTTTAAACAGAAACCAAGGTGTATGTTGGTAACCTGGGAACTGGTGCTGGCAAAGGAGAGTTAGAAAGGGCTTTCAGTTATTATGGGCCTTTGAGAACTGTATGGATTGCCAGAAATCCTCCAGGATTTGCCTTTGTGGAATTTGAAGACCCTAGAGATGCAGAAGATGCAGTTCGAGGCCTGGATGGAAAGTAAGTGAGATCTTGGTGAGAATGTTCCTGTGCCAGGCTTGAATTCTGTAGTCTGGAGGAGTTTTTAAATAATTAGCTGATCACGTTATGAAGACAGGAACTGAAAGCAAAAGTGAAGTTTGAAGGACTTATAAAGATATAGCTGGGGATCGGGATGGGGAATACATGTAAATCCATGGCTGATTCATGTCAATGTATGGCAAAAACCACTACAATATTGTAAAGTAATTAGCCTCCAACTAATAAAAATAAATGGGGAAAAAAAAAAAAGATATAGCCGGGGCTTCTGAGGGCAAAGAGAGTGGTTGGAAAGTTCTAAATACAGAGATTACTTTTTTTTTTTTTTTTTTTTTAGCATTACAGTTTTATTGTTGTTTTTTGTAGAGTTATTTGTGGTTCCCGAGTGAGAGTTGAACTATCAACAGGCATGCCTCGGAGATCTCGATTTGATAGACCACCTGCCCGACGTCCCTTTGATCCCAATGATAGATGCTATGAGTGTGGCGAAAAGGGACATTATGCTTATGATTGTCATCGCTATAGCCGCCGAAGAAGAAGCAGGTATTTATTTTAATAAAGGAATGGTTAGTGTACTAGTTAATCAAGTAATTTTTTTATTAGCAAGGCACAAACGTATTTTTCTGTAAACTTGAATGTTAATTGTTACAGGTGTATTTTACAATTTTTGTTTAATTAAAGAAATGTTAATGTATTAATAATCAACCTGGTCAAAACCTTTCAGGTTTCTTCGTTTGAGTCAGTCGCCTTGATTCAGAATGTCACGAGCCTTATGATATCATGCTGAGGCGCCTTGCAAATCCGACAATTAAGATCCTCCTAGACCTTGAGGTGATCAGCATAAGAGGCCAGATCCCCTCGAGTCATCTACACCTAGCTTCACCTTATTCTTTAAAGGGCAGAAAATTTGAGACGGTGATCGCCGTAACAGTAAATTTGGCTTACAATTGGGGGCCCCTCCGGTTTAGAAAGAGGAACACCAGATTGACCACATTCCCAACTAGAAAAATCTTCTTGCGTCAATCAAGCCTCACCTGGCTCATTTGGCTGTCAGTTTGATCGTCGTGTAGATTGAAGAAAACATCTAGATGCAGCGATCGGCTATAGATACTTCTAGATCGTCTAGATCTACTAGACCATGGGCCAAAGAGGGTCGACCTGCAAACTTGCAAGGTTTATTTTAAATACACATTACAGTGTTTTATATTATGTTAATCTAAAATGTAATTGAGCTTTTAACAAATCTTTTTTTAGGTAGTTTAAAAAAAAAAAAAAAAACGACAACTAATAGGCCCAGAGTTTATTTCCAAATGAGACACTAAATTTAAATAGTTTTGAGATTTGGTTTCAGCAGAGGCACACCGACTCTAAAAGGAGTTGCCATCTAATATTATATTTTTTTCTGACTTGACAAATAGGTCACGGTCTAGATCACATTCGAGATCCAGAGGTAGACGATACTCTCGCTCACGCAGCAGGAGCAGGGGAAGGAGGTGAGAGATCTTGTTTAAACTTTAACTGGTAAGAAGTGGTGAAGTTTAATTGGCGTCACATTGAAATTACTTTGATTTTAACGTTTAGGTCAAGATCAGCATCTCCTCGGCGATCAAGATCTGTGTCTCTTCGTAGATCAAGATCAGCTTCACTCAGACGATCTAGGTCTGGTTCTATAAAAGGATCGAGGTATTTCCAGTATGTAGCACCTTTTTTCCCCCTTATTTGTATTTGGATTGTCCCGTCTTAATGACAGCGGTGGAGTATCTTACGGACCTAGTTGAAATGGAATGCTTCAGAAGATATTGGGGGAAAAAAAGTTCACTATGAACATGTCCAAATGAAGAAAAGCCAACTAAAGATTTTAAGGGCGTTACAGAGGTGATGGGGGGTGTCTAAGGTATAAATCTTCAAATCATTCCAGTGAGCACTCTGGTTAAACATGTTGAAAACTTCTGGAGTCAGCTTATATCTGTTGAGATCTATTCTCATTTACCTATAAGTCAGTTTATAGACACATGATAATAGCACTAAAAGATGATAGTTACTTGGTCCCTGATAAGGCCCATTAGAACAAGGAAGAGATTCAGAAGCAAGTTAAAAAGTTTTTCTTTTTTTGAAGGTTGAGACCATGGAAAATTTAGGGTAATATACACATAGATTTAATGTGGCTTGTTTGACCAGATATTTGGTTTAGACACTGAAATTTGAGAAGTTAAAAATCAAATTAGATCCCTCAGCATTTTTTGTTTTCAAAGGTTATGGAACTTGATAACATTCTAGATAATAAAAGGAATTGACAATGCTACTCATGTCAGTGGTAGGGAATGCTACTGAGAATTATTGCTGCTCAGTAACGGCACAGTCTTTATAAATGCTAGAATTCAAAAACTTGTCCAGTTGAAAAACCTGAACTATAGATAAATGCATTTAACTTGGTTGCAGGACCTCAAGATGTATATGTCACCCTCATTTGGTTTGTGTTGACAGATTGATGGTCCTGAACCATAATAGTTTGTTGATCCATGAACAGAGCTCTACCCAGTCATAGGAGTTTTCACTGAACTTAACGCCTGAAGAAGCAAAGTTTCCGTTCAGGAGGTTGATAGGATTCTTTTAACACCAGTTTTCTCAAATACCATAAATTTCTCTTGGATGCTACACTCTGTTTAAGAATATTGTACGTCTGTACAGAAACTCATGATAGATTTTTGAAATGGTAGTTCCAAGTATTTGTCCAGTCTTAGACTGATAGGGCATCTTGGTCAGTCTTAGCCTCTTCCTAGCCTACCTTAAAAGGTACTCAGAAGGTGTTTAAGGAAATTACTCCTGTGGACTAATTGGTATAAATGTGTTTGTTTTTATTAAGATCCCGGTCCAGGTCGAGATCAAGATCCAGGTCTCTTTCACGGCCTCGAAGCAGGTAGAGTAAAAATCTTACTGATGCTCTTTTAGTTATGTGGCACCAATATCCAGAGTTCAAAGTGTTTTTGAATTGTTGGAATTTGTTAGCTATGAGCTAAGAAGTAAGTTGAGGAGGAGCACAGTTATCTTATTAGTAAACCAAACTTTATAACTTCCTTTATACGTGGCCTGTTCTGGCTGACTTTGTCAGCAGGGGCATGTCAAGCTATAGTGAAAAGTTGGTGAATTTGGGTTTATGTCATGTCCAAGCTATAATGAAAACTTGGTGAATTGGAGGTTGTATTAAGAGACCTGTGTTGGATTTGATAGATGTATGGAGAAGCATTCTGGGATCATTGTGCTTTGAGTATGAAAGATTATTTTATGAAGAACAAGTGTTAGAAGATTGACTTTTAGCAAAAAAAAAAATGGTAGGGTTTTTGTTTCCAGTTTAACTGCAGTATAGTTTAAGCTCAGGACACTTGGGGGTTCATTTCATTGTATTGTAACTGAAGGGGTTGGATAGTACTTTTCACACAAAAATAAAACATAACCTTTTCATGTTTTGACAGCCGATCAAAGTCCAGATCTCCATCTCCAAAAAGAAGGTAAGCTAAATAATTTGTTGCCATATCTTAACTGTCAAGTGTGGCCTCTGCAGAATTTTGCTTACTGCCTACTTCCCTGAGCTCTTTGGAGAATTGGTGCTATATGTTAAACTACTAAACAGAGTTTCTTAGATGACCCCCCCCCCCCCAAATCTCCAAAAAGCAAATAATTATTTTTACCTAGGTTTTGTAAGATTAGTGAAGAGGCTGTTAAACCTTACAGGGTTTTTTTTTTTTTTTTACACTTCTGCTATAGGAACTTACTACCCTTTGGCCACCTTAGCATTTCTTAATTTAGCTCTGACATACATGCAAGAAGAGTTTTGTTAGACACTAATTGGTTCCAAACTTAAATGTTTTTTTCTTTTTAGTCGTTCCCCATCAGGAAGTCCGAGAAGAAGTGCAAGTCCTGAAAGAGTGGACTGAAGTGCTCAAGTTCACCTTTTAGGGAAAAGTTATTTTGTTTACATTATTATAAGGGATTTGTGATGTCTGTAAAGTGTAACTTAGGGAGGGTATTTCAACCATCTAATCAAAATGGATCTGGACTATTACTCTGTAAATTTACAGCAGTAAGATAATACAAATTTTTGTTGAATGTATTAACATCCTATGGTCTGAAAATGTGGATTTTTATTTGGCACATTTAAAATAAAATGTTTCTAATTAGATTTTTGATTTGTGTTCAATATTAATACTCCTTAATTTGGTACACTTCAGGAGTCAACCTTGATATTAACCATATTCATACAGACCTACATTTAAAGTTTAACGATAAGTCTTAAACATAATTAACAAATACATATATATACACACTTGGAAAATTCCTTTTTACCCTTAGAGCTTTGGGTCAGATGGTAAGAGCTTGAGTTGGGTCTCCCTAAACAGCATGGATGCATCATGACAAGTCCCTAAGTTCTGTTAGAGTTGGTATTCTTAGATGTTAGCAGTAAGGCTAATTTCTTATGTCGGGCTGTAGGGACCACTGACTTGCTATAAGTGAGCACACCAGGAACTAAGAAAGAAGTAGCTGGACTTGATGCTGGAGAAGCTGGATTTTGCAAAAGCCTACTGGAGGTTTTCAGGCTGTTCGATGGGGTGGTATCACGTTAGAACTCTCCATTCTAGAAAGTTATACTCAATGTTCTTTTGTTTTAAAGAAGTTTTATATCAAAACTTTTGCATGTTAGAGGAATTGTCTGAATTTGGAACAAAACCTTTATGTAAACCAGCTTTGCAAAATTATCCAGCCTAGATAGTCTCTTCTGTCTCTTCAAATGAATTGCCTTATTCTGAGCAGAGATATTAATTCCCAAGTTAGGTTTCTTCAGTTCCTGAAAACCAACATACTTCATCTTATTTTGCCAGGCTGGTGCAAAGTAATTAAAGTAATTAAAGATGTCAATCAGAAATGTTAATGAGACTAAAGCAGTCTGTAAATTCAATCTATTTAGCAACACCTCACTGTAGTTACTTTTTGGCAGCATCTGACTTTAGAATATTAGCACCAGTAGATTGTTTGTTTGGACTTTAAGCATCATAGGGCAGTGACAGTTAATTTTGAATTTTCTGGTCAAGCTTTTCCATGTATTCTCTAGCCTTGGTGCCAAACAAATTTTTTAGTGCTGATGGCACAGCTATCCTTGTTTCTGACACTTTCAAACAATATTACTGGATAGCATTACAGTTGGGAATACTGATCTGCCTCATGTTTACTGGTTTGAATGATCATTGGTATGTTCAAAGTTTGGATGCTTTTGTTTTTGGAATTTTGACAACTGGCTGCGTTACATGGTTGCTGTAAAGCTATGTGTAATCAGCAGGCTTGTTTGTTGCACTTGGTCAGCTTTACTTGTTCTGTATATATAAAGATAAGTTTACTCAACAATAAATCTGCAGAGAATAAACAGTCCTGATACTCAATTTGTGGAATTGGGAGTTCTGAGCCCAGAGTAGGAATCATTAATTCTGTAGCTTTGGGATGGATTACTAGCAGCATCCTAGAGATTAGTTGTGAGAGGATAAAAATACGGAAGAGGGGTTAGGGGCAAAAAATGAATTTAATAAGCACAGAAAATTCTGTTTACCCTTGCAGGAAAGGGAGTACAGGGTATGTAGGTCAACACCTTTTTTGTAGCCATGGCAACTCAGTACCTACATTTGGTATTCATCTTGATGAACTGGCTGGCACAGTGCACCTTTTTAAAAAAAAAATTTCAAGGTTGGGACTGCTAAATGGATTGTGATTGATTTGAAAAGTGTTGGTTCATATTTAACCATTATTAACCTGGTAGCTGATTGAACATGTCAGACACTGCTTTGGACATAGAACCTTACTTGGCACTCTCTCCTAGGTGTAGAGGTAAGTAAAGCATGACAGGACTTGACTAAGCTAAGTATCAAGGCAAAGTGAAGTGCTGTGTTTTGCCATGTCCCCTCTATTGAGAAAGAAGAAACTTTGGGGGGTTCTTGAAATAATACCAGTTTGTGACTAGGTTAAATGAATGATAGTGTGGTATTGTGATTTTCATCATTGTGTAGCCTATGTTGAAGTTGAGTGTTTTCCGGGATATAGTAAGCTAAGTAGGAATTGAAAGCTGTAAAGCTGACATGTTGACTGAGTTTTCAATGAAGGACAGTAGCAAAGAATTCACTAGATCTGGCTCTGAGCAATTAATTTCTTGGAGACCTTTACAGGGGAGGGTTGAATAGCCTAGAAGATGTTTATGTAATTTTATAGCTGGGAAGATGTGATGAAGGCATGGTTAAAGGAGAAAGAAATACTGGGGTCTTGGCTGGTGTTGGTGTTAATAACTTGGTTATTTTCTTTCCAGACCTAATGGGGAAAAGATGCTGGATAGAAGGGTAATTCTAGAACACAGAATGTAGCCAAATAATGAGCCCTCAAGGCTAGTTGCCAAAGCTAATGCTTTTCCCATTTCCCACAGGCTACTGGCCCAACCTATTTGCCATTTCATGTCACTTTTTGATTTGGTGTGTATAGCAAGAAGGCTCTACCCTGACTCTGAACCACCCAGTTACCTCCCCAAAAGCAACCATTGTCATTTGTAGAGATACTTTTCCCTTTTTTTGGCTGCACTGTGTGGTTTGTGGAATCCTATTTGCCCAATCACGAATTGAACCTGGTACCTAGCTGTGAAAGCTCTGAGTCCTAACCACTGGACCGCCAGGGAAGTCCCACTCTCCTTGTTTCTTTTTTAAAAAGATTATTTATTAATGGCTGTGCTAGGTCTTGCGGGAAGTCAGGGCTCTAGTTGCAGTACATGAGCTTCTCCTTGCAGTGGCTTCTCATTGTGGCGCCTCAAGAGTGCAGGCTTAGTAGTTGTAGCAATGGGCTTAGTTGCCCCGCTGCATTTGGGATCTTCCTGGACTAGGGATCGAACCCATGTTCCCTGCATTGCCAGGCGGGTTCTTTACTAATGAGCCATCAAGGAGACCCTCCTTTTTTCTCTTAACACATACATAAGCCTTGTTTTTCTCATTTAATATCTTAGAGATCTTTTTTTCCTCCCCAGTTATTTTCATTAGTTGGAGGCTAATTACTTTACAATATTGTAGTGGTTTTTGCCATACATTGACATGAATCAGCCATGGATTTACATGTGTTCCCCATCCTGAACCCCCCTCCCGCCTCCCTCCCCATCCCATCCCTCTGGGTCATCCCAGTGCACCAGCCCCGAGCACTTGTCTCATGCATCCAAAGTAAAAACGGCACTTTTTTAAAGCTGCGTACTATTAAGTTGCTTGGGTGTTGGATAATTTGTGCATTAAACTTCTGTGCTCCTTCAGTGTGCCAGGTACTGTTAGCTTTGGAATATAGAAGTGAACAGTCTTTCATCTTCATTGAGTTAAAGTTCTGGAAAGGAGATGAACAAACACCAGGTGGGTAATAAATGATATGGAGAATAATGATACAAAAGGATAGGGGATTGGTTGCATTTGTGTAAGGACTGGTCTAGGGAGGCCTCTGATGGTGACATTTGAGCAAGTGAGAGTAAGCCACACCAACTTCTGGGGCACAGTACAGCAAAGGCCTAAAGTAGTTGGAGGCTAGGAGGCCAAGAGGCAGTGATCAGAGTGAAGAGTGGGAAGCGATGGTTTAGGAAGGAGGATGTAGGATTATAGATCGTGTAGGACTTTGTATGCCTTGAAAGGGACTCCTTGTTTTCCTTAGTTTTTGAGCTACAAGTAGTAGCAATTTAATCAGTTTCTATTCATGGATGTGAGAGTTGTTTCTAATTACTATTACAGTGCTGCAGTGAATAACCTTACTCAGTATGTCACATGTGTGACCCTGTGCATGTATCTAGGATAATTCCTAGATGTTGAATTGCTGGGTCAGAGGGTCTGTGCATTTATATTTTTGCTGGTACTGTTTGCCCTGGTGGAAATGTACAGGAGAGCCTATTTCTCTCTGACATTGCCCGTTTGGTATACGTGGTGTAGCCACATGATGGGCCGTCAACGTTGTTGATTTTTACCGATCTTGTGCTGAAACATGGTATCTCAGCATGGTTTAATTTCGTGGTAAAATACATGTTTTTCCCCCAACTTCTGTAAATTGTCATGTATTCAAGTCTGGTTTAGGTTCCCTTGCTCTCAGCACACTGACCTCTATAGGAGAACACTGGGATGCCAGTTTACTTCTCTGCAGGTATGCTGTCGCAAGGCACATTGTGACCACAGGTACCTTGTTCTGTTTCTTCACTGCCTAGTGCTTATTAACACTTAAACATCTGATGAATGAATTCATGGATGAGTGCATGAATTCTCATCTGTTAAACCAAACAAAATTGGAACTGTCTTTATAACTAATCACCATTTCAATTAAAAGCCCACATTTTCAGTTTAGTAGCCTATCAGACTCTGTCTGCATCTGCTTGCAGGGGACGTAGATCCTTAGGCTGCTGTTTACAATGCCCAGCTCTACTCTGCAATTCTAGTGCAAGGTTTGTGCCTCATCTGGGTTAACACTCTGAGAGGCTGAGAGTTCTGCTCAGAAAGAGTAGAGAATTTCTGTGCAGAAAATCTCTGCTAGGAAGGGTTCAAACTTACTTACCCTCCTCTCTTCAAGAACTGGTGAGCCCAGGTGAATCAGCCTAACCTACATAAGGAAGGTCAAATCATCCATTTCTTATGACAGATGCCTAAGTTTATGTCTTATCCACCTCTAGATTCCCTGGGAATCTAAGTGACTGAAGCTTGAAGAAGGGTGGATATGATCCTATTAAAAGACTGTTTTTATCTTGGTTAATAACATACCTTCAAGAAATCTGGGTTCTAGAAAATGAATCTTTTTCACTGCCAAGGATCAAAAAAATCTGGCTGTAAAGAAATATAATCGATGTGGCAGAGGTAAAGGGAGATAGGTCTGTTTGCCTTGGTCATTGTCGGGAGGACCATCACCAGAATGCCTGGGCCCCTGTAACAAGTTATGAGTTCTTTGAGAATGAGCACCCTGTGACATTTTGTGTTACAGTGGCTGAGTTGAGTAATTGCAACAGATTAAGTGCCACAAAGCTTAAAATACTTCGTCTCTTGCCCTTTACAGAATATGTTTGCAAATCCCTGATTTACACTTACCTCTTTTTTTCGGGGGCCATGATGCAAGGCCTGTGAGATATTCCCCGACATTTCTCTATTTAGTCTTCACCATAATGGTGCCAGGATTGTCAGTCTGGTTGCTGGGGTCTTAACAAAACAAGACTTTTGGTCTGGGAAGATTGTTTCTCTGACTCAATCTTGAAGTGCTTCCTGAAGCTAGAGAGTAAATTCTAGCTAAGCACACTAATGCACTTATAATATTAGTGAATGTGGAGACTCATTACTATGAGGAAAGCTTTTACTTTATGCTAGGGCCAGTGGTTCTCATCCCTAGTTATAAATCAGGATCACCCAGGGAGATTTAAAAACAGTGTAATGAAATCAAAATTGCTGAGGGTAGCTTGGGCATTAATATTCTAAAAAATCTCCCTTAGTGATTCTAATATACAGCCACAATTGAAAACTACTGCTGAAGGGGTTAGTTCTAGCTAGCTCCTACTTCACTATAACGTTATTAGACAGACTGGCCTGGCTTACTGCTATTATCATAATAGATAAAAAGAGCAGCACTCAAGTGATTAAAAGGATTCTACAATACATCCTCCAGGATCCTTTAACCAACTGACCCTATGGAATGGAAACTTTCTATGAAAAAGTTTATATTAGTACCACTAGAGGTCACTGTGCTCAAGAGAAATACTTATTTTTTAAAAAGGTAACATTCTGTTCAAGGAATTTGAAGGGGTATTTATCAGAACTGTTTGGATTTTGTCCAACACTAAGTTCATTGGAAGGACTGATGCTGAAGCTGAAACTCCAATACTTTGGCCACTTCATGTGAAGAGTTGACTCATTGGAAAAGACCCTGATGCTGGGAGGGATTGGGGGCGGGAGGAGAAGGGGACGACAGAGGATGAGATGGCTGGATGGCATCACCGACTTGATGGACATGAGTTTGAGTAAACTCCAGGAGTTTGTGATAGACAGGGAGGCCTGGCATGCTGCGATTCA